>NC_060208.1:16875000-17204642 GCF_021130785.1 Homalodisca vitripennis
TTGTGTCATTGAAAGATGGCAAAAACCCGAAATCGCAAAATCGGCATGCGTTTTATTCAAGTGGAATAAAATTAATGTTAACACAAAAGGGAATACGGGAAGGATAAGAGTTTTCGTTATGGTGAATGGGAAAAGGCTAATATTAGTTTAGCACTAGAGTACATTTTCTTTTCATTCATTTACTAACACGTTTTAAATAACTCCTGTGTGTACACTTGTGGTGAAAAGTTATTTTGAAACAACAAGCGTCTTTTATAATTTTGCAGAAGTTAACATTTAATTAAAATCTAAACAGCGAGCAGCTAAAGTGTTTCTTTTGTTTCAACGTCGAAACACAACATTGCAATTAGAATAGCGTTAACCGGTGAACGTTAACGCTGCATTGAAGGGTTTCCTTCTAATATTTGAGTAGTATTATCAAGTATTTTCTCCCCCAAACTTTTGCTTTTTAAGTTTTAACAGAAGTTAATATATTAAATGCTAGTCTATTAATGTAGTAAATAGGCTAGTAAACGTTTGCCCAAACTATATTTACAAATATAGTTTTGCACCAATTTTTGAAGATTAAAGTCCTTAATTTTGTTCATCCAGAAGTAAAAAGTGAATACACAAGTTGTTGTTCATGAATATTTCAATGCACAAACAGGTAAGAGATCAAGACCAATTTTTGATTACGTTTGTTTCTGAGACGTACAATGGTCTTAGAGTTGCAAACATCTTATCACGGGATAAATACCCTTCACAAACCCTCTGTCATCAAGAACAATAACTTTCAACATATAAATGTTTTTCGTACGGATTCCGAACCAGTAAACGCATCAAAGGTGTTGATAGTGTGCGTCTTAAATTAACTAAACACATTAACTTAGTTTTTTCGTAAATATAACGTTGAACTACTAATGGCTGTATAGCTAAATCTGAAACCTATTTTCAAAGTAGGAAAGCCTATAAACAATGCTGCATCTAAATCACTCCTTAACATAGCATGCGTATCACCATTGACAAAATGAGTACTTTAAAATAACACTGAATAAAAAAGTCAGGAAATCACATGGCTATGTTAATCAGCAACATCCTATAAAATATCCCAAATACATATAAATAGTTTATGATACTATATCAGGCCTAACGAATTTAATTTGCTTCAAAATAACAACGTAAATACAAATGCAACTGACAGATAAATGATACTCTTGAAAACACTCTCATTGAAACAGAAATATCAGTTTTACCCAAGGGGTTAAATTATAGTACAAGCATAGGTAAAGGCGCTGGATACAAACGAATATTTCTTATTTTTTTACATTGAGCTGCCCTAACTCTTGGTAAGACAAATCCCCGTCTTGTAGTAGGTACGCTAAAACATTTAAATATAGATGGATTAAATGTATTACCAAATATTAAAATTGTAAATTTTTATTTTATATTATGCATGTTTATATATTACCCTATAGATTAATATACCCTTCTGTGAAGGCAAAACCATGTGCTCCTTGAGTGAAGGTACAATCTTGTGCTCCTTGTGAGAAAATGACATTTGTGTATTCGCTGTGTGAAAAGACATTTGTGTGTGCTTTTTGAAGAGACATTCGTATATCCTTGTGTGAAGGCACAATCTTGTGCTCCTTGTGAGAAATGACATTTGTGTATTCGCTGTGTGAAAAGACATTTGTGTGTGCTTTTTGAAGAGACATTCGTATATCCTTGTGTGAAGGTACAATCTTGTGCTCCTTGTGAGAAATGACATTTGTGTATTCGCTGTGTGAAAAGACATTTGTGTGTGCTTTTTGAAGAGACATTCGTATATCCTTGTGTGAAGGCACAATCTTGTGCTCCTTGTGAGAAAAGGCATTTTTGTATTCGCTGTGTGAAAAGACATGTGTGTGTGCTCTTTGAAGAGACATTCGTATATCCTTGTGTGAAGGTACAATCTTGTGCTCCTTGTGAGAAATGACATTTGTGTATTCGCTGTGTGAAAAGACATTTGTGTGTGCTTTTTGAAAAGACATTCGTATATCCTTTTGTGAAGGCACAATCTTGTGCTCCTTGTGAGAAAAGCCATTTGTGTATTCGCTGTGTGAAAAGACATTTGTGTGTGCTTTTTGAAGAGACATTCCTATATCATTGTGTGAAGGCACAATCTTGTGCTCCTTGTGAGAAATTACACTTGTGTATTCGCTGTGTGAAAAGTCATTTGTGTGTGTGCTTTTTGAAGAGACATTCGTATATCCTTGTGTGAAGGCACAATGTTGTGCTCCTTGTGAGAAATGACATTTGTGTATTCGCTGTGTGAAAAGACATTTGTGTGTGCTTTTTGAAGAGACATTCGTATATCCTTGTGTGATGGCACAATCTTGTGCTCCTTGTGAGAAATGACATTTGTGTATTCGCTGTGTGAAAAGACATTTGTGTGTGCTTTTTGAAGAGACATTCGTATATCCTTGTGTGATGGCACAATCTTGTACTCCTTGTGAGAAATTGACATTTGTGTATTCGCTGTGTGAAAAGACATTTGTGTGTGCTTCTTGAAAAGACATTCGTATATCCTTGTGTGAAGGCACAATCTTGTGCTCCTTGTGAGAAATTACATTTGTGTATTCACTGTGTGAAAAGACATTTGTGTGTGCGTTTTGAAGAGACATTCGTATATCCTTGTGTGAAGGCACAATGTTGTGCTCCTTGTGAGAAATGACATTTGTGTATTCGCTGTGTGAAAAGACATTTGTGTGTGCTTTTTGAAGAGACATTCGTATATCCTTGTGTGAAGGCACAATCTTGTGCTCCTTGTGAGAAATGACATTTGTGTATTCGCTGTGTGAAAAGACATTTGTGTGTGCTTTTTGAAAAGACATTCGTATATCCTTGTGTGATGGCACAATCTTGTGCTCCTTGTGAGAAATGACATTTGTGTATTCGCTGTGTGAAAAGACATTTGTGTGTGCTTTTTGAAGAGACATTCGTATATCCTTGTGTGAAGGCACAATCTTGTGCTCCTTGTGAGAAATTGACATTTGTGTATTCGCTGTGTGAAAAGACATTTGTGTGTGCTTTTTGAAGAGACATTCGTATATCCTTGTGTGAAGGCACAATCTTGTGCTCCTTGTGAGAAATGACATTTGTGTATTCGCTGTGTGAAAAGACATTTGTGTGTGCTTTTTGAAGAGACATTCGTATATCCTTGTGTGATGGCACAATCTTGTACTCCTTGTGAGAAATGGCATTTGTGTATTCGCTGTGTGAAAAGACATTTGTGTGTGCTTTTTGAAGAGACATTCGTATATCCTTGTGTGAAGGCACAATCTTGTGCTCCTTGTGAGAAATGACATTTGTGTATTCGCTGTGTGAAAAGACATTTGTGTGTGCTTCTTGAAAAGACATTCGTATATCCTTGTGTGATGGCACAATCTTGTGCTCCTTGTGAGAAATTACATTTGTGTATTCGCTGTGTGAAAAGACATTTGTGTGTGCTTTTTGAAGAGACATTCGTATATCCTTGTGTGATGGCACAATCTTGTGCTCCTTGTGAGAAATGACATTTGTGTATTCGCTGTGTGAAAAGACATTTGTGTGTGCTTTTTGAAGAGACATTCGTATATCCTTGTGTGAAGGCACAATCTTGTGCTCCTTGTGAGAAATGACATTTGTGTATTCGCTGTGTGCACATTTGTGTGTGCTTCTTGAAAAGACATTCGTATATCCTTGTGTGATGCACAATCTGTGTGAGAAATGACATTTGTGTATTCGCTGTGTGGACATTTGTGTTTGCGTTTTGAAGAGACATTCGTATATCCTTGTGTGAAGGCACAATCTTGTGCTCCTTGTGAGAAATGACATTTGTGTATTCGCTGTGTGAAAAGACATGTGTGTGTGCTTTTTGAAGAGACATTCGTATATCCTTGTGTGAAGGTACAATCGTGTGCTTCTTTTTTGAAGAAACATTCGTGTTGAAGACGGCAGCTCAATTCGATTGACCTTTACTGGGTGGGATGGGGACAGACAGGGATCGATTCTGTAGAAAAGTCAGCGGTAAAGGATGAGTGCAAGTGTAAATCATTCATTGCATAACAAAAAATACGGATATATGACAATCGTATGTACTTCAATATATATCGAGGACATTTGACTACAGCAGCACAATTTGTAAGAGCAAGTCGTTACTAAACACTTTTAATCGTATTTTTGATGGATTTTAGCATACCTAAGGCAGTATAATCTGCGAGTAGCGCGTTAAAAATCGAATTTACCTGTTGTTTTTATAAACTTCAACAGTTAAATGTACTCGAATTGTACACGTTTCGTAAACGGCATAGCTCTAGCTCAAAGAAGTTGTTGATGTAACATCTCGAAAAGTCAAATGAAAATTTAAATTCAAGGAAAACTGAAGCAAGTAGGGCAAGTTCTCGTACAATATCTTATGTGTCGATAATACAAATTACTGAAAGTAATTGAATTTATGAACATTGCAAAAGCCTTTGTTGTTTACAATACTATATAATATAGTATGAGTAAATATAATGTTTGTGAATCATGGGCTATCCCGTATTAATAAAATTTTAATATAAGGATGTTTGTATATTGTTTAATGGCCTGAAATGGGTGGGAGTGCCGATGGCCGAGCGGTCTAAGTCGTTGGACTTTGAGTCTGAGTTAGAGATAGCGCAGGTTCAAATCCTGTCTGTGGCCGTTGCACTTTTATATCAGTACAATCAACCTCGTACTCTATCGACTCTCCCCTTTATTCTGTTTGATACGATCCTCGCACAGGCCAGTGGCCCATGAGGACGGACAGAATAAGGCCTAAAAGGGGATCGGCCTCTCCACTAAAAAAAAGAAATATAAAAGTAATTGGGTATATAAAATTATGACAGTTTAAGGTTTCTAAACATTAAGCAACTTTACTATGAGGTAATAACCTTGTAAAACCTTATATTATAATAGTTAAGTATAGTTTTAAGATTGGATATCTTAACTTGATTTATACTACATTTCTTTTTCCTGGAGACGACCCATCTTAATGCTTGGTTCATGAACATTGACAATAATTAGATAATCTTACTTCCTTCAAATCCACAATCAACCGTAAGGTGTTGTCAGAAGATACACGTTTCGGATACCACTCCATCATCGGACTATAAAATATATTGAATCCACCGAATGACTTAATTTTGTAGCTATAAGAACACAACACACATAAAAAACAAACAATCGTTTCGCAAAGACGTATTAAAAGTGTGTAGCCCTACAGGTTCACGGCACAAAACCAAATCGTGCTATAATTTTGTCACCTAAATCAAAATGGGGACATTACCAATTAATTTAAATCATGAACATTATTACTCCACACAAAACAAACCTTTACACCGTTTCGACATAAGAGACAGCTATAAATAGGCGAAGCGGTAGTTTCGTTGTCTCATCAGGTACACAATTCTTCAGACGAACATGAATCCAGATTCCACGAGTCAAGTCCGACACAGCGTCAGATACCAGACGCTGCAATACAAGGAAAGTGAATTGGAGCTAAATAAAAAAATCATTATAACAGTTTCAATTTTGTAAATCAGAACCTGACCACTTATCGAATCCAGTTGTTTGGTATTTATTCGTAACGCCTTTAAAAATTTTGAAGCGATCCGCTTACCTCCTTGGGGTGCGGTCGGATGTCAGGAGGAGGTTTGATCCCTATGGCGTACTCCGGGGGCGGGGCTTGGTCCTCACGATGTTCCTGCATGGTCAGCAGACGTCTGTTCTCCAGCTTCCAAGAGATGGCTGTGTAGCTCTCGAAGAAGGAGCCGTCCGTCTCTTGCACCCTGAAACAATGAATGCAATAGCTAATTTACATTTATTTTCCTGTATACAAGTAAATAAAAACATCCTTTCCTGCTCAGTCGGAAGAAAGATAGATTTCACATGTGGCTGTCATCATGTCAAACTAATGATGGAAGTAGTAGTTTAGATGTTTAATTTGCACAACACAGATGGGACAATAGCTCTAAAATTTGCATGTTAGTATTATAGTGACACTTTAAAATATGAAGAAACTCAATAATCTTAAAATCCTCTCGACAACAGTTTTTATAAGCACATAAATGTATTTGTAACATTCGTTTCCTTTATTTAGTTACAATTAATCTGAAATTATATTTGTAAACGTATTTACTTACAGTAAAACATAAAATTATTCCTTAAAGTAAAATTATAATAAGCTATTGCCCCATTGTACAAATTTATATACGTGGCATATTTATTTTGTATAAATATATAACACAAATAATTAATTAAAAAATTGTTTGGTTGTAGAACTTTGATTGTTTTGAAGATTAAAAAAGTACATAATGAATGTAAAAAACATGCTTGTTTGTTTGTTATGTATAATTGAAAATAATAAAGGAAACTCGATCTCAGGAATTTTCCCGGTTCTCATTGTCTCTCATCTCGCGATTATGATTATTATTGATGGATCGACTAAATTCAAATCCTCTATGGTTATTCGATAATAACAACAAAAGCTTCAATTAAACAGAATACAATACACATCAACCCACACTGTTTATTATTTATTGTATGTTTGAGTACCCACTACAATCAGTGCCAAGTACTGTTACAACAAGCAATCTAGTCTTCATATAGAACCACCTCAGTGTGACACAGTGTAGGGTTGATCCAATTACCAGCTCCCTGCGTTAACCATAGGTCAGCTTCTCTCTGCCATTAACAGTAACAACAGGCAACCTAATCTCCATGTGGAACTATCAAGGCTGACACTTTGGCAAGTTGATCCAATTACCACCACCCTGCGTTAACAATAAGTCAGCTTCTCTCTGCCATTAACAGTAACAACAGGCAATATAATCTCCATGTGGAACTATCAAAGTTGACACAGCGGAGGGTGGATCCAATTACCACCACCCTGCGTTAACAATAAGTCAGCTTCTCTCTGCCATTAACAGTAACAACAGGCAATATAATCTCCATGTGGAACTATCAAAGTTGACACAGCGGAGGGTGGATCCAATTACTAACACCCTGCGTTGCCCACATGACAGCATCTCTCTACCATTAACAGTAACAACAGGCAACCTAATCTCCATGTGGAACTATCAAAGTTGACACAGCGGAGGGTGGATCCAATTACTAACACCCTGCGTTAACCACATGACAGCATCTCTCTACCATTAACAGTAACAACAGGCAACCTAATTTCCATGTGGAACTATCACAAGTTGATACAGTAGAGGGTGGATCCAATTACTATAGGTGAACCGCTAGTAAAGAAACCTGCGCAGAAGCAAATTTCTGAGCAGTACCGCGCAGGAGGGGCCCTCCTCCAGCGGGGAGTTGGAGTGGGGAGTGGGACCAGCACCTTCTTGTATCTATTTATCAGCCGTGTGGATTGTGTCTCGCTCTCACAGTTTTGTTTACACTGCAGCTACTTTACCTGTTCTTTAACTATGTTATATTTTTTGTAGGCATATACAAGTGTCTACAGTCTAAGAGTAAAATATTAATTGAACAGATTAATGTAGCCATAGATGTATCCAGGAAGTTTGAATTTTGTTTTGAGGTTAGCCGTGCAGTGGCAGTGGCCATTAGAGATGTGTCGTTCATTCGAACGGGTCAGTCAAGTGAACAAGTAATGCAGATCAGAGTGTTTCAAAAGACCTGTTCACCTAGAAGGTTTCGTTCACTTTTTCCTGCCAAATAAAATAATAATAAAATAAGAATAATTAGAAAAATTATTAAGCTAATAATAAATTAATTTATTTAATTTATTTATTAATTAATTATTATTTTTAATTATTAATTATTATTTATTATTATTATTAAATTATTATTATTAATTATTGTTATAATTATAATAATTATTATTATTAAATTATTAATTAATTATTATTAATTATTATTATTTAATTATTATTTTTGATTATTAATTATTATTATTATTAAGTTTGAATAATTAGATATATTTTTCAAACCAGATATATTATTTTTTATGATTGTAAAAACTTAAAATATTATTTTTAAGTAAAAACACTCTTATCCATGAAAAATAGCTTAACATCATAATATGGAACTAACTAAAACTATAGAGTTTATGCATTAGGTTACACTAGTCCTTAAAATTGTTCAGTCGTTACTTTCGTACACTGCTAACCGATTAAGAATAAAACCGTAATCATATAACTCAACGGGGAGAGTAGGGAGTCTCCCAATTTGTAGGGAATAACCTTACTCATGATAAATCAAAGTCATATCAATCAACCAAGTGCATTGATTACAAGTATTAATATTTAAAATATTTAGTAATGTATCTGGTAACTTACAATTACTTTTTTTAATATGTTTCTTGGATATATGTGCATATACTATATTGCGGAAATAATACATTTATTGTTATATATCTATCCATTGCTTTTTCTTCCTCTATTCAAACACTGTTTTACTAGCAGATCCTTTCGTTCAATCGGCGATTACATCCATTCGTTCATTCGTTCATTTTATACGGTCAACACAATGACCGATATAACACGCTCTAGTGGGAACGCTCAGTAACTCTGTACTGACCGAAACTGAACGAATCGCAGCAGTCAATGAGACCGACTGAGCCAGATCAACTAGATGATCTAATAGAGCGAATGCCGAGAAATGGTGGGGATACTGGAACTACCACAGGTTGATACAGTGGAGGTTTGATCATATTACTCACACCCTGTGTTAACCATGGGACAGCATCTCTCTACCATTAACAGTAACAACAAGGACATCAAATCTCTATGTGGGACTATCAATGCTGACACTGTGGCAAGTTGATCCAATTACCACCACCCTGCGTTAACCATAAGTCAGCTTCTCTCTGCCAATAACAGTAGCAACAGACAATCTAATCTCCATGTGGACCTATCACAGGTTGACACAGTGGAGAGTGGATCCAATTACTAACACCCTGTGTTACCCACAGGAAAGCATCTCTTTACCAATAACAGTATCAACAGACAATCTAATCTCCAAGTGGACCTATCACAGGTTGACACAGTGGAGAGTGGATCCAATTACTAACACCCTGTGTTACCCACAGGAAAGCATATCTTTACCAATAACAGTATCAACAGACAATCTAATCTCCAAGTGGACCTATCACAGGGTGACACAGTGGAGAGTGGATCCAATTACTAACACCCTGTGTTACCCACAGGAAAGCATCTCTTTACCAATAACAGTAGCAACAGACAATCTAATCTCCAAGTGGACCTATCACAGGTTGACACAGTGGAGAGTGGATCCAATTACTAACACCCTGTGTTACCCACAGGAAAGCATCTCTTTACCAATAACAGTAGCAACAGACAATCTAATCTGATCCACTGTACTCCAAGTGGACCTATCACAGGTTGACACAGTGGAGAGTGGATCCAATTACTAACACCCTGTGTTACCCACAGGAAAGCATCTCTTTACCAATAACAGTAGCAACAGACAATCTAATCTCCAAGTGGACCTATCACAGGGTGACACAGTGGAGAGTGGATACAATTACTAACACCCTGTGTTACCCACAGGAAAGCATCTCTTTACCAATAACAGTAGCAACAGACAATCTAATCTCCAAGTGGACCTATCACAGGTTGACACAGTGGAGAGTGGATCCAATTACTAACACCCTGTGTTACCCACAGGAAAGCATCTCTTTACCAATAACAGTAGCAACAGACAATCTAATCTCCAAGTGGACCTATCACAGGTTGACGCAGTGGAGAGTGGATCCAATTACTCACACCCTGTGTTAACCACAGGAAAGCATCTCTCTACCCTTAACAGTAACGATAAGGAAATCTAATCTCCATGTGGAACTCTCTATGTCAGTTGACACTATGGGAAGTTGATCCATTACCAGACTGCCATTTGTTACATTATATTTAGTTAAAAATAAATGGCAGTTTACTAATTTGAATTACTAATTCGTAACCAACAATTATTTGGTTCATTTATCTTTTTTACATAAAAACAAGCGTTTTTTATGGGAAAGCCATATAAACACATAGCACTTAGAATGCTGACGACTTATCCCGATATTAAACATGTAATTTATGATATCGGAAGTAATAATACTGTTAAAATTACCGGGGACTCTTAGTGGTCAGCTAGTTTTAGAGAGTTTTCCAGTGCGTGAGACATTTTACCTCTATGAATCACACAATAAACTACTTAAGGTTTATATTTCATAAGCTTAGCGTAATAATAGCTCAACTCAGAATAAGTATCGCAGATTGAAAATTTGCATTTTCCGTAAATATATTCGTAACGGATTTGGGTATAAAAACGGGTCTCGCCATTGCAATCAGTATAAGAAAAATGTTAATCTATACGTCATATGATCCCATTCTGATTTAAAATACTAAAAGTACACCCAAAATTGCCACAAAACTCAGAGTCGACCGAATAAAAAGTAACCTTTGTTTTATAAATAAATACAAGGTATTAACAGCTACTCCTAAATCGATATTGATATTTGAGTTTGATGGAATTTGACAGTTTCGGGCTGATTTCCTCCGAATTCTCGCAGAAGTAACAATTATTATGTTCGCTCATTGACCGTGTTTTTCCGCTCGTGTAGTGGAGTTACAATCTGCGAGTTATCAGTCACGTAGCAAACAATAATATTTATTGTTTAGGGAATGGCACAGCAAACAGAGATCTATCTTGGCGCAAGCCTAACCTCATTTATCACATGTTGATCATCAATTATAAGCTATCTCGATAGTTATATTATCCTGTATGTGCTTATTACTGTATCTCTCTATGCATTAATCTTGGTACTATCAAAGAGCTGATAGATCCTTTTATAAATCGGGTCGTTGTTCGCTTGTCTTTCTTTAAACCATTAGTGGCTATTACTTGTATGCATGAGTCTAATGAATATTTTTGAGTGTCACAGACAATAAAAATCTAAACGTCCCACTTCTGGTAGTGAATAAGACAGAATTCTCTAGTGATGCTTTACGGCCCTCAAATGGTAGTGCCTAAGTCCAAGCCTAAGTGCTTGGATGGCACTGTGTGGTCAAATCAAATCAAATCAGGTATTTATTGCCGGAAAATTCTACAAAGCATGGAAAAAGTCAACTTTTTACTTGCTAAATTTTGTCATACACCCTACAATAGATCCCATTCAAACATAAAATTTGCAAATTTACGTATATCCATTCATTTGCCAATGATTCCCACTTCCAGCGATGGATTCAGTCAGTCATTTTAATTGGTGTACTTGGTGATCTCCCAATCAGACGCTAAAAATAATCTACATAAAAAAATGTTTGTAGCACTAAAAAGCTATTCAAACGAGTTTTTAACACCTAGGGAGTTAGGGCGTTTTGAAAAAACTATGGGTGGGAGTGATGGACAGACTATGGGTCTATCTTGTCTGTAGACAATGCGAACTAATACTTTCCTAAGGCTTGTTTTTGACGATGGAAAGTTTCAAAGGATAACAGGATTTCGGAAATCTTATGTCCCAATTTCACCAGCACTGGCGTGACGTGTGATTGTGCTCTTGACTTCTTGTGCTCGTGAACCTTGGTTCATTTTCTCATGTCTAGACTCCAAGCAGTTTTAGGGTTCTGTTAAATCTCTTTTCTTTCTCTTGTTTTCTTTCCTTTTTTAGTGGCAGACCATTGCCGCATGTTCTCACACTTTTTTACAAATTGTATTCTCAACTGACGAAGAGGATTGATTCCATTCCTCGAAACGTGGTTTTATACATTTAACAGCACTTAATGAAGACAAAAGTCCAAAATCCTATCATATTTACGAACTAATATTTATTGTTTAATCATTGATGTCAATTTGTTAAATGACGCGATGTAGTCAGCAACAGCTTCACGGCTGTACCCTCTAACATTCCATTAATTACAAGCAAACATCTAACACGTATATCTGTTTGATGTTGACTGCTGGAGTTTATGTCAAAGGAAACATGGTCGGAGAAGATGCCAAGCATGACATCAAGTTATTAAGGGTATATACCATGAAGATGAGTTATATAGGATATCGTAGCATATACCGGGAGGTCAAAGAAACCAAAATACAATCCCATGAAACCACGTTTAAGGAATCCAAGTAGCGTTAGAGTTTCATAATATTTTTTTATAGATACACTGAGGAGGCCCATGTTTCCCACGAATTCCAAAAAATTAAAACATAAACTTGTTTTTCATGGTACAGGGGTTTAAAATTCTCATAAATTAAAATATCCTTCTAAAAATGTGTTTATAATATATTTTAAAGTAAAACAGTCGTATAGGGACACGCCAGGTACAAATTTTAAAATTTTTAACATATTTAAATCATTTGTTAACACTAATGGTTTTCTACCGAGAGCTGTAGGCCTACTTTTAATGTTAGAAACTAAAATAACTTTTAATTATTGCTAAATCTATAACCAAATAGTTAGGATATGTACAAACAGAATATACGTGATTGGGAAATAAAAACAAATGTTGCAAAAGTTCTTATTTTAAATGTATAACTTTCAACCAAACATTTATAGAGTTACTGCCAAAATCTATAGCCCATGCATCAGTTTACATGTAAAAGGATATTACTAATACACTGCACCTGATTAAGAAGTAACAATAACAACATTCCCTTCTATTTTGTATTTACTTCCTTCCATCAAACATTTGAAATTTTAGATTAAATACCTGTCGGTTACGAAAATAGCTAATTTCGTGGAGAATAGCGACAATTTTTGAAGATAACAAATTTTTTTTTTAACCAAAATGTATGTCTCATGCTATCATTTTACATGTAGTAACAAGTATTTGGAATAAGAGTTATACCAATGAGATAACTACGTTACCGAAATAAATAACCTAATTTAATTGTATCACGTGTACGATAAAGTACTTAAATATAGTTTTGTAAAACTTATTGGAATCACAAAGTACTGAACTAAAAGATGAACTTGTTTTATATAAATTATAAGTACCTTTCCCGTTTTCAGAGCATTCGTCAAACTCTGAAAGCTGGATTTGCTGCCGATTGAGGCAAATTGTCAGCATGTGGCGATTTCTTTCGGTGTTTTAATGTTTTAAGAAGTGATACTATTGTTTTATAAGCTCTGGCATCATTATTGCTTGCTTCTTGAACCTGCGTGGGTTTAACGCAAACATTGTATATTGTGCGTTTTTTGTAAGATGCACTAAAGAGGATAATACTAAATTAGTTGTTGCCGAAATCCAGTAAAAAAATATCCTGCCCGTTTTATAAAACAGGCAACTTACAGTGAAATAACGCTTTAATAATACAGCCAAGTTATTTATAGAAGTTAGCAACTGAAGGGAAACGTCAGCAGTCTGATCAGAACATGACGTCATTTGCCAGTCCGTAGCAACGGTACCTCGTCTCTAAGTGAGCATACAGTAATTAAGTTCTGTTTGGTCTCTGGTGACATCCTTTTCAAATAATTTTCACAAATTTTACAACTGTTTTTCAGCACATAACTTGTGAACAGAACACATTCTTACACCACTTAGTTAACAGTTCAAATGTCTTCGTGTATTTAAGACCTCTATTGCTGTGTGGGATATATTATTAAAGTAAGTTATGGTTAGAGTTGACGTAGGAACTCAATTATAGAGAAGGGAGTGACAGGACTGTGATTACATTGACAACAAGCGCGTTACCTACACGATACAGGTGCGTTGCGGCTTACACCGAGTATAACTCGGTTACAATACACTACGAGGCGAAACTGTCATTACTGTCTCTTGTCTCAGTACTCTGTGGCGCAATATCTTCTGTTGATAGGCGAGAAAGTCATACCTTGTTACCTGTCATAATACAGTATGAAACGATGTCTAGCTGATTACATTGACAACAAGCGCGTTACCTACACGATACAGGTGCGTTGCGGCTTACACCGAGTATAACTCGGTTACAATACACTACGAGGCGAAACTGTCATTACTGTCTCTTGTCTCAGTACTCTGTGGCGCAATATCTTCTGTTGATAGGCGAGAAAGTCATTCCTTGTTACCTGTCATAATACAGTATGAAACGATGTCTAGCTGATTACATTGACAACAAGCGCGTTACCTACACGATACAAGTGCGTTGCGGCTTACACCGAGTATAACTCGGTTACAATACACTACGAGGCGAAACTGTCATTACTGTCTCTTGTCTCAGTACTCTGTGGCGCAATATCTTCTGCTGATTGGCGAGAAAGTCATTCCTTGTTCACTGTCATAATACAATATGAAACGATGTCTTTGCTGATTACATTGACAACAAGCGCGTTACCTACACGATACAGGTGCGTTGCGGCTTACACCGAGTATAACTCGGTTACAATACACTACGAGGCGAAACTGTCATTACTGTCTCTTGTCTCAGTACTCTGTGGCGCAATATCTTCTGCTGATTGGCGAGAAAGTCATTCCTTGTTCACTGTCATAATACAATATGAAACGATGTCTAGCTGATTACATTGACAACAAGCGCGTTACCTACACGATACAGGTGCGTTGCGGCTTACACCGAGTATAACTCGGTTACAATACACTACGAGGAGAAACTGTCATTACTGTCTCTTGTCTCAGTACTCTGTGGCGCAATATCTTCTGTTGATAGGCGAGAAAGTCATTCCTTGTTACCTGTCATAATACAGTATGAAACGATGTCTTTGATGATTACATTGACAACAAGCGCGTTACCTACACGATACAGGTGCGTTGCGGCTTACACCGAGTATAACTCGGTTACAATACACTACGGGGAGAAACTGTCATTACTGTCTCTTGTCTCAGTACTCTGTGGCGCAATATCTTCTGCTGATTGGCGAGAAATGTCATTCCTTGTTACCTGTCATAATACAGTATGAAACGATGTCTTTGATGATTACATTGACAACAAGCGCGTTACCTACACGATACAAGTGCGTTGCGGCTTACACCGAGTATAACTCGGTTACAATACACTACGAGGAGAAACTGTCATTACTGTCTCTTGTCTCAGTACTCTGTGGCGCAATATCTTCTGCTGATTGGCGAGAAATGTTATTCCTTGTTACCTGTCATAATACAGTATGAAACGATGTCTTTGATGATTACATTGACAACAAGCGCGTTACCTACACGATACAAGTGCGTTGCGGCTTACACCGAGTATAACTCGGTTACAATACACTACGAGGCGAAACTGTCATTACTGTCTCTTGTCTCAGTACTCTGTGGCGCAATATCTTCTGCTGATTGGCGAGAAAATGTTATTCCTTGTTACTTGTCACAATACAATATGAAACGATGTCTTTGATGATTACATTGACAACAAGCGCGTTACCTACACGATACAGGTGCGTTGCGGCTTACACCGAGTATAACTCGGTTACAATACACTACGAGGCGAAACTGTCATTACTGTCTCTTGTCTCAGTACTCTGTGGCGCAATATCTTCTGCTGATTGGCGAAAATGTTATTCCTTGTTACTTGTCACAATACAATATGAAACGATGTCTTTGATGATTACATTGACAACAAGCGCGTTACCTACACGATACAGGTGCGTTGCGGCTTACACCGAGTATAACTCGGTTACAATACACTACGAGGCGAAACTGTCATTACTGACTCTTGTCTCAGTACTCTGTAGTACAATATCTTCTGCTGATTGGCGAAAATGTTATTCCTTGTTACTTGTCACAATACAGTATGAAACGATGTCTTTGATGATTACATTGACAACAAGCGCGGTTACCTACACGATACAGGTGCGTTGCGGCTTACACCGAGTATAACTCGGTTACAATACACTACGAGGCGAAACTGTCATTACTGTCTCTTGTCTCAGTACTCTGTGGCGCAAAATATCTTCTGCTGATTGGCGAAAATGTTATTCCTTGTTACTTGTCACAATACAGTATGAAACGATGTCTTGCTGATTACATTGACAACAAGCGCGTTACCTACACGATACAGGTGCGTTGCGGCTTACACCGAGTATAACTCGGTTACAATACACTACGGGGAGAAACTGTCATTACTGACTCTTGTCTCAGTACTCTGTGGCGCAATATCTTCTGTTGATAGGCGAGAAATTCATTCCTTGTTACCAGTCATAATACAGTATGAAACGATGTCTTTGATGATTACATTGACAACAAGCGCGTTACCTACACGATACAAGTGCGTTGCGGCTTACACCGAGTATAACTCGGTTACAATACACTACGGGGAGAAACTGTCATTACTGACTCTTGTCTCAGTACTCGTACTCTGTGGCGCAATATCTTCTGTTGATAGGCGAGAAAGTCATACCTTGTTACCTGTCATAATACAGTATATGAAACGATGTCTTGCTGATTACATTGACAACAAGCACGTTACCTGCACGTTACCTATACAATACAGGTGCGTTGCTGCTTACACCGAGTATAACTCGGTTACAATACACTACGAGGCGAAACTGTCATTACTGTCTCTTGTCTCAGTACTCAGGCGCAATATCTTCTGTTGATTGGTGAGAGTCATCACCAAGTACTTTTATAATACCACTGCCATACTTTAAAAACTAAAGTATCGCCCACGGAAGGATTCCCTGATAGTTTTAAGTTGACTAAGTGTATCCGTTGCACAAGGAAACAGATTTACACAAGGAAAAATTTATATAAAATAATTTTCGTCCGATATCCCTTTTGAGTGTCTTTGCTGGGTTACTGGAGAATTAAACCACGTATTCTACAGATTGGGTATCTATATAGATAATGTCAAATTTTAAAGTACGATGTTAACTACAAATAAGGTAGCTATAGTGGTGTACCGTATCCTTATTTAATTACGATAAACAGTAATTTCATTTTTATCAAAAAGCATTTGATTTAGTGTCAATGAAAGTTAAAACACTTTTAATTTTGGATACATTTATATACAATTCTTCTGGTTTTGGATGTAAAATTCATTCACTCAAAAAAAACTAAATACAGAGTCTGGTTGTCTTTCAAAGTAAAAACTTCTTCTTGTTATAAAAATTGTAAATACAAATTCTTTAAAAAGTATACTACTTCTCAATACTTACAAATCTCAATGAAATACTGTGATTAGTATTTAACTTTACTTTCAAAAGATTAAATATTTAAATGAAAGTCGCTTGAAAATTAAATACTTGTGAAAGTTGCAACAAATATTTAAACATATAAAAGCTATACAATTTTAAAAGTTCCATAATACGTTAAGTATGGAAATGTTAAAAAGTCCACAAGGGTTAAAAGTCAAAAGGTTTAAAAAATACCTAAAAGTTTAAAATACAAAGTTAAAAATTATTCCAAAAGTCTCAATTGATGTGCATTAGAGAGTCGCATATGCGCACTAATTACTTATATCCAGAAGCTTTAGAGATCAGTAAACTGAGCCAGTTCATCAGCTTTGGTCCGGGAGCAAGGAGAGGACAGTGTGTGTGTGTGTGTGTGTGTGGGGCGGGGGGGGGGTGTTAGGTGAGATACACGGAGCCCCAGCTTATTCAAAATTAGACAATAAAAATCGAGCAGGTCCGCTGAAATTACTAGACACAACTAATTGCCTCATTCCAACAAAAGGGCTTAGTCATGGGCCAATTGACGTTAAAGAATTTACTCTACGGTACAGTGGTAAGGCTTGATTCGATGTGAATGTAGAGTTCAGCTCCAGTTCTCCTGCCTCTTAGTGCAGCGTCTGGTATCTGACTTGTCACAGACTTGGAGTCGGATGATATGATGAGATCACCTCTTCACCTAAATTACACTATATATTATAGTCGAGATGCCCCTGATGTCATAACGATGAAAGGGTTTTGAGCTTCTTCATCACCGATTTTTTTTATCTCTTCAGACGAACATGACTCCAGATTCCAGGAGTCAAGTCTGTGACAGCGTCAGATTCCAGACACTCCACTAAGGTGAACGTCCACAATGTTAACACATTTACTCTGTTAGTGTTTTTCATATCGATCTTCTAGATTAAATGCATGTGTTCATATGGATCAATAGTTGTAACATTTAAAAGAGCAATTGAATTTTGTCAATCTTATTATTCTGATTACTTAATGTCTATTTCAATTTAATTCATTTTCCTTCAAAATCTATTAAAATAATTTTTGTAGATACTATGTGTGTAAAATATTCAATATAAGCGCAGGAAACAAATAACTGTAAACACAGTAATTAAATAGGCGACCGTAATAATATTTTATTTTCTATATTATTTTGGGCTCTTGTATATTAAATAATATTAATTTATTTGTCCTGTTAATATATTATATGCGTTTTAGTATATTATAAATTTGAAAGTTGGAAAAAACATTTAATTTTGTTATTTTTTTTAAGAGCCTAATAACAAATGGTTTTACAAAAGAAATAATTTTTATTTATTTTGATAAACCTAACATTTGTAAAAAGTGTGAGCTTTTAAGTGAGTGCTTTTCAACCAACAAACGTTTGGTTTATTTACCGATCGTAAACTAGCAATATAAAATTTATATTAAATTCAATTTATTATGAAACTGGATGAATCATACACTTACGAAAAAGAAATAAGCATATTATTTATTTATCCATTTTCTTTATTCAGCATACTTACTTAAACCTTCTTAACATACTTTTCGAGTTTTCTAGTTAGTTACTGAAAAAACAATGTATATAAACAAACAACTTATTGGTATTAAGCAAAATCTTTTGTTTTTAGGTACAACATTTTGTTATAATTTCAGTGATCATCTGGCATGGAGACGGGAAAGTTCTGCCATTAAATTATACTCGTAGTTACGAATCTGGGTTGCAATACCTATTCTCGACTGGTAATGTTTTCTAATAGATAACGATACAGATGGCGAAATTCTTATATCCTTTCAAGTACATCTTTAAAAAGGATAAATAGTAAGCTATTACAATTTGTGTGTTATCGTTTGTTGATATTTTGCCTTTTTCACAATTTAGAGAGAATAGTGAGAACCAAACTTTTTTTGAAATATTATAATTTATTTTTGTTACGATATGTAGAAGACCAGGCATGTAGGATGTCGAGCTCGTCGGATGAGAAAAAAGTGAGCCCCCATCAGACTTGAGAGGGCTTAGTTGTGAAATGGCCACCTCTCAACAGCTCGATGCTTGGGCCCGCCCTTGCATAACAATTAGGGCTTTCTTGTTTCGAGATTTTCTCGTGCTTACGTACGAATGGTGCTTGGGAATAGGAATCTTGTGCATTGCTACAGAAGTCAATCCGTGTTCAATCCGTATGAAAATTGATAACGTTCCAATTGGTAAACGTAACAGTTTTAAATAAACACAATCCAAATTGTTAAATAAAGGAAATAACAAAAATGACATACACGGGTAAGTTTAAAATTCCAAATGTTTATAGTTAACTATGAGTCATGTTGTATATAGTTTTAAAGCGCACAAAAACTAAAAAGTTTGAACAATAAATTGAAAATTAATTAACGTGATTCAAAATTATGGAACTATAAACGCAATAAAACATATGGATAGTTATGTTATTTTCATTAAACTAATTCAAGCTTATAAATAATTAGCTAAAATTATATGAAATAAAATAAAATAATACCCTACATATTTAAACAAATTTCATACTTCCAAAAAGTTTAAAATAAAAAAATGTATAACCGAGAATTATTTTTTAATTAGATAATGTTGTGCTACATATAGTTTAAAAATTAAAGTAGGCTACCTTTAATTATATTAACTGTTTTCTTGTCAATTCATTCCTAAGCTAAAAGTTTCGTGTAGTAAAAGAACTGTTTGGATGTGATGACTGACACTGCTGTAGAATTACTGGATTAATAATTGAGTTAAACAAAGAGTTTTTACTTTATAATACCTTTGTTACCATCAGTACATTTGAATAGACGATCTCGTGTACAAAACAGCTAAATACCATTGACTGACTGATTACGTTTTCTTAAAATCTATAAAGCTTTGGACCATTAAACTGAGCACAGAATGTTGACTTCAGCTCCAATAGTACACCTTCTGGTTAGTGCAGCGTCTGGAATCTGACACTGTCACAGACTTGACTTCAGGAATCTCGAATTAATGTCCGTCTGAGGAGATTCCCAAAAAGTAAGGTGACGAAGAAGTTTAACATGAACATCGTTTCGATATCAGATACATCTATACTACAGAAAATGATGTAACCTAGATGAAGAAGTCAGATTTCAGACGTTGTACTAAGCGGAAGGTGAACTGGAGCTGAATCCAAAACTAGTATTGGATCAACCCTTCCCCCCTTATGTGTGGATAACTCAGTTACTTCACCGTGAGTCTACAATTGTTACCGTGCCAAGTCAAACTCTGTTTTTCTATGGCATTGAATAAAAGTCGGTTGGCATTGAACCGGCAGCTGTATGTGGCCTCCTGTCGAGAAAGCTCTACTGACATTTATGGCAATTCTGTTTAAGCAAAAGAGATGTTTTCAGATTTTAAAAAAACTTACAAATATCAATAACACTAATTTATTACAGTATCCAGTAAGAATTGGAAGAAAACAAACTAAGTGACATAAAAGGTTATGTTTTGAGCCCGTAGCAATGCACGGGTTAATATTCTCCTACTTCACGTAATAAACTAGTATTTAGTATAGACAGTTTTACTATAGAGAGTAATAAACTAGCATTTATTACTCCCTTAGCTGAAATACACGTAGGAACTTTCCTTCTAAATGTTCTACGTAAGATAAATATCTGCACAATATCCTCCCATCAAGGTATAATAATTCTACATACACTAGTGTGCATTACCCAAAATCTATCAGTAAAATATTTACAAACCAAATCTGTACCGAATAAGACTGACGTGGTTAACTTAAACTCAAAATGTTTATTGTTGTTGAAAATGTAAATTAACAGTACACAAATAAAAATAACAGTTTTATCAATTTATCAAAAAACAGTGGATGCTATAGTATTCTTTTAAAATTAAGTCTTTTTCAACTTATTCCTAAAAGAGTTTAAATTAGTTTGAACCTTGCGAATAAGTTGTTAAAAAGCTTGACGCAAGAATAAAACATATGTTTCCAAAGAAGGATGTCCTATGTTTTGGAAGGGTCAAGTCATCATTTCCTCGCAGGTTATAAGTTGTTTGTTTTATTTGAATAATCTTTATTTTTAAAGCCAAGTGTCAAGCATTCCAGAATTTATATAGCTACTAGGAAAAGTAAGTAAACTATTTTCTCTAAAACACCTTTACATGGTTGAGATCGGCTGAGTCCAAAAATGATACGTATGCCCCGCTTTTGAAGAACGAAAAAGAATTTTGTATTGGAGAATTCATAACCCCAAATTATTAATCCATAACTCAAGTACGTTTAGAAGCAACCGTAATATGCTGTCAACAAGACTTCTCTACCTGCGAACGAGTCACCTCCTGAGACGATGAATTTTTTCGCACCTCTATAAAAAAACCTGCGAACGAGGCTAACCTGCGCGAGACAAACGGACTACTGCTTTGCTTTTTTCAGACTTTATGGATGTGTTTGTGTGAAGTTAGAGTCAATCTCAAGAACCAGGAAGTCCGTAGAAGAACTAGAGCTAAGGCGGCAATCTCCTAAAATCAAATGTCTAAAACAGTGGAATAATATTTATGAAAAATGCCTTAAAGTAAAACTACACCACATAAAATATATGCTCATGAAAATAATTAAAGAATAAAAACGTACGTAAAACTTACATTTATAAAAGAAGCTACTGTCAGTTCTTAAGCATGCCTGACTGAAGTAACCACTAACAAGAACGTATTCCAGGTCGAAACACGTCGTAAGATTACTTACGAAATAAAATCACGGAATATTTCGGTCTTTTTGATAAGATGTTCGGAAATGACGATAAACTGAAATAGTGAATTTCGGTAAGTACTCTCTAAAGTAAGAAATGTTTAGTATATGTATAAACGATAGATTGAGCAATAAGAACCACTATACACCTACAACGTCTTGTAATGTGATGTAGTAGAGAGTCTTTGTGAGCCATCCCTACAAAATACAAATGTATAGACAATGGACTGTGCAATATGAACACAGTCCATAGTTCAACATACACCTACAACGCCTTATAATGCAACACAATGGATAGGAAATGAAAACTTCATTGTAATTATTAATATATGGGAACTAATCAAGTACAGCATTCCAAAATGTTTCATTTGTTCATGAGCACAACTATACATAGTTTGGTCAAATCAACGCAAAGAAGTTTTCCTTAGACTTTTTGTTCCTGAAGTTTGATTGGCTCAAAGGGTGCTATCCAAATATTCTGGATCATCGTTTAATCCATAGCATATTCATGCTAGTTTTAATAATTAAAGAACAAGATTCAAGAACATCCAAGCTTTTTGTGGATAAAAAGAGTTTAGCTCTACGTCCTTAACGCAACATTCGTTCCATAGAATTTTCATTACAATCTTGATTGTAATACATCCATAAGTGTTTCAGAACAATTATTTATAAAAATATGTTTTTGGGCTCTGAGTCACCACTAACAAAATCCATCTTTCCATGTACAGGTGGAGAGACTGGGCCATGTTTCGTGTATATTGGTCAAGAATTGCGGCTGAAATGGTGAAAGAGCACGACACGCTTATACATTGTAATATATGAAAATACGTAACAAAAGGTATGTTTTTCTAGAACATTTCATTTGAATATTGAATATTAATGCACTTTATACGCCAATCCCAAACAAATGTATTCAGGACAAAAACGTCTCTATGCGACCAAAAATGCATGTTGAACATAAATAAACATACCCATACACTCACTGTCCATTGAGCTGCAGTTGTTTTGCTACAATTTGACAGTTGACTCAGTAAACAAGAGAACGACGGAGTAGTTTTTCAACACCGCTCGTGAATTGACAACTATTTACTGACCATGATCAATAGCCGTTCCAATCAGCGAGTTCTTTGTCTTCTGACAATGATCAACGCTTTTGAAACCCCATAGCTATACTAGCTGCCGGCAGTAGTGGACTCCTCCGCCGATTCTAATGACGATTTACTGTCTGTACCCATGATAGAGTTGACAATTATTTGCTGACCATGATCAATAATAACCGTTCCAATTAACGATTTCTTTGTTCTTCTGACAATGATGAACGCTTTTTTCAGCTCATAGGACAGTGTGTACATGGGCAGTAGTGGACTTCTCCGCCATTTTCTGACGACGATTTACTGTCTGTACGCACATGATAGAGTTGGCAATTATTTGCTGAACATGATCAATAGTAACCGTTCCAATCAAAGATTTCTTTGTTCTCTGACAATGATCAACGCTTTTTTTCAGCTCATAGCAATCTACATCGGGCAGTAGTGGACTCCGCCACCAGTTTCTGATGACGATTTACTGTCTGTACGCACGATAGAGTTGACAATTATTTGCTGACCATGATCAATAGTAGCCGTTCCAATCAAACGATTTCTTTGTTCTCTGACAATGATCAACGCTTTTTTCAGCTTATAGCAATGTGTACATCGGGCAGTAGTGGACTTCTCCACCAGTTTCTGATGACGATTTAATGTCTGTACCACGATAATGTTGACAATTATTTACTGACCATGATCAATAGTAGCCGTTCCAATCAACGAGTCATCTAACAATGATCAACGCTTTGTGACAGCTTAGGACAGCGTACATGGGCAGTAGTGGACTTCTCCGCTAGTTTCTGACGACGATTTACTGTCTGTACGCACGATAGAGTTGACAATTATTTACTGAGCATGATCAATAGTAGCCGTTCCAATCAAAGAGTCATCTGACAATGATCAACGCTTTGACAGCTTATAGCAATCTACATCGGTAGTAGTAGACTCCTCCGCTAGTTTCTGATGACGATTTCTGTACGCACGATAATGTTGACAATTATTTACTGAGCATGATCAATAGTAGCCGTCCCAATCAAAGAGTCATCTAACAATGATCAACGCTTTGACAGCTTATAGCAATCTACATCGGTAGTAGTAGACTTCTCCGCTAGTTTCTGATGACGATTTACTGTCTGTACGCACGATAATGTTGACAATTATTTACTGAGCATGATCAATAGTAGCCGTCCCAATCAAAGAGTCATCTAACAATGATCAACGCTTTGACAGCTTATAGCAATCTACATCGGTAGTAGTAGACTTCTCCGCTAGTTTCTGATGACGATTTACTGTCTGTACGCACGATAATGTTGACAATTATTTACTGAACATGATCAATAGTAGCCGTCCCAATCAAAGAGTCATCTAACAATGATCAACGCTTTGACAGCTTTGCTTATAGCAATCTACATCGGTAGTAGTAGACTTCTCCGCTAGTTTCTGATGACGATTTACTGTCTGTACGCACGATAATGTTGACAATTATTTACTGAGCATGATCAATAGTAGCCGTTCCAATCAAAGAGTCATCTGACAATGATCAACGCTTTGACAGCTTATAGCAATCTACATCGGTAGTAGTAGACTTCTCCGCTAGTTTCTGATGACGATTTACTGTCTGTACGCACGATAATGTTGACGTAGAGGGTTGGAATTTGGTATTGTTTTCTACTACTCGTTCATCGGTATCGAAAGTGTCACATCGGTCCATCGGGAGTCTCAATATCTGACTGTCAATTTGTCTTGTCTTATAAAAGATTTCACCATATCACATATCAACACATGTAGCCTAACTATCCTGAGACTTAAAACATCATTTTATAGTGGTTTGATGTGTATACTTATTGAAACACAGATTTTAAACCCAATTTAATGAACAAATGTATCATCATAGTGTATGAATGTATCATCTCGAGAGATTTCATTGGTTGGCTAGAAATTTTGCTTAAAACTTCTTTTCACAAGAATAAGTTACATAATTCGAGTGAACTTTTTTGTATGATTTTGATCTGCCCGCAGGACACCTCAATGACCTGTAGGTTTGAAATGTTGCATGCAACCTCAGCTATTACGTCAAATGGTGTGGCGTATTTTGACATTTTCCAACCTTTCCCATGTTTCGCTGTGGTTTATTATCAGTGGACTAAAGTAAACTAAACGTTAACTAATTCTCAGTCCTGTACTTTGCTCCAACAAATCGAATGGAGGCAGTCATTAGGACTGTTGTTATGTGACTGTCCTTGCAGTGTGCGCAAAAATCTGAGGTGGTCACATGACTCATCTCCCAACGCGTTCTCGATAAAAGTCTCCATTGTGAGTCTCAATTTCTGTCTGTCAAAAGTGACTCTTGTTACATTGATCTTAACGTTAACCATTTTGCAACGAAAACACGTAAAAAATATTAAACAAATTTGTTGAGCCGCTAATTTACAGGAACTTATTAATCGACACATGTGATAATGTTACCTTGTCGGATTGATTTGTTTCATACAAAGCCTAAACGTTTTAGCTTAACCTGGAATGTCATCTTCATAGCAAGCTTAACAGCGAATTATTTATGGACTGTGATTTATTGACTGGGATTACTGATGAATTTTACTTTACTGATGATTTTTTTTACTTAATTAACTTTATTGTTAGTTTGTTAAAAACATGAATATTAAGAAAAATTATGACAGCTTAATATTAAGAAGTGGTGTCCATAGATGCAATACTAGGAATAGAAGTATTATTGATATTCCATACAAAAGGCTCACTAAATCTAAATATAGTCTACAGGTATAATATGTTTAATATACTTCCAGGCTCAGCTCGGACCTTTAATACATCACAATTTAAAAACAAACTGACTGCTTTCTTTTTGGCAAACCCATTCTATAATCAAAGTGAGTTTCTTGCCTTATCTGAGAGTGACTTTAAACCCCACTTCTAATGCATGGAGTGCTTGCTTTTACTATTTATTAATCCTGCATGGTTTTAACATAGCCTTTGGTTTTTAGTTTTAGCCATGTTTGATTTTGTTTGTCACTGACTAAACCTGCTACTTGTTAAACGATTAATAAAGTTGTCTATTGTCTACAAATATTTCATCAACTTTGAAATAACTGTAGCCACCCAATACCTTCTAATCTGGAATATAGTTCAGAACTGAAAACAATGTCATAGATGCAATTTGCTCAGTTAAACAATACACACTCGTATATTCTCATACTAGTGAAGGGCTAAAGTAAAAAATACTACATTCGGATTACGCACTTAACGTGATCTCTCAGGGCTAATAGCTTCAGTTGAGATGTTGAACATGCCCGCGTGTTCGATGACGAGCACAAATTAGCCTGTCCGGGTCAGATAACAGAGGTGTCAACGCCAAGGACCTGATATACCGCTCATCAGTCTAGCATGTGATGTCGCCCCATGCCGTGTAACACCTCATATACCGTGCGGTTGTCTTGTAATGGATATGCTCTGCTTTCTCGCTTGCTATCCAATTTGCAAAGAGCCATTGAAAATTATAACAATGCCTGATGACAGCTTTTTATCTACATGACAAACTTTTCTACGCTAAGGGGAATACGTGACTTTAGATGAGGTAGTATAGATACTTCCAATTAATTTTTGATCAAGTTGGAAATTCACACCCTTCTTTCAAATCTATTTTTCTTAAAAGGAATGATTTATAAAAATTGAATATGAAACACAAAAGCTTCGGTAATATGTACTCTTACGTTGTAATGCTGATTATTATTAGTTTTGGCGCCTCTTATCAAAGGCAATATTGATAGTTTTACTAATTATACGAGGAAAAATTGATCTTTTACAGGAAAGAAATAATAGCATTTATCAGTATTAAGTAAAATACATGTTACTCGATTTTTCTTTTGCTTTTAACTGAAGTTATCCGAAATTTTCCATTTTCTATATCTCACCTTATTATATGATCTTTTATACTACGGTACATTGGTTAAATTTAAAATTCAATAATGAAATCCACATAGGCAGATAGCACAGTCTTTATTTGTGCAATCGTCAATGATTTCACAGCTGATAGTTTAAGATTAAATATATAATATATATTTAAATATAAAAAATATCATTATGTTAGGAAACTACTAAGTTGCTCTTCTTTATATCCACTATTTTAGCTTTAATTATCTATCTATGTATATTCCATATTTAAAATCAGTATGTATCTCGTCTTTACAGTTTTTATTTGACGTTTAGGGAATTAATCTAAATCTTGGCTTATTTTTTTATCTTTGGTCCATACATAGAAGCAGTAGTACAACAGTATGGACATATACGTAAGTTTCAATTTTTATTGTTCTCAGAAAAGATAATCTTTTAAAACCAGTAGTATAAAGTAGTTAAAAAGAATTGGCAAAGCACTAATCCCTGGGATACTCCACAGAGTGCAGGAACTGTCGATAATCTTTAATCTTTGTAAGTTACACATTGAGTATTATTTGAATGCAATCAGTACAGTGCACAAGGTTAAACATTCATGTCCATGTAAATTTTTAGACAGTGCGTTATTGTGAATTTTTATTCACGTAATGGTTAGAATCTCGTAATCAAGATTTACGGAACACAAACTTAGTAATTAGTTCAAATATTACAACTAGACATATTAAGATTTACCTAAAAATGTCTAAATTCTGAAAACTGCAATATTATTTATATAAAATACTAGCAGTTGCCCGCGGCTTCGCACGCAATTTCCAGTTGAAAACAGTACACTATATTCACTTATTCTTTTTCTATCACATTCTAAACATTGCTGAGATAATTGATAGTCGTTCCATCGTGAGCCTCTTGGGCGCATTATGAAGGTATGTACCATATTCCTGCCTCTATCTTTCGTGGTTTTTGCTAGGTGTTGATAAGTTATTCAGAACAATTAATGTATATGGATGAATCTCGGTAAACTAATTAGGTTATAAAGAATCAAATTCGGTCTGTTAAAATTAATTTTCTGTCTAAGATATTTCCAGTACTATTTAGGAGTGTGCCTTCAAGAAAATGTATCAAAGAAACCCAATTTTCGATCATAAAGTGTCTTCTTTCAGCTCTTTTCATTTACCTTCCATGTAAGCAAATTCGATTACCTTATGTGCAAACATTCACGGATTTTTACAATGAGGTTGTTTTCATAATAGCGTTTAATAGTATTTTCATTGCATTAGATAGTTTATTGATCATTGGTGCAATCTGAATTTAAAATTAGGCAATGACGTCTTCTATGCAACCTGCATTACACTACTGATCAAGCACTTTACAATAAAAATGTTCTAAAATTTAAATGTAAACAAATGTTTCTGCCTCTTTGATGAACTTCAGCTGAAAGTATTAACAGCTGTTAAGTATCAGTTCGCTTTGTATTATGTGTCGTAGCGCAGTCTGTCGGATCCAATATAAAACACTCTAACATCAACAACGATTTATAATTAAAAAATTAATTAAATAAACTATTTAAACAGCCCCCTCTCTAAAAGTATGCCTATGTTACTTCCAGGAACGTGTAGAATCACTGTACATAATTTCACGATGTTTCGTGCATTGGTTCCAGAGTTATAACGGAACATACAAACAAACATTTGCATTTATATATATAGATTATTGACCCGGTCAACGAATAAGAGAAATTTTTAAACGTTTAGCTGTCCTCTTATGTTTTTACCGACCTCTTTCTAGAGTAGTTTGTGTTATGCTACATTTATACTGTACAGATGATGGAGTGAACTTTTCCGTGTATTTGACGAAAGCTCAGTTTAAAGGAGAGATAACTCATCCCATCGCCAAGAAGGCTTAAAGGCGAAATGACTCCTGGCAGTTCTCAAGCCTCCAGAATCTTGTGATGAGTGTGCTGCATCACGCCTTGCATATTGATGCCGAGGCCTAGAGCCTACGCCTGCATGGCATCACATTGAATATGTCCAGCTATTCATCTTATCATGTTCATACAGCAAATAATAATATATTATGTAGCTTAAAGTTTTGAAACAAATGTTTAAAATTTTCAATACTTGAAATACCAATTAATGAATATTTGACTCGATCCAGAAACGCACTAAGTTGTACACTTTTCTTTTACAATGCTTAGTACCTGCGTTGAAATAACAATTCCTGTTATGTAGAAACACAATGAATAAATAGTCAAGAATAAAAGTCCTTTATATTCCTTACAGTTTCTAAAAGGAAGGGTCTTTTTCGTTTAAGGCCCAGCACAAAAGGCCCAGCTTGCCTATTCAAAACTCAGATCACGCGATTCTTGCCCGCTGCGCAGCGCTTTGCGCTGCTTGGTCTTTTAGAAAAAAATTAACTCGAGCTTGCAAAGTCCAAGCCCATATCAACTCACGACTGCTTACACACACAAAACTCAGACAGAACTAACGCAGGTTTCATTACAGGCAAAAGATAAGCGGCGCGCGTTTATCACTGATAAGATAAGACGAGTTTATACTAGAAGTAGTACCTGGACTACTGCCCTACGAACTAATAACACAAAAAAAAAACGATTAAATGCACTGTCAGTCAGGTATAGTATGTTTGTAAGGTGCTGGCCCTTAAACGAAAAAGACCCAAAAGGAATATTACGTGCAAAAGTCTAAATACAAATATAGCATGAATTCAAGTAACCACCTTACTGAAAGTGTTTTAAATGAGACTGGCTAAGGTATTAATTAAGATACTATTTCCACACCAAGATGTATTGGAGCCACTTGAAATTATTACAACTTGAATACTCGATCGTATTGCTACTACGTTAGAGATTGAATCTGGCAATGTGCAATCTACTGCTAAAATTTGTATAAAACCCCAATCTAACGTCATTACGATAATACCACATATGTTTTACAACAACAGATTTTATAAGCGAACAGAGTTCTAATAATGATTTTCACAAAGCGTATTAAATGAGATATATGAATGATCCAAACTACCATCAGCTTGACCAACACCACCACCATCGTTTGACCTTTTAAACGATTAGCTCAGCCTAAAGCTAATTGACCTGTGTCGTCATTGATCTGACGGACTGACTTTAGAACTTTATCAAAGGTACCTAAGAGAACGGAATTTGCAATGTCCTTTCTCACGTTTTCGTGGCTTCTGATGGAGTTCCTCAGGGCACTCTACTTAGCCCTCTACTCTTTAAAATATTTCTTAACGACCTAGCTACACGACCCCACCGTAATTTACTACATTTATGTTGGTTGTGTCATGCTTTATTGAAATATATGTAAGAAGCTTTATAGAAAATCAATATTTCTAAATAGTGTTCTTCTTCAATAAATCTTGGTCGCAGCAGTTCTGTGGAAAAAGGAGAACCTGATGGCGCTGAATATAATAAGTGTGTCTCTAAACAATCCACGGAATTCCGAACCCCTTGCAACGTGTCCACTTAGAAAACGCTACACTTAAACGAGTGGGTGAAACAAATTCTGAACACTATAAAATAATACGATTATAATTCAAAGTAATGTGTTTTAAACGTAAATTAGTTTAATCGGATTCATCACTACTCCCTAGTTCTTAGGTGCCAAGAAATTTAGGGCTCCATAAATTAAACGAATCGTGCTGATATGGCAAGCAGCACTGTTCTAATGAAGCGGTAACCTCCTACCACTAACGAGGACGTGATGTTGGTGACGTCACTATTACGTCTAGCAGAGCAATGCGCTTCACTGAACTATCATTCAGTGATTATTTATTGACCCTTTGCACGCCAGCCTATTTTCCAAAAGTGCTACCCAGAAACGCCAAGGGCATTTTCAGCAGTTTTGCAAGCTTTCACAAAATGTATCATAACTTTTTTATTTTTGAACAGATATTGATGATTTCTTTACCATTATTTTGCTTATGAAAAGCCCTTGTTCAGTTGGTAAATTTTAGTTGCATAAAATTAATTTAAACTTATATAAAAAAAAAATAGAAAACAAAATTAAATTTTCAAAAAAGTTTTTTTTTGGCACAAGTAAGTGGTTTCAAAAAATATTTTTGCTGATTTCCTGTTATATCCTAGTCAACTATATCTACCCCTTAACCTAATTACAAAATTTCAAAAGCTTATCTTATATAGAAGTCCAGTTGTGATTTTTTTCACTAAATGTGACACGGGCACAGTTTTTGTAACTTGCATGGACGTTGTATGTAATGTTACACTATATTCACAAATCAATATTTGACACTATACTAAAATAAATCGGTACTTTGGGATTATACCGACCACACCAGTATGAAGAACACAACAATATCAATTTATAGATACAAACATAATACAACGACAAAAACAACTCTTTAATTACAAAATTACAAACTTACAACGATTATCAATTGTTAATGCGGTCAGATTCCATTATACGCCCACAACGCTTAAACTTTTATCAATAAACTTAGAGCGTTATAAAACGATGTAGTTGAGTAACAGAACTAACATTCCATCAATCAACAAGCATTTCCAGGTATTGTGATCGGTATTGTTGTCGCTGTTATCTTATCTTTCTCGAGAATCCCGATTACGGCAGGCCGCGCGGCATGATTATTTAAGTTTTTTGCACAGTACATAATTGCCTTTCCATTACAATTCAATTTATATTTCTGATCAGCCCCTCTAGAATTTGATATTTTACTGATAGGTACTATCTCGAGGGATGTTTTTCTTTCGTTGACATCAGCGCGGGCTTCGGCAGCACCTTCGATCGGAGGCACTCGCATTTTGGGTAGCGGAGTGTGATTAAGAATAAAAACAAGTTTTGTGTGTTTTTTTTCAATAAAGAGTTTAGTTTTTGTTTGGTAATGTTTGTTTTTGTTGAATTTTTGTGTTTGGAGAAATGTAGGGGTAAAACACGGAAGTACAACAAAGCGACGCACCAGCTGAAAGGGCGGCGAGACTCTGCAATCACGTTATCTACTACACCGCTCGACTTTGACCTCTGTCTGAGGATGGGGAGGGGTTTGCGATAAGACAATTCCTGTTTTATATTGACGAAATATTGTTCTACGCTAATCTAGTAATCAGTAGAAGCAAAACGTCAAATAACGATTCATGTCTGGGTGTGGTCGGTATAATTCCAAAGTACCAATAAATCTAATAAAAGGGGCATAATAAAAATGACCTAGCAACAAAAGTAATGAGAGAAATACAAACGTAAACAACGCAATGCAACACGAACGTAACCTCACTCTCGACCAAACAAACAATCCAACAGCTGCGAAGCTCAAATACGACCAAACAACCAGTCCATAAAGGAATAAACAACTTCGTGGTTTCAAAGCAACTAATCGACTATCGATTAGTCAAAATTTCGCAGCAATCAGATGAACTATAAGAAAATTACAGGCGAAAAACGTGACGTACCTATATTACGGCCGTTGGCGATTTTCAGTTGAGTAGCCGACGGCCGTAATATAGGTACGTTGGCGTGCAGTAAAGTTTAAAAACTAATTAGCGGTAAGGAAAAAACGATGAAACGGTGAAATTAAAGATAAAATTACTAATTGTACGTGGCTCTGGAAACAACGTACCAACTACAGCAATGGAAACTGCGAATAAAGTAGAAAATTGTATAATTTAACAAAGTTACGTATGAAGTACATGACTTTATATCAATGAGCTTATGATATGTATAGAAGTAATTGAAATAAAATGAGGAAAGACAAGAAAAATTACAGTTCTTTGACAAGTGTTAAATGTTTAATACTGAGACATAGAATGTCATTACGTAAAACAATTAACTATAAATAAAAACACATATTCGGTGCACAATTTTTTAAATATATATATTTAAAGTAATTGTTTTTCCTACAGTTTAACATACGAGTATATTATGGGTAGGGTACGATAAGCGGACCCGGTTTTTTATATCGAAATTGGCAAACGGTATTACTTAATCATAAGCATCGATATAATCAATCGATACTGATTAATTAATTTGAACTATTGACTGAAATAATCTATATCAACAGGTGTAAACACTCTAAATAGTATAATATTATAATAATTTATTATAATAATATATTATAATGTAAACGTAGGATAATATTTCAATTTTACATAAGTAATTCTGATTATTAAAAATGGCTATCAATTTTAGAAAACTACACGACGTTGTTTTTTCGTGGCTTCAACATGTTGGACTCGTACCGAAAAACTCATTATGTGAAATTTGTGGGAAAGAAACAACTGTAACTGTGAGAGGAGTAAATATGGTCGTTTTCAGTTTTCCTAATTTTGGTTATAATAATTTGTTTGATCACTGTAAATATTAAATTCATATTTGAATTTAAAACATAAAACATTGATTCTTATTGAGGACTATAGGTACTTTTATATCGATTGATAGTCTAGGATTTCAGATACGAATATTAGGTATCGATGAATATATTCTTCGATATAAAAAACCGGGTCCGCTTATCGTACCCTACCCTATATTATTTTAGCATTTACAAGAAAATAAAGCTTTGCAGAATAAGCAAAGGCACAATTTTTGAACTTAAGTTGAAATAACAAATTTATGTCCACCAAAATGTCTATGAACGCTAGATCTTTTGCGTATGGCTACTGTATTCAATGTAAGCTGTTATAAATAAGCTGCTGTTCCATGTCAAAAACACATACGGCCTCAATAAATTTGCGAGTTGACTTGTGGTGGAATCTTATGGGTCAATAGTCACGATACTTGAATACTTGGCAATACGTACAAAACAATTGGAGAGTTCCATTTATATGGAATTTAATGGTAGTTAACCATAATTTTCACAGATCTTAGATTAATAACGTAATAAAAGTTAAACTGTTTAAAATGGCTCCTTAATAAAAAAAACAATTGCTGTATGTCTCAGTCATTTATTAGCTTAGACGATAATCTGAAATCGTCTTTCGAATGTTTCAAGTCAAAATTGTTTATAGTCACCCGACTATAAACATAGCATTTTCAAAAGTAAAAAAAATGTGTTTTTCTATAAAAAAAGTTCACATCAGGATTTGATTCTAAAGCACCTACTAGTGTAAACTATATTAAATATCAGATATGATAATCATGTATTAGATGTGTTATTATCACTCATTTACGTACTGGAGAGTTGGGCTTAATACTCCTGGGCACTGTAACATTCCGAACGGAATAAAAATGCTCGAAGCCCCCTCCTAAACAAAACCACATCCGACTCCGATACAATTTAATTGTAGAGTAATAAGTATGTCTTACAAAAATGTTGTTTTGTGCTTTGGTATAACTGAAGATCTCGAGTCCCATCAGTTGTATCTGTTAGTATTGGTAGGTTGAGATATGTTCTATGTAAAGAATTAGGATGTTAAGAATGTAGATACCAATATATTTCAAAAGATGATAAATCGAAAAATTCATCTACAAGAATCGGATTTTTCATTAAAAAATTACCCTAATTGACTATTTTTGCAGAGAGAATTTTTTTTTTTTTTTTTTTTTTTTTTTGTTTCAGCAGCCCAAATTGCAACTGTATAGAACAAACACGGTGACACTGCCATCTGGTGGAGAACAGTGTGAGAACGGTAGCCTCTCGAGGAGGATTTCGAGAGTTCGATTTGAGAGTTTGAGCCCTAGAGAGTTCCTGTAGAGAGGGCGTAAGGACCTCATTATAAAGATTTTAGGTCTCGTTATCTCGTAGTGCTCCTCACAGAAGAGCTTTTATTTAACAATAAAACCCTTTTAGTTACCAGGAATATTGATTTTAAAATAGCAACCCTATATTTCAACCATCACTTCCCGGAAGAGCACAAGGAGTGTGTAGGAGATAGTTACACTGGAAAAGAGATATTGAGATATTGCTGTTTCATTTAATACTTTAAATAATAGCTTTGAATACAAAAAATGGCAAAATCCTATTTTTATACAACATCATAAACACTTCCTTACGTACAACTGATATGCCTGGATTGATAAGTAAACGTATTAGTGTTTTAACGCGTCTCAATACAAAACTACTTGGCCATTAATATTCCTTTAGGATATAATAAATATAATCTTATAAATAAAAATAAATCGCGAAATGTGTTGCTAAGCGATAATCTTGAGAACAGCAGGACCAATTCGGCTAATTCTTTTTATAAAATATTAATTGAAATCCGAGGAGGTTTATATGAAAATAAAGATTAGGAAAGTTACCAGGAATCTGCGTTTAACTGACACTAAACAGATTTAGACACTTCCAACTGAAGTTTGACAAATTGACTGAAACATCTTTAAATTTTACAAAGATGTAAATTCTTACCCGCGGCTTCTCACACAATTTTTAAAATCAGAGTCCTTAGCCTAGTCTGTCAAAGCACTGATGTTGTAATATGATGGTCCTCTATGATATTTTCAAAAGTAGGCATACGATCAGGTTCATATTATTTCAGTGTTCATAGTTAGACGATCAGAGGTTGAGGAACTAACAATGATATTAAGTTTGGCGTTTATAAGGGTATTTCTGGTTGAAATTAATTATATTTCCGATGCCACAACTGAGTTTGCCTCGTTGCCTTTATCAAGAAAATACATACATAGGAAAAAAACTACTTTGGTCAAAAATACTGCTCATTTCCAGCTCTTGATCTACTTACTTCTGGTCTAATACAATTCCAGCGTCATAGTTGAGTTTGCCTCGTTGTCCCGACGAAGGAAATATATTTATCTACTTAGGACTGAAAAGCATACTTCGGGCAAAAAGTGTCTACTTAGGAGTGTTTTAATTAAACTTCTATTCTAATTTATTTACAGTGCTTCAGTTGAGTTCGTCTCATTTACTCATTAACAAAAAGGTTAATATATAATATAAAAATCTGTATTTCTTATTTCAGTAAACATAACATAATCAGTAACAGTTTTCATAAACCCACAATTTCATTTTTAGAATATAATGACAATGTAAATGAAGTAGTTTTTTTTTCAGAAATACAAGATTGTAGTGAAAATTAAAATGATAATAACCAAATTATAGAAACTAATATAAACTATAATAATGAAAATCTATAAAATATTTCTTACTTTAATATTTAGAAGTCAGTGATGATTATAATATATGAAATTTATAAAGTATTACATAACATATATAAAATTAATTTAAAATACAATTTTTATGTTAAAGAATTGAGTGTCTGATATTATTATAAAATAACCATTTAGTGATTAGGAAACGTACTTTTTTTCATAATATATATTCACAGTTTGTTATAAGAAGTAGTCACTTCTAACGATCAGTCTTACGACTGCCTTTCCGTTTCTTATTAACGTCAAGATTTGGTGTCCAGGAGAGGTTTCCATCTATTGTCATCCCATGGTATTTACTTGTGTATCCGTTTCTACAGCAAGGAGGATTGGAATATCTGCTGCCTGCCTGGCTTCCAAATCCCAATTGTTTGGTTTTAGGATTAACAGCCAATTAATTTCCAAAACGATACTGACATGCCATGTTAAGGGTGGTTTAGGAAGATATTTTGATATCACCAGATTTCTTTCCATTTAGAAGCAGCGTGGTGACGTCGACAAGGAGCAAGGATGTGCATTATTCACCAAAATACCGAAACCTATCTTTGGTGAATAAGATAAAAAGAACGGCCCTATTACAGATCCCTGTAGCACTCCTCTGTCTGTTGGCTAAAGGTCAGATTTGATCTTTGAGTTAACGTCCTTACTTTTAAGTCTAATTTCCACAAGTTGTCTTCTTCCTTGCAGATAATTCACAAATATTGTTTAGCAGTGTTGTTTACACTTAAAATTTCCAATTTTCCTATAACAAGACTATGACTTAGGTAAACAATAGAATTACTGAAGTCCAGAAACATTGACGTTGAAGCTCGCCCTTCTCAAAATTGTCAATAACAGTCTCTGTTAGCTTGGTAATTAAATCGTAATTTTTATCATGAATCAACTTTACAATTCTTTACATACATTAATCGCTTCAGCTTCAGCACAAATAAAAGTAAATTAGATTGACATGAGAACGTGTTATTTACTTTTTAATTCTTAAATTCCAATTTATCAATTTCACTAGCTAGAATCATGTTCTCCAAACATGCCGAGGAAATTTAACTTTAACTTCCGTGGCATCCAATGTATAGACTGTATTTAGTTTAACCACACAAAACAAATTCAATAAACTGAATTAAACTTATTTAGTGTGTTGCGTTTTAGTAAGATCGCACTCGTAATTTGCAAGATAAACCCTTGACTTAGAAATTCTGCTACGAATTTCAGCTGTAATTTACCACTCAATACATTGCTTCTGCTCGGATGATACTAATTAAATGAGAACTCACGACTGTACACGGTGGCAGTATTAGCAGATAGCAGACGTTTTGTGACAAGTGACATTGTTATGTTAATGATAAACTGTCGCTTAGCAACACTTCCATTCTCCTCTCTTCCCGAGCACCTTCCTACACATCAGCCATCACATACAGTAACTTGACTGTGAACGTTAGACTCTATTTGAGTCTTTATTGTGCTCGTATGTGTCACAACGTTGCTACTACGTTCTTGAGAGATACACTTCCTCAACACTGGTACTCTTGTAGTCCTCAAATAAGTCTCATAGTACAGATTTATCAAAAGGAATTTCCCTCTTTTCGCATTGAGCAACATTTTCAAAACATAGAATCAATTGTTGAATCCGTGATATTAAATCATATATGGAATGTCCATTTTCCAGAGCAATTGAAATGTCCAAATACAACGAGTACGTTGTGAGTTGTAACATTCTGAGCCGTGGTAATTGATCTGTCTCATTATTATCATAGTCTTCAGCTACACCGATCAGTTATTTAGCCTTTGTCCATTTCTGATGATTGCAGCATTTAGTTCAGATTCTCGCCATTGAATTAGAGGGAGCGTGACGATCGATTGTAAACGTTTTAATTTTTGTTTAAGGAGAGGCCAATCCTCTTATAAGCCTTATTCTGTCCGTCCTCATGGGCACTGGCCTGTGCAAGGATCTTATGAAACAGAATAAGGAGGAGAGTCGATACAGTACAAGGTCGTTGGTACTGATAAAAAGTGCAACGGTCACAGACAGGATTTAAACGTGCGCTATCTCTAACTCAGGCCCAAAGTTCAACGACAGACCGCTTGGCCATCGGCCACTGCCAACCAGCAAGCCCGTCATCTGTGTTCGGAGTTCTTCTATCAAGATGGACGGTTTCACTCAAGTTGCCTTCACTGTTCACCTGTGATCATTGGACGACTTGGATGACCATTCGATGGACTCTTATGAACTTCCACCTCCTGCCTTGGCTGTGCCGGTCTATGGTCTCCTGGTACCGTCCTTTATCCAACAGCTCTCTTGGAAATGAATTATCCTTCTCTCTACCAACACGAGGAAATTAAGGCAGTCTAAGGTCAGGACTTTCCATTAATCGGGTTGGACACTTCCATTTATTAATATTGAGCCTAAGACATTGTTATTCTTGAAACAGTTTAAATATTTCAAAGCTCAGCAAAAGGTTTTTCAAGAGATCACAAAACTACTTGAAACACACAAAATACCTGCCATAGCACACTGTGATGTTTTAATTCAACGTATTTGGGTAAGCTATGACAAGGACAGTTTCGGGCAAGCCTATTAAGATGATTTTCTGCATCGGCTTCAGTAAAAAATATATGGAGTTAGTACTGTTAAGTTTAATAATATTCATATTTGATCATTATTGTCGATATTATTGAACAGCCTTATTGAAATCAATTAGGCCCTGATAAAATATTGTCGATACATGTCTGATCTTAAACATTAATTACTCTAAAACAGAAAAGTGCTATATGTGAAAGTATATTGTATATATTTATCATTGTGAAAGTAAATTAGAAACAAGTAAATTTATTTATAATTTTCATGGCTACGCAAGTATGAGCAGTATTTTCGTAATCTCTACTTATTTTCGTACTAATGTAAATATTAAATAAACAATTTAGAAATTTTATTATAATATTAGTAGCAACATATAGCTGACCAAATCAATTGTAATAAATCAGGCATCAGTGATAGATCAAGCCTTAGGACCATTCATGTAAAGAAAGTACTTTTTTCCAAACATTAAGGTTTTACATTTATTTTAAGCCACACAAAAAATACAACAACAGATTTATATCCATGTCTATAAAGGTCCTCGCTTGGTCGTAAACTGTTTCATAAATCGATGATCAGGTTTTCGTTTCTTTTTATTTATATTACTTGTACTATTTTTTATACGTTAATTAATTATTTTTTTATAAAATAGGATAAAAAAGATTTCACAGGCTGAGCAGACTGTGATACTAATTGCAAAAAGGTACAATTATGTACTTTAATTGTATGGTGACACCATTAAAATGTAATAGTTTTTTTCTACGTAAAACATTTCTAAAAAACCAAAATTCCCTACGTGGAGTTAAAAAAAGACACAATCATAAAATGTACCTAGGACCATAATTTACTGTACACGATCCATATCTGACACATATATGAATACATACATAAATATTCCCACATAGCGCAATATTAAAGTTGATAAATTCGTAGAATCTGCAAATATAGAACACCCGTAAAGTAAAGTTATTCAAATATTGTAATGTGTTATGTATATCAATTAAGTGGCAAATTGATTTTGCGTACTCAGGCGTTCTTAATATTGATGATGTTTTTAATCAAATCTTGTTGTTCATTCTAGAACATGCATAACACGTACCTTAACACATATAAAACATCTGACTGTGGTGTCTTAAATACAGTTTATTACGCATACTTTTATGTATAATCAGCATTAAACTTAAATAACAGCAAAATTCATTTTATTTGCTCTCTTTTGTTATATCTGTCCTTGTGAGCTATTTCAAATTTAAAATTGCTAGTTATTCACTCATATTCGTGGTTTTTTCCGGAGATTACATTTGAAAAGGTACTACATTTGTGTAACGCCTGTTCCCAAATATTACCTATATGGGAATATATATATATATATATATATATATATATATATATATATATATATATATAATATTTTATATATTATATAATATATATTACTGTATATATTATATATATATATATTATATATTATATTATATATATATAATATATATATATTTATATATATATTTATATATATATATATATATATATATATATATATATATTTATATATAAAACTATCACAGCCAACTTTGCTTTATACATCATGTCTAGGTTAGTTCATTAAAACTTATGATTATGAAATTTGCATTTACTGCTTACATTTGTTTTGTGTTTAACGAAAGTGCGTTTAAAAATTTACACGCATAAATCCACTCCATTATTTGTCTCAGAGCCAAATTTGTTTATCAGAATAGTAAAACCGTAATTCACAATTTTAAGATTGAGAAGAATGTTTCTGACCCAAGGATATGCAGTATACTATGCACTCCCGTATTTGAGTTCACATATCCCATTCATGTATTAATGTTGTGATATGTAATAGATGCAATGCTTCCATAATAACTTAGGTGTCAGCATGGATTACAAATCACAAACTCTCATTTTAAAACTTTAAGATGAAAAGCATAGCCAGACCGTGTTGAATATTAAATGGAGTTATTAATCTGCATATTTGATGAACGTGAATAGCAAAATCTAGTTGAATTGACGATAGGAAAAGTGGGGCAAGTAGCGCTTGTGACTGCATGCGGATTAAGATATTCCAATTAGAGCTTCTTTGGATTCGTTGTAAAACCGTCGAGTGGAATGTAGGTTTGCAAAGACAACAGCCCAGTTTTACATAATTATTCATTACTACACTGAAGAAAATTCGCTTTCTTAAAAACAGCATTTGCTCTCATCACTATTTTCTTTATCTTTTTATCTTCCTGAACTTTTTTCCACTATCATACATTGGTAATTCCATACGTGTCTATAACAGGAATAGTCGATTCAATACAAATCTTGAGTTCAACTCTATTTCACCTAACGCTTTCATTTTAGTAATTTAAGTCGAAACGATGCAAAGAGTTCTTTTTAGAGCTTCTTCAATGCCGGCTTTTTTACTCTCTTAAGACTGACATTGGCGCCAAATTCCAGGGTGATTTTGACTTCTGATGAGATTTCAGACGCTGCAATAAGCGGAATGTGAAATGAAGTTAAACTCAACATTTGTATGAGTAACCAATTTACAATCATCAAACAAAAACTAGGGGTGACCCAATTCTTTTATCTGAGTGTAACTATATTTCTTTCACTGTAATTTTTAAACAAACTTGTGGCGAGGTAAGATTTTTTTTATTGGTTACGAGTTCAGTCGTTTTTCACGCGGAATCAAATACTTCCAGCTATTTGTCCTTTCACGGGTTTGGATGTCCCTGGATGTTTACTCCAACCTTACTTGGTTTGAAAAGGTCTATGAAGTAACATTTAATCTTTGACTGTTTGCAGATCTCTATCGATATTTCATAACACTGAAAATTAAATACTTCAGCAATGCATAAACAACTTCAAATTTATAAAGCGAGATCAGTGTAAAAGCCTTTAGTTGTGCTCGTAAAGCGGGTTGCTCTTGTTTATCTTCCCCATAATACTTCTTGTTATAAGACTCTCAATCAAACAGTCAACGTTAGAAAAAGGTTTCACAACGTCCAAGGTCTAAGATAACATCAAGAGGGTTTGTAACTCTGATGTTGACATGAGTAATTATAGAACTCAACGACAACTAACAGCGGGAAGCTCTCAAGTCGAACTTCTCTCTCGGTCTTCATCACCGTGCATCATCACCATGCTTCCATCATCACCGTGCATCATCACCATGCATCACCACCGTCCATCATCACGGACCTTGAGCCAACAGTTCTATCGTATAGACGGAGTAATATTCATAGCTTATTGCCTGAAGTTTATCGAAACTTATTACTCGTGTGGCTGAAAAAACTTAATTTATGTCTGTCTGTCCGCACGATATCACAAAAATAAACTTGAAATAGTGTATGAGGTTCAAATTTTAAATTAGGAACACTAAGTTCAATGATGGTACATGTCACTTCATAGGATGTGGCTGAACGTTAGCGAACATTGGTCTTATGGGTACCCATAACGAGAGCAAGATAACTGCAGAATATATTAATATGTAAACAACCTGAGTACGGGATTCAAATATATGACATATTATCACATGCAGCCAAACTATCCCTGAACATAAAACATGTAATGCGTGTCACAATGCTCTGGTATGTTTTCTTTACTTTAACCTAGATTTTATTCATACATTAGTTTAGTCATTTACCTGAAGAAGGGATCAGATTGCAGATCTCGTAACGTAGTGTTACTGATTTTAAACTGCTAAATATCCTGAAAAATCCTGTTTCCTTCACTTAAAACATAATTTATAGTAACTTGGTGTGTGTGAGTTTTATTATTTAAACACTGTTATGGAAACCAATTTAATGAACCAATATGTGAATGTAGTATGTAACAAGATATGTCGGGAAAGATTTCATATGGAGACCCAATTTTGCGTGAAACTTCCATCGTCCAACTATGAGCTCTAAAGTGCTCATTTGTCATTTTCGTGTCAAACCATATCAGTATGATAGGCTTTCTGTCCGCTGGACATTTCGAAAATGAAATGAACTATATTAGGTTTGACATTTTGCATGGAAAGACATGGAAGCCTGCTACGACACATGGTTTTGTGTTCTCCTACCTTGCCTTTAAGGTAGGAGTAAGGTACAGTACACATACCTGAGACTGGACAAGATTCGTTTACTAAACTTATGCATTTAAGATGATGTAAGTTCCAATCTATTGAATAACCGAAATTGAGCCAATACTTTCACACGGGACATGACTACTTGCACTAATACGTAACCATCATTTAAGATGTCTATCGGTAGAAATTCCTTTCAGAAATGTGTTCTGTGAGCCATCAAGAATTGGTTACTTACTTACTTACTCCCATGGCCATGGATACCCTAGGTGGTATTTGGCCTCGCTAACCAGCTGCCTCCATCTCCTCCTGTCTTCACAATCCTCCTGACCCGCTCTCAATTTCCGCAAGTCCTTCTCCACCTGTCCTTCCAGCGATTTTTGGGTCTACCTCGAGGTCTTCTTCCAATTGGATTGTGTTTCCAAACCTCTTTAATCAATTTATCATCCTCCCTCCTCATCACATGGCCTGCCCACCGAAGTCTCTTGCCCTTTGCTTCTCCTACAACGTCTGGAGATTGAAACATCTCTCTAATTTCTTGGTTGTGCCTGATTCTCCATCCATCTCCATCTCTAATAGGTCCGAAAATTTTCCTCAAGAATTGGTTATGGTGCATAATTACTCAAATTAATAACATACTAGTAGTACACATAACGTTGGTGGGAAGAGTCGATTCAATGTAAATGTTGAGTTTAGTTCCAGTTCACCTTCCACGCCTAGTTTCTAGCTTCCAGTGTTGTGCTTTTTCGTCGCTGGTGAACTAAGAGGAGCTAAACCGACCATTAGTATTACTAATGTACTTATTACTTGTTTAAATTTTGTTATTGGCGATGGATGACTTGATTTGTCGTTGTTATATTTCAAAAATCACTACGTTTTGAAGATTGGAGTCCATCTTCTTCTTCAGGTGTCGAAAAACCTTAAAGCAAAACGTTTTGAAAATTCTTTAAAATATCGTATAATATAAGTGACGACTGAGTAAGTACTTGAGAAGTTGTAGGTGGGTTAAGTACCAATTATGTTACGTATGTAATATCCGATGCCATTGTTCCATGTAATGAAATTATTACTGGTTGCTCCAATCAACTTGAACTCTTAGGTGTATGATCGGGTTGTTTTGACTTGCAGCTTTTCAGTTTTTATTCATGTTCCATTGCCAAATATTTAATTTATTTGAAAATGTTTGTGAATGCTTCACCCTAAGCCTTGAGGGTTTTTGACACGTGAAGAAGAAGATAGATTCCAATCTTGGAAACGTAGTGTTCTAGTTTTCACAAATAATTGATGGCAACAAAAATGCTAAGTGAATGTTGAGTTTAGGTGCAGTTCGCTTTCGTCTTAGTGCAGCGTCTGGTGTCCAGCCCCAGCACAGATTGACTCGTATAATCTGGAGTCATCTCCGTCTTAAGAGGGAGGTGAACTGGAGGTTAAATTTATCACTCACATTAAATCAACCCTTCCCACCATAGCTACGTTATGTCTAACTAAAATTCAGTCATATTTTCGTTTACATATTAATGTAACAGATGTTTTAGTTACACATGTAGCTTGTCGAGAGCAGCTCTTGATAATAGTTCGGATTGTGATTAACGTAACTACTTCATAACTCATTTTGTATATACCGTGAGCAGCTAGATAATTGAAGTTCAGTCTTATAGAGACTTACTGTGAAACTGGTTTCATAAAGTGGAACTTTCTGAATGCGTTTGAACTGCCAGAAACTCTGCTCGAGACAAAGAGGGGATTTATCTCATTTAATTGAGTATTCCTGCAATAATCTGTTTCAATGTTTCGGTAGAAAATTGAAGCGTATTAATTGTTAGGATTAAAGAATTTCAATCGCGTACGGAGGTTAGTCTTTACTTTATTAAAATTAAATGACGCAAGTGAAATAATGCTTTTCTAGTGATCCAAAATCTTACATCATGCATACATAAATTTTATGGAATATGCTTACGATGTGTGAGAATTAAAATTTATCTTCAAGCATATTTTTGGCCTTATGAATATATGGTGTATAAAGTGACAGAAACTAGTTTTGTTTCAATTTGAAATTTGTAAATCTCTTAGGCGTTTATTTTGTTATATAGCATCTTATAAAATATTATATAAACTTGAACCGGTGTCCATTTAACCCTCTCCCGGTCGAATTACCGCGACGCGCTTTTGGCGCTACTGGGCTGAATTAAATCCGTTAAGAACTTTATTTTAATAAAACTATTATGTATTGTACATCGTTACAAAGATGATTAAATCCTCTATAATAACGTTGTATTTATTTAAAAAAATATCACCCTTATGAGGTAAATTAAAATCAAACAAAAAGTCAAACTTACATGAAAAATCTTGTTTTGATTGACTGCAAAAACGACTAACAAAATGATTTCAGTAAATGAGTTGTTATAAAAAGTCCCAAATAGTTCAAATTACGTAATATAGCAGCACAAGTCAGAAAAAATTGTACTACTAAACAACTAGATCACCGTCAATGAAGTAATCAATGAACTGTTTCAAATTATTAATACTAGATAGCGCCCCTAGTCATAAAACTATGAATAAACAAGGCAACAATTACACTGCCAATAGATATTTCCAGTATCAGTTCCCCAAAAAATTGTATGACAGCAGAGGGCGTCAAACTGATAAAAAAGTTCGAGGCGATTGGAGGCGTTTGGACTTCAGCGCCAGGCGCCCTGCCGAGGCGTTTCGAGGCGTTTGCCCGGGAGAGAGAAACAATATAAAATATATTGAACAGTTACACTGTAGTAAAACAAAATGTTTGCAAAGTTACACAACTCTGGCCTCCATCGCTTATGAAAATTATGCGTTTCAAAGGAAAAATAAATAGACGTAAACTGGTACAGAACATGACAGACAGACGACAGAAAGGCAGTATTTTAGTGTATTTATATTGTACTTGTGTGTTTTTACCTGAGTTACCAACTACACTCCAATTTAATGTTGAGTTTAGCTTCAGTTCACCTTCCTTTTATTGCAGCGTCTGTTATCTGACGCCGTCTCAGACTTGACTCCTGGAATCTGGAGTCATCTTCGTCTGAAGAGATCCAAAGAAAGTCGACGACGAAGAAGCACAGACACAACATGTACATAGTTTTGACATCAGAAACGCCTATAAATAGGTGAAGTGGTATTCTCATTGTTTCATCAGGTACTTAATTGAGTGCACTACGGCGTGATAGACACGATTTCTAAGCACGGTGGAGGAACCGAGTTTTCTACACAAAATGTAGCTATGGTAGGAGCGATTTATTCAATTGAATTATGAGTTTAGCTCCAGTTTAACTTCCTTTTATTGCAGCGTCTGTTATCTGACACTGTCCCAGACTCTATAGGTGCATCTGATGTCGAAACTATATAAATGTTTCGTTTTTAGCTTCATCGTCCTCGACTGTCTTTGGATCTCTTCAGACGAACATGACTCCAAATTCCAGGAGTTAAGTCTGAGACAATGTTTGATACCAGACGCTGCAATAAAAAGGAGGTGAACTGGAGCTAAACTAAAAATCCAACTGAATCAGCCCTTCCTACGATAGCTACATTACACTTAAATGTTTGTAAAGAAACGTCGGCTATATTTACGTAATTAATGATGGAATAAAACAGTTTATAATACTCTTTTTCTTCTCGCATCTTGGTAATAATACTACTAATATTGTTAACGCACATGAATTAGACCATGGTAACGAATAATGTATTCTTTATATATATATATATATATATATATATATATATATATATATATATATTATATATATATACCGATTCCTGGTAAAACATCCCCTTTTCTACATTTAACTAAATTTTTAAAAATTGCCTAAATAGAATCTATTTTTATGTTATAACAGTTTGTATTGTACATTTCAATCCAATACAGTGTGGCCGAGTATGTGTCTCTAAGCTGAAGAAATACTTGTGAACGGTTGAGGCGTTACTAAAGTGACAAACTTGTCCAAGTCCCAACCTAGTTTGACCTCTGGGACCTCCTTTAACCGAACCGCTAACTGCTCAAACCACTGACCGGAAATTTTACTTCACAGTTTCAAAGTGAACTTGCACAGTAAACATTGATTACTTCCCAGAAAAACAGTACAATTAAAAATGAGAAGAAGTAACATAATTAAATGTGCTTTATCTTTTTGGGTTTACAAACCTCAAGATAAAGTTTAGATCGAAGATTTGGATGTATTGAATCTTTCAGAAAGTTAATCATAAGAGATTGGAGACTCGGAAAAATATATTTTTGGGTTAAAAGAGACCTCAACATTAGGAATCTTTCCGGCACTGCAATTGCATAACGCTCGAAGCTATGTGTGTACACCTCCTACCGTGCATCTAACACTGAACCTGCTTACTACAAAAACTAAAGAGAAAAATAGATGTCTGGGTTAAAAGAGACCTCGACATTTTGAATCTTTCCGGCAGTGGAGTCACCCAAGGCTTCAAGCTCTATGTGTATACCTCCTACCGTGCATCCAACACTTACACGTCCAGGAGGTTATAACCAGGAGGTTATACCAGTCGTAAGATGAAGTCTTGGATGAGAAAATACATAGACAGAAACGTTTGTCAATGGAACACAAAAAATTAAAAAGAAGAATCCAAGAAACGATTACGCCGTTGATTCAATAGCTTGTTCATTGATTGATGTACTACTAAAACATGAATGGAAATTAATTATGAACTAAATTGAAAGAATTTTCCAAAAATCTGTTCCCGCATGTATTTCTGATATCTATGAACAGAGACGAACTTTATATCTGACTAAGAGCTTCAACTCACGAAATACTGTACAGTGTGTGTCGCAATGTTAGAATTATGATATATGTAACTTGCAGACTACTAGTGGAGATACCAAATTGTAATTTTGAAGTCATTTTTCTTAAGACTTTCATTTACTGATTTTGAAACTTTTTTTCTTTATTGTGTAACTCACTCTTCGCGTCTTTTGATTGGAGGTACATATAATCAACCTTACTGACCACGCAAAGCACATAAACTTGGTGGTGACTTCCTGTAGTTCATGGTCACATTTTCGCTTTCTCGGACTGGTGGTCGGTCGGAGAACTTGATTAAAATGGGTTCCATCTTTAATTTGCCTACTAATTCTACTAAACATTAATTGAAGCGGCATTGCTACAGTAACAGTCTTATTAGTGCTAGTCCTTGTAATATCCAGCCCTGGGGGTTCGTCAGGAATATAAAGAAATCTTCACAAACTGCAGAATCTTACTAATTCAGCAACAAATCTTCTTCCTCTCCCACTGATATTAGTTACTTGTTTGCAGACACTCTGACTCGCTGTATACTTCGTCTAATGTTGAAAATGTTTAACTAAAACTAACGTCCCTCTACAGGAGCCCAAGAGCAGATGATATACAACTTTCTGTTCTGAAGGATTGTAGTATCTTGGATTCTCTCATCTCACAGATTCTTGACAGACTGTTGGAGTTTGGAATCTTCACTGAAACATCCAGACCACCTTTTTGTTGAAATTTCATCATAAAGTCGACGCAAAGTGTTTAACTAATAATACATTCAAAATGTCAATAGATTATTTTTGATCCTTTATTGCTAGAGTTTGTTTCAGGATCATCACTAGATCGAAATAAAAACAATGTTGGAATTGAATGTGTCCTAGATGGCTGTAGGTCAGTCACAATATAGCCGTATGTAGCCTACGTAGGGTGCGGCGCAAACCTGACTATAGACCGCGCTCCTACGCCTCACTTATAATAGTAGAGTACATGGACGTAGCCAGTAAGGAGATCCTAGGGGTCCGCCCCCCAAATCTTTAAATTTTCCATTAACTTTTTAGTAAACGATTATTATTATTTAAATAATTCAGTATTATTGACATGTACTGCTGAAAGATCGTTATTAACAAAGAAACGGGTCAAGAACTTTTAAGGAGCAGAATGGGGCCTTACTTGTTCTGTCCACTACGGGAAAATATACGTTGTCCGGATCCCCCACCAAAAGTTTTCCTGGCTACGTTCTTTGTAGAGTAATAAGATGTCTTACGAATTTTCAGTCTTCAATAACGGAATTGTCTTCCTTAGTTAATTGTAAACTTGAAACAAAAAGTTCTTTAATCATATAATTTCTGGAAGTCATAAAACATATGTCAGTTAAATTTTTAACCAGGTTCTTCGACTGATCCCACGGTATTTCAAGAACCAATGTTACAAATGTTGAATTCAACTGAACATTGTTACATTTGGCTGCCCTAACTTGCCCCTTCGTGAGATAAGGTGTTTATTAACAGTGTCGCTTTCAATTTAACACTTAATTTAATAAGGATTATTTTAGTAGATTTATTTTAATTATATAATCAAATAAACTATCTCTTACTTAGTAATGTAATTCCATTAAATATTTAAATTTAAAATCTGATTATTATTTTTCTCCTTTTAAGGCCATTATATGATTTTTTTAGATGTTTATTATGCAAAGGAAAATTCAATAAATCTAAGTTTCTTTACCATTATTTTCATTTTATGTAAAATTTGCCCGTACAACGCTATTGGGTTTGTGTGTGTACTTAAGACATAGCTCAATTGATTATTAAGTCAATATTGTTATTATTAAGAAGTAGAGAGTTTCAATATTTGTTGAATAATAAATATTTCGTACTTTTTAGTAAACTTACAAAATACCTAAACATGGTTGCTTTTTCTTAATCATGTTAATAATTGCTGCTGCTTTTTGTATAAAAAGTACAATTATTTAATCCTGATCAAGTAGGTAATTCATCTAAACCTTGTTACCCAGTAGGATTTACTTCTGGGAGGTTTATACCATCCATTTGAACCAACACCGGGCACAGCAAAAACCGATGAGGAACTTAAATATGGGCAACTTTATGGATATCCAGGAGCGGCACATCACTAACAGCAAATCTCCAGATTCTGAGACGCAAGGGTAGTTCGATAGGTCTATCCTACTGTTTGAGCTAGTAGGGTTCCTTAACAAAGGTACTTGCTAGCCTAGACAAAGGGCGTGCCATCCCCTACCTGCTTTGACTGGAGAAGCTGATTTAGAGTTGCCTTTCCTTCTTCCAAGGGGACATGATTGAGATTAATGACCTAAATTCTTCATCATGAATCTCGTCAGGAGTCTGCCCCTACTCCTAGTCTTACTCGTCCAGAATATCCTGTCACTCTGGAAGCAGCGCAAAGGTCCTTTTAAGACTATGTGCAATTTCCAACCTTCTTGTCCTAAGAGAACTAAACATGTAATTCCTGGTTGCAGGCTATCACTGTTTGATTTATGGATTATTAGTTCATGTTTTAAAACCAAGTTTTGGAAATTCCAATGTTGGCAGCACTGAAAAAGGAAGAACATTATCAGTGGTCACGAGGATGATGTGATCAGTTCAGAGCGTCTGCCCAGATTTTATATCCAATCAATATGGATGAAAGTTTTCCAGTGAGTCCAATATCACCAACTACAAACACGTTTCACATTCATAGCCATTAAAATGCTTGCTTAAAGCACAAAAAATTGTTTAAACCTATAATAATATAGTAATGTAAAAAGTATACATATTTCTTTTTCTCTTGGGTAACTTAATATTTGTAAATAACTAAAACACAATTCTAAAAAACAAACTAAGCAATAATAACCCAATTTAAACTAGAGAGGTATTTTATTTTCAGATACAATGAAATAAATCTATAAAGAGAACATAAAAATCAGCTGTACTGTAGAAGAAAAATACTTTAATTTCTTATGTGTTGTCAGTACTGTATTGTGTTCTTATTTAGTTAATAGCCTTATTTAAATAAAAGTACATTATATTAAAGTAGGCAAAGCGTTTTGTTTACATATTCCAAATTCCAACTGTTATAACATCTTGGCCTAACGTGCGACTTGCAAAACTACAGACCTTTACCAATACTGACAATTTTGGTTAAATTATGAGTCCTTTGAGCTTTGATCAATTTAGAAAACGTGGTATTGCTCCAGTGCAGCAAACTTTGTGTCTGGGAGGTCTGTTACCACACATCTAGTTCTGTTCTAGGAGTATATATTGCCATGCTTCCTCAAAAGTAACAAATCAATATTGTCTATGAAAAGTTCTCATAAGCTTTCCACACAGTCATGAGCATCTTCTGGAAAAGTGAGGACTTTCCCAGAAATGTGTACTAAGCAAATTCCCTGATGGTGTTTTAGTTTTGAAAGAGCAACAAGTTGAAACCCGTTGCTGGGGAAACAACACCACATGAATACTTCAACACAAATTTTGGACACGCTAAGTCGAATTATGCATCATATTTTAAATTGTTAACGTAACCAGACAGTAAGATGGACACTGAGGACTACTGTACAGTTGCTCCAGACTGTATTGTGTGTGGAAGCCACTTCGACTACTTGTGCTTTCTGCGCCCCTGTTCCTGCAACCGCCCGGTACACCCACGCTGCCTGGCGGCACTCTTCGACAAAGACTGCAGCATCTGCCCCATCTGCTGCACCCCATACCGGACACAACCCCCTCCCTATTTCGATATCTCATAGTTTTAGCAGCAACTAATTTTCCATGCCTAGGAATGTAGCCTACAGCTATCTGTTACGCAGAATAAATTACGGCATAGAATATTTAAAATCGTAATTAACTGTACTAAACCAAACACATCATATAAAATGTTTTAATAATTTACTGCGAATTCCTTAACCTGTTATAAGACAGTGTCATTATAATTTAGTTGGAATAGAGCCTAACTTTTTGATACATATTTCTTACACCATTATTTCATATAATATATTTAAGGACAGATGGAGAATTCGAGTAAAAGGTTATCTTATTATTTTTGATCCTTTAAAGGAAAAACATGGTGCAGGAGGGGCAAGAGAACACAATTATTATTATTTTTTTTTATTATTTTAATAACTCCCTGTGTCCTTTCTTGCGCTGTGATTACTTAAAGATGTGATTATTTTTAACTATACAAGTATCTAAAACAGTTCTACATCTATTGTTAGCCGAATTTAGGAAGAAATGCTATCAATGCTATCTTATTTAATAAGACAGTGTCATTATAATTTAGTTGGAATAGAGCCTAACTTTTTGATACATATTTCTTTCACCACTGCAATATTTAAATATAATATATTTAAGGACAGATGGAGAATTCGAGTAAAAGGTTATCTCATTATTTTTTATCCTTTAAAGGAAAAACATGGTGCAGGAGGGGCAAGAGAACACAATTATTTTTTTTATATTTTTGATAACTACCTGTGTTCTTTCTTGCGCTGTGATTACTTAAAGATGTGATTATTTTTAACTATACAAGTATCTAAAACAGTTCTACATCTATGGTTAGCCGAATTGAGGAAGAAATGCTATCAATGCTATCTTATTTCTGTAGATCCATTTCGTTTACTGATACTTGGATTACGAGTGCACTGTAAATATGGTTTACTAACTTCATTATTTTTTATTTGTTATGTGATGTTATAAGGAATCACTAAGATATGGATGCCCTGATGATGCCGTTGTACCTCAATTGCAAATACAGCGTTTTAAGAAACTGTACTCTGCATATATTGCATATATGCATATATATTTATATTGCATTTTAAAAGGTTGACTATAGTTGTAAATTTTTGTGAATTTACAGAGTGAAAATGAATTAGCTGACAATATTTTATTATTTAGTTGATGGTTTATAAGGCGTATCTAATTTAAATAGTATAATATATCAATGGCATAATAAATAAACTTTTGTATTCAGTACGAAAACGGCCGAAATGTGCTAATGTTTTGTACAGAATTGAAAATGAATTGTAAAATATAATCGTTATCCTTTTAAGGGAAAACTTGGTTATGAAGTTTTGTGCAGCAGGAATCGACTCTCTTCTTCAAGTATAATATATTTTAAGGCACTGGTTCCTAGAACTTACCTGTAACAAATCAAAACGCTGAATCTCAGTAAGGATCCTGAGATTTATTTGTCACTAGAGAATTAAAAAAAAAGAATATCATTATGCTGCAACCATACGTAATTTACAGAAACGTTGTGATGTATGTGATTAATTTACTTCATCCCAACATAACTAGGTGTTGTATTGAAGAGCACTCCTAACAAGTTACCGGTCAGAAAAATTGAAGACCGGCTGTTGGTGAAAGCTCTCTTGAAAATAAACCCGTATAATCTGATACTTAGCTGAACTTTATCTGATACTTGACAAACTGACGTGTCTTTCAAGAGTCCATTACACCCACCTTTCTAAATATCCCTCAAAAATGCAATACAAATTCTTTTATTTTATACTCCAGCCTACCGTGATTGAGTGTTAAACAACAAAGAACTCAAGACAAGGTAAATTTTAGGAAAATGGAACGCTTGTTGGTGAAAGCTCTTGTAACATGAACCCGTATAATCTGATACTTAGCTGAACTTTATCCGATACTTGACAAACTTGACGTGTAGTGGTCTTTCAACAGTCCATTAAACCAACTTTTCTTAAAATTACTTAAAATCTTCAAACAAATCTTCTCTTTTATACTCCAGCCTACCGTGATTGAGTGTTGAACCAAAAAACACTCAAGGCAAGGTAAAGGTTAGGAAAATTAAACTCTTGTTAGTGAAAGCTCTTGTAACATGAACCCGTATAATCTGATACTTAGCTGAACTTTATCCGATACTTGACAAACTTGACGTGTAGTGGTCTTTCAACAGTCCATTACACCAACTTTTCTTAAAATTACTCACAATCTTCAATACAAATCTTCTCTTTTATACTCCAGCCCATCGTGATTGAGTGTTAAACCAAAAAACACTCAAGGCAAGGTAAAGGTTAGGAAGATTAAACGCTTGTTAGTGAAAGCTCTCTTGGTAACATGAACCCGTATAATCTGATACTTAGCTGAACTTTATCCGATACTTGACAAACTGACGTGTAGTGGTCTTTCAACAGTCCATTACACCAACTTTTCTAAAAATCCCTCACAAACTCAATACAAATTATTTTCTTTTATACTCCAGCCCATCGTGATTGAGTGTTAAACCAAAATACACTCAAGGCAAGGTAAAGGTTAGGAAGATTAAACGCTTGTTAGTGAAAGCTCTCTTGGTAACATGAACCCGTATAATCTGATACTTAGCTGAACTTTATCCGATACTTGACAAACTGACGTGTAGTGGTCTTTCAACAGTCCATTACACCAACTTTTCTAAAAATACTTAAAAATCAATACAAATTATCTTCTCTTTTATACTCCAGCCTACCGTGATTGAGTGTTAAACCAAAAAACATTCAAGGCAAGGTAAAGGTTAGGAAGATTAAACGCTTGTTAGTGAAAGCTCTCTTGGTAACATGAACCCGTATAATCTGATACTTAGCTGAACTTTATCCGATACTTGACAAACTGACGTGTAGTGGTCTTTCAACAGTCCATTACACCAACTTTTCTAAAAATTACTTAAAATCTTTAAACAAATCTTCTCTTTTATACTCCAGCCTACCGTGATTGAGTGTTAAACCAAAATACATTCAAGGCAAGGTAAAGGTTAGGAAGATTAAACGCTTGTTAGTGAAAGCTCTCTTGGTAACATGAACCCGTATAATCTGATACTTAGCTGAACTTTATCCGATACTTGACAAACTGACGTGCAGTGGTCTTTCAACAGCCCATTACACACTAACTTTTCTAAATACCCCTCTCAATTTCAATACAAACTCCTCTCTTTTTTATATTCTATCCTATCGTCATCGAGTGTTGAATTGAAGAACATTCAAGGCAAGGAACACCAAAGGGTGGGATCATTGGACGACTGTTTGTAAAAGTTCTCTCACGATCTATATACATATCCTTCTTATTAATATCACTTAAAACTGCCATTCTTTACATTTCCCTGCCAAACCAAAGAATACATTTGTTAAATTCATTACAATATTTATTAATACTGTTTTTTAATTTATTTTAAAAATTATTTAAAATGTATTTTGTTTTAGTTTGAACCACAAACCTATTGAAGATTTACTTACTTTTCCCATTTTGAATATATATTTTATATTTGGCTTGTAGCACAGATATAAGTTTAAAACGCTTTTTAATTGTCTTCATTCATTCAGTTCTTGCACCCAAGGTGTTTGGGTAGTGTTTGAATGTTATAAATTCGAAATATACATTAAATAAAAACTTTACTATCGTAATACCTTGCATTGAATAACTAACAAGAAATCATTTAATAACATCTCCAACATTTTAACAGGTTTGCCAATCATTGTACTTCATTGGACCACGGTTTATTGTAATTCCTGCAGGTTCCTTCAGTTTATTTTCACATACATTCAGGCGCACATACTTGATTTGCCAATAGAAATAAAACTACCTTTGGTATAATTTGTGCAATAAAGTTTGCATCTGTATAAAATAGAATCACGGTTGAGATAGGCTTTTTTTAATCTGTATTGTTAAAGATATGTGAAAGGATTCAATTTAAACGACCTTTTTTGTGTACACGAAAGGAGCAAGCATGCACTCTTTTCAAAGCGAACGATTATTCTGTACATGCTGCACGAAATAGAGCGACGACATTTGTGACGGAGTTGCCATATTGATGCTAACCAACAGCTGTTTCCTATTATGACGAGTTATCGTCACATCCTGTGTCTTGATTTCTACTTTGTCTGCAAAGCAGATTTTCCAGACGAGTTAGATTTATCAGTAATCTTCCACACTCGTGAAACTGGCAACAGTGCTGTTCGCGAGGTGTAGAGGGGGGGATTCAGACCCACCAGCCACCATTGGCATCTTTTCGTGCAGCCCGCTCTAGACACTGACTTTGCTATATTGCCAATAAGGTTATAAAAGTGACCCAAAAATAACAAAGGTCCACAAGTTCCGTCCAAAAATACCCGTTGCAGAAAGTTCGTTGAACAATGAGTAATAAGGTTTGCGCATCCAAATGGTGATCGTAAAATTTTAATAAGGTTCTGTAAACTTGTTAACAGCTGTTCTGTCATATAAAAACTTCAACTTTCTGATTTTCCACCATCTTATTGTAAATTTAAATTGGAAACCCATAATACTCAAGAAAATGCAATAAGTGCAGCAATAACTCCTAATAATCAGCAGTAGTGATGGATACAATTTACCTTGGTATCCTTACAATATTTCAGCTAAAAGATTTGCTTTTATTATCAAACTTTAATCTTGAAAAACAATCCGTTTTAATCCGTATGGGTTGCAAGTTTAGCTACAGATCATCTTCCTCTTAGTGCGGCGTCTGGAATCTGACGCTGCCACAGACTTCACTCCTGAATCTGCAGTCATGTTCGTCTGAAGAGATAAAAAATCCGGCGACGAGAAACTCAAGGCGGACTCTTTACATCGTTTCGACATCGGAGACACACACACACACTACAAAATATAGTGTAATCTAAGAGAAGAGGTGTTCTTATTGTCTCAAGAGGTGCACAATAGAGTGCACTACGATATTTTTAACACGAAGGAATAAAACAATGTGAATGTTGAGTGCAGCTCTAGTTCACCTTCCTCTTTGCAATTAGATAGCTCAAACGAATAATTCATATTATATCCTTGGCAAACATCAAACAGAAACTGTTCGAGTCTAGGTGATTGTATTAGTTGTTTAATCTTATATTTTATTTTGTTTTCACAGACTAAGCAGTTCCTAAAAAAAGTTCCTAAGTTCTTCACTATATTTTGGTCACCGGTGCTAACTGTAGAACAGTGCATTTTATTACTCACAATTAATATAAATTAATTAATTTCAAACTAATTACTTCAGTAATTGTTCATTGTGTTTGATATTTATTTACTGATTTTGTATCTACTTCTTGCTTTTATAACCGTATTCACATCCATGTAAACATTACTCTACTAGATTTTTTAGTTCAAAATTGAGACTAAACTGACACAATTCGTATACTGAAGTTCTTTATTTCATAGCCTGGTATTTTAATGACTGATAGCAGTCTCATAAGGTCATCATAGACTCTACAAACCGTCCCTCGGTGGTCGGGAAATTAATTGCAATAGTTCTAGAGGTAATAAAAAAATATCCGTCCTTTCTCAATCTGGGCGTACTCAATATCTTTGTCGCCCTGAGTAAAAACTGGTTAGTGTACCTTTATGTAGTAAACTGCAATGAAAAGAATACCACTGAGGTGTCGCATTGTTTCGCCACTGACAATGTGGAATTAAAGAGACAAGCGTCTTTTCGCGGCACAACAATCTTTGTGTAGAATTTACCGCTTTAGAGTGATGTTTCTCGAACCTCCTTCCGCCGTTCTTTCTTGTAAACTCTCTTAAGAAGAAGAGGAAAGGTGTTAATCTAGAATAGTTTATGATTAAAATTCTAATATCTGTCCATTCCTAATAAACGTTGTAACTTTGTCTTACTATCTGTTTTAATCACTTTATTATTCATACTATTATCAGGGTCAGGTATTAACATTCACCCTAAAATAACGATTCCAAAGTATTCTACGATTTTAAGAGTACTATAACTTGATCTTTTGAATGGTTGGTCCATTTTCTTTTTAGGTTCTTTTGCAATAAATACGTCACTAGTATAAAGTGTCTTTTAGTGGAATTTTTGTGATAATTACTTATGCATGTAAATGAGACAACCATTTGGTATTTTATTAATTACAAGATTATTTAAGTGTTCCACTGGCTTTTCTATCTTGCAATATTCTAATGATCTGACCGCTTTCGAAGCTTATCTCTCGAGAGGCTGGTAAAATTTCGTTTGTACGTCTGTTTGTCTAGACAATGTGTCCAGCACAAACTTGCGTATACACCTGAAATTCGCATTAAAATCCATTTATATATTAGCAAATCACGGATAATGATGCACTAATGATAAGTTTGTTCATTAACAATTTTACATTGATCTTTTAGGTAACCATGATTACGGGCAACCATAAAAACGCAGGATTTACACAAACTGAGAATATTCATATGAAAATTTTAAATTTAATATGCCTAAATATCTACAAGATCTAAAAAGTAACATCGTTTGTAGGCTTTAAATTTGACATGAAACTTCATGTGTTCCATGATGTTTTTGTATTAAATTTTACATTAAATTTAATGCTATATGCCCACAAAATACCTACGAATGCTGGATACGGATATAGGATGGTGCTGGGTGTACCGTACAATTTAATTACTAATACAAAATAAATAAAAGAGTATCCTTAACCTTCAGCTATGTTCAAAATTCTGCAAATTTACAATAACGTAATGAACTTCGTGTGGGTAAATACAGTTTACAGTGAGGTACTGCAGTGCTGGGACAGTTCACGTACAGCGCATCTTGAGTACGAGTACAACACAAGTTGGGGAATGTCGAGTGAAGTTCTGACAAGTATTTACACATCGGCAACTCAAGTTGTTTGATTCACTAGAATGCTTTCAGCCACCTCTAACCAACCATAACAAGTCTGACAGGTTCTGTACCCTGTTTGGCGAACACTTGGGCGGGTAGACTTACAAAATGCAATCCCAAAATTGTACCTATCGTAGTTGCAAAACATTACTTGTGTCTGACGTGGGGTCCAAAATTTTCCTTCATGTATTCGTCTGTCAGTCTGTTTGTTTTGTATCTTAAGAATGAAATGAGCTAGAGACTACAAGTATGCTGTGTACGCCTACACGTATCTTTTTATTAATGGATTTCAAAAACCGTATCCGGACTTTTATTAGTTTTTCATCTATTTGAACACATTTTAGTTACGGTCCTTTTGTCTAGTTTAATTATAAAATAACCAATACAATAAAACATATCTATTTGGGTTGAAGATTAAACCTTTCCTTAACAAAGAATTTGATATTTCGGAAACGTATCAGTGGTTTTTATTTACTTTTTAAAAGTTTAAAAATGAACTAAATCATTGGAATTGGATTGCGACTGTTAAACCATAAACTTAACAACTGCACTTCCTGAATATATCTCGACTGTAGTTTCCACATGACCTACAGATTTTATATTTAAAAAATACTCCAAATGGTTCTAGTATAATACTTCTATTATTTAATAAACCGCATTAATGCATGTTTAAAGTTATCGGAAACGTGAATCCTCAAATAAACTTTAAGTTGACATTCACTATGTATGAACGTCGATCCCTTCTGTTTTATACCAAGATGGTCTAAGAATAAACCTTAATTAAAATGTTAATGTTTAGTTCTGGTCCACCGGCATTAGAGTACTGCACTCATTGCATGATTGCATGATCAACTGTACTTTACACATGGATGATTGTGTGCACGAGTAAGCCAAATGCCACGCTCAGCTTAAATGGCAATATTTCTCGGTAATTCCGTCATGACAGACACGTTTCTGTAAGAGTATAGCAAAAAATATAATATAATTAATTGTTTTGCAACTCTTCAATATTGCCATACTTGCTATAGAACATATTACCTTTTTAAGAGTTGTTTATTTAAATATGACATTTTTTAATTTGACTCAAAAGTGACATACATACCTTGTAGGCCTTTATACAACAAAACAATTTGTAGCAAACAATTAACAACCGACGATTCGCGCTCGCGCGCCTATGATCGATCAGCTCTAATAATACCTAACAAGTATATGGTCGGCCGGACGCATAGAGTGACGTAGCGACTACTGGTGAGTGGGGGGGGGCAGCACTCCATCCTTTATAAGTCTGGCTTTGATCATACTTATATTAACGGTGAGCTTTATATTATTGTACAATCGGTCAGATATTATATAAGTATGTTATATTTAATCACATTGCTGGTACGATCGATAACAACAAAGAGCCCTAGATGGGTGATGATTAATGGGAAATTATGAAAATGTGTTCATTGCTGTCAGGCATCAGTTCATACGGTAATACGGCGCCAATCATTGCTGGTACACTGCAGCTGCAGCAAACAATGACGTCACTGATTATGACGTCCCCTCAAATGTACCAGTTTATTGTAATTTACCCGGATACTGACTGAAACTTTCATCCTACTTTAAGCAACGGCTTATTATGTAAAAATATCCAGTTGAACATACAGACGTTTTAAATTCAAACTCATTGATATACTACCTCATTAATCTCCAATGATAATATAAACCTGATTAAACCGACTGTTTTATTTCTCAAACTCGAGCTCAAAACTTGCAATCACATTAGTAAAATATAAGCTAAAATAAAACATTTATTTAGCCTAAAAAGGGTTCTTGTAACCATATAAACATGCAGCAGGAAGCTCTTTATCTAATACTATGCATACATATTTGTATAAAGTTCAGGTATCTTACATAGATCGCAAGAGAATGTATTATCGTATTAAAAGAAGTAAACTGTTGAGAATAGTAAATTTCTTTTCCATTAACCTTTTAGCCATATTATAGCAAAATTCAAAATTTCGTTCAGCGTTCGAGGTCTGGTGGAGCAATTACGTTCTCTGACAATATTCAATGCGTGTTTCCTATTGGAAAAATATGTTCCAAAGAGACACAAACCATAAGAAGTCAAAATGTGTGGTAGCTACAGACAAAGAAAGACAGTTACGATCTTTCCAGCCAAATAGCCGACTAGGGTGAGGGAGTAGAGATAGTTGCTCTATTTGTTGACTTGTGCAGTTAAGTGCTCAACTCACGAAACTGCTGCATAATCAATATCCATTATTTTGGGATTGCAATGTGTAAGTTCCCCCCTCTAAGTGCTCACCAAACAAGTTACAGAAACAGGGTACTGTCAGACTTGTTATGGTTGGTTAGAGGTGGCTGAAAGCATTCTAGTGAATCAAACAACTTGAGTTGCCGTTGTGTAAATACTTGTCAGAACTTCACTCGACATTCCCCAACTTGTGTTGTACTCGTACTCAAGATGCGCTGTACGTGAACTGTCCCAGCACTGCAGTACCTCACTGTAAACTGTATTTACCCCTAAACAACTTGAGTTGCCGATGTGTAAATACTTGTCAGAACTTCACTCGACATTCCCCAACTTGTGTTGTACTCGTACTCAAGATGCGCTGTACGTGAACTGTCCCAGCACTGCAGTACCTCACTGTAAACTGTATTTCCCCCAAACAACTTGAGTTGCCGATGTGTAAATACTTGTCAGAACTTCACTCGACATTCCCCAACTTGTGTTGTACTCGTACTCAAGACGCGCTGTACGTGAACTGTCCCAGCACTGCAGTACTCACTGTAAACTGTATTTCCCCCAAACAACTTGAGTTGCCGATGTGTAAATACTTGTCAGAACTTCACTCGACATTCCCCAACTTGTGTTGTACTCGTACTCAAGACGCGCTGTACGTGAACTGTCCCAGCACTGCAGTACCTCACTGTAAACTGTATTTACCCCAAACAACTTGAGTTGCCGATGTGTAAATACTTGTCAGAACTTCACTCGACATTCCCCAACTTGTGTTGTACTCGTACTCAAGACGCGCTGTACGTGAACTGTCCCAGCACTGCATTACCTCACTGTAAACTGTATTTACCCTAAACAACTTGAGTTGCCGATGTTTAATTACTTGTCAGAACTTCACTCGACATTCCCCAACTTGTGTTGTACTCGTACTCAAGATGCGCTGTACGTGAACTGTCCCAGCACTGCAGTACCTCACTGTAAACTGTATTTCCCCCAAACAACTTGAGTTGCCGATGTGTAAATACTTGTCAGAACTTCACTCGATATTCCCCAACTTGTGCTGTACTCGTACTCAAGACGCGCTGTACGTGAACTGTCCCAGCACTGCAGTACCTCACTGTAAACTGTATTTCCCCCAAACAACTTGAGTTGCCGATGTGTAAATACTTGTCAGAACTTCACTCGACATTCCCCAACTTGTGTTGTACTCGTACTCAAGATGCGCTGTACGTGAACTGTCCCAGCACTGCAGTACCTCACTGTAAACTGTATTTCCCCCAAACAACTTGAGTTGCCGATGTGTAAATATTTGTCAGAACTTCACTCGATATTCCCCAACTTGTGCTGTACTCGTACTCAACTCAAGACGCGCTGTACGTGAACTGTCCCAGCACTGCAGTACCTCACTGTAAACTGTATTTACCCCAAACAACTTGAGTTGCCGATGTGTAAATACTTGTGAGAACTTCACTCGACATTCAAAGGACAACGTAAAAATGTTAATGTAAATGTTCACGCTCATCGGAGTGAATGATGGTGCATCATTGACCTGGATCTTGTCTATATAGAAATGAAGCTTCATACAAAATGTCAGGTCTATTCGTAAGTTTGTTCTCGACATATTGTGCAGACAGAGAGACATACAAGCGAAATAATTTAGTGATTTAGATAATTAGAATATAACAAGATAACTTGCCAGTGGAATACTTAAAAAATCTTGTAATTACCGAAAAAAACCAATTTTTCACATAAACAAGAGTAATTAGCACCAAAATTCCATTTAAAGTGATTTTATATTGGTGATAGACGGAATAATAAGAAATAATAGTAGGAATAATAAGGTGCTTCATTAAAACAGCTAGTAACCAACAGTTGCAACGTTTATTAGGAATGGACAGCTATATTAGAATTTTAATCTTAAACTATTCTAGATTAACATCTTTTCTTTTCTTCTTAAGAGAGTTTACAAGAAAGAACGGCGGAGGAGGTTAGAGAAACATTACTCTGAAGCGGTAAATTCTACACAAAGATTGTTGTGCCGCGAAAAGACGCTTGTCTCTTTAATTCCTCATTGTCAGTGGCGAAACAATGCGACACCTCAGTGTATTCTTTTCATTGCAGTTTACTACATAAAGGTACAATAACCAGCTTTTACTCAAGGCGACAAAATATTGAGTACGCCCAGATAGAGAAGGAACGTCTATTAGTTTGTTTGGCCTGGAGAACTATTGCAATTAATTTCACGTCCGCCGAGGGACGGTTTGAGTCTATGATGACCATCTGAGTCTTTTAACTGTCATTAACAAACCAGACTATAAAATAAAGAACAGTTTACAATTTGTAACTAAAATAAGTAGCAGAGGAATGTTTACCTGCGTGTATAAACAGTTTTTATTTAGAACTGGTTACAAAAGCAGGATTTCCATAACTAAATAACAAACAGACTGAACAATTACGGAAGTACTTATATTTAAATAAATTATATTAAATTAATAATTGTGATTTAAGGATTATTTTAAAAGATTGATAAAAGGTACTGTTCTAGAGTTAGCAACGGTGGCCAAAATATAATGAAGAAGACCTAAGAAGATAGCCTTTTAATGTTATTTATTATTATTAAGTGTACGGTACACCCAGCAGCAGGCCTTATCCAGCCTTATCCAGAATTTTCCTTTTGTGGGCATATAGTATTAAAGGTAAGGTGAGAGTTAAGCTGAGCCAAAATTCACAAAAAACGAACTAAGGCTCTTTTAATGAAAGTACCTGTAAAACAGTAGGATAAATCATAAATATGTTAGAAAACACTCACTATATCAAATATCCTTACATTCCAATAACAAAACAGACTATCCGCAATGGTGCATTAACTTGTCGACTAGATAAATTGCCGTCTGCTTAAACGTATCACACACAGTGCATGGGAGGTGCTAACAAAATATTTGCACGTTTTTATATAAAATTCCATACAAACGCTCGTACTAAGCTCATGTAATGTTCGGCTCTTGTAATGTTGACAGGTTTGATCTGACTTAAGACACAATGACAAAGTGAGGATATTGAAGTCAACCGACCATTGCTACCAAAGTGGCGTGTCGTACTTGGGTCCCTCAACACTCTGTTCATCATAAATGCTTCTCCCTACTACTCTAAACTATGTAGTACACAGGATCAAAGACTTAGAGTAAATATACTGATTCCCACAGGGGGAAGTGGAGAAAATTAGTAAAAAGCTCTTGCACACCCCTACACCTCACCGATCCTCACTTTTGTCAATAATATCCTGACCAGCAGATCTCTCACGAGCAGGGCTCAGTTGAGGCCAATAGTATTAGTACAGCAAACATCCGCGTCGTCAGCATCAAAACTTTGGGGGGGGGGATGAGGGGTCCGGGGGCACTCCCCGTAACATGTGGGTGGGGGTTCCTCCCCCGGATAGTTTTTGAAAAATGTTGACCTTGAAATTACGTTTGAACATTAATTTAAACCTAAATCTTATATTTCTACAAGCCAGTTTTTCACTATTTGAAACTATTTGTTTTTGGTCTGTTAACATGTCTAAAAATACAATTGAAAACTAATATATATATATATATATATATATATATATATATATATATATATATTATACGTAGTTTTTATTTAATGCTTTTATATAGGTAGATTCACACCCAGACAAAAGTGCTTGGCATTAGGACTAGCCTTTTCTTTATTTGTAAAGTTATCCTTATGTTTTTCTGTTCTCTTAGGAAAAGACGCTGAGAAGTTCTAATCAGTCTCTAAAGAACCTTTGCCCTGCTTCCGGGGTGACAGGACACTCTGGATGGGTAAGGCTGGAGGTAGGGGACATCTCTGTCGGTATACACGAGAAAGTATTTTAGTAATAAATCTCAGTCATGAATCCTTGGAAGAAGGATGAGGACAGTTCTGTACCAACCCTTTCGTTCAAAGTGGGCAGGGGGTGGCTCGCCCTTATGTCTAGACAAGCAACTGCCTTTATTACTTAAAGTGTTCCACCAATTCCAACAGACATCTCCTGCAGTAACTACACCTATCTATTTCGACATTTGTGGTTAGTGATGTTCCGCTTTTGGTCATCCGTAAGGTTTTCCAGGTTTTAGTGACATCGGTTTTTCCTGGAAGGTATAAACAACCCACCTGGTTTAATGTATATAAACACGGTATAGAATGAACAACAATCAATAATAAACATCATAACGGCAAAAATGTTACAAAATTCCGTATAATACACAGGAATTGTCACAGAGTATTGCTTACTCATGAGTCTAAAATTTTATTTAATAACCCGAGAAGGACGACAGGTGTCTGGCTAGCCACAACACTGCGCTCGTGAGTGTGGAAGTGCGTGCGTGCGGGACTATCTGGCCCACGGAGGACTTCAGTCGTAGTTCCTTATTAGCAAGCTACACTAGAGAAAACTAGTCCTTACTGAGATCGAGAGTCACACTACAGACTCGTAAACAAACGCTGTATTCACGCAATACGAGTATAATAAATGTCCTAAGTTGGTAAAAAATCTAAATTCTGAAAAAACTATTGCAGTCCCAGGTAAATGCATTACCTATCGGATCACAAAATCAAACACATGGATTAACAAAAGTATTTGCGATGAGAATCTCAAATACCAGTATTTACCTTAATAGGCAGTGAAAATGCAGAACCTCAGAGAAAATTATTAAGTTTACGGCAGTAGATCTGAAGGAGCAAAAAGTCATAGCTCTCTTGGTAGATCTAGCCAAACCAGTCCAGGAACCATTTAGTTGTTACAATGAAGGAATATTTTTACAGAGTAAAATGGTAAATGTATGCAACCATTGCCCCTATTCCAGACAACCATGGCATAATCAACATGGCTTTAAAAGAACGATCTGTAAACTATTATCGAAAAATATTTTTATTGTTATCTGGCGATTCACTTTACAAGACAAAATGTTCTCCTAGCTTATGGACGAAATTACTTAGTAGTTCAGAGAAGATAGATTTGGATTCTAATAGAACACACTTTGTAATGAACGCAGGAATATATTCCCACAGACGGGAGTTTCAGGCTGTTAAGGCAGACAGTACAGCGTTTACCAGTACGGGAGAAATGTCAACGCTTGATTCAGATTATGGTCACAAAACTAGAATCATCTCACAAAATTTTATCAAAGTTGCGATATAAGGAAGGAAATAGTCCCTAAATTTAGAACACATCAAAGTAGTATCGGTTACAACTATTATCACTATTGACAGTTAGAAACTAGGGAGAAGAGAATCAGAAACTAACCAACTGGCAGAAATTGGCTGGTTCAGAATAGCTAGCAGGCGGAACTGGATGACCAATGATCCTCCGAGCTCCAGGAGCCTCACGAAGTCGGGTGGATCATCCATCCTGCAAGTACTTTCACTGAAATTCCATCATCACAAGAGCCTAAGGGAAAATGAAGTCATTAAAATCAAAGTTTGGATCTATTTTTTTAATTCTTCAACTGTCTCCCAACAACAATCCGTAGTAGTCTCCAAGGAGAAAATTGGTGTTCTCCTTACTGCCTTCATTTGAGCCGGCGACTATGTACTTGACTTTGCCCAGTCTCTACATTTTAGAAACATCTTTGTTCTGTTTGTCTAAATGTGCCCTAACCATGGGACGTGACATACACGGGTATGACACTAGAGGCAGAGATAACTACCGTACTGGAAGACACAGAACGGTGGTTTATGAGCACTTGCCTTCGCAGGCAGGTGTTCATTTTATCAACAGTTTGCCAAATTCTATTACAAACGCCCAAACGCCCAAGGCGTCAAAAGATCGTCTTAAGCGCTTCCTCGTGTCAAATGCATTTTACAGCGTTGACGAGTTTCTGGCGTTTAACTGGGAGACCGCCCAATTCGATGACTGACTCCAGCGCTGGAAGTGGGTTGAGATTGGCGATGGACGAATGAGACTGGAATGCATGAACATTATGTAAGTTTGGACTTGGTGGTAATGTGGAATGCGAGTCTTAAATTTATAATTAATTCTGACGTTTGCCATACAATGTGTAATTGTGACGAGCAATTAAAGATTTGATTTGATTTGATTGACTGGCATCTGCCGTTTTTTAGTGTTTTTAACTCTAAAAGATTCGAATTTAGAAAATGCACGGGAGTTAAAAAATCAGGAAGAGATTACATTTAAAATGTCAGTGTCTTACTTAACTAAATCCCTATACGTAAAATATGTGAATGTTCCGGTTATTAACATACTAATTTTACATTGTTCGTAACATTATGTTTTATGTGTTCTTAGCCATTTTCCTTTTTTTCCTAATTTCGATGCATTTTAAACTTGCGCTTTAGAGTTTAAAACCTGACAATTGTATATTCCTTACAACGCTTGTTTCAGATTTCAGATTGTTTGGAGCACAACAATGAAAAATCCATAATAATTTTTAATTAGCAAGATAATTCTTTTATGATAATTTTGGTCTCAGATAACTGAAAATAGCCACTGCTGAAAATTAATTAGTATGACGTAAACGTAAAGCACTCGATGCAAAGCAGGATTATGACTGATTAAACAGTAGTTCCCCAGCGAGCGTCAAGGGACCCGGGTTAACAAGTGGAGTTATTTTAACCGAACTGAACCTGAACTTATATCTAATTAGAGAGCCACGAGTAGTTTATTATATCCACGTTGTTTCAAAACACTTCAATACATCAAGCTTACTAGGCTTGTATAATTCGTCTGCTAACTCATATAAACAATAGCCACGTGCGCTTTCAACAGGCGAATCTCATAATGACTTGGGATAGACAGGATTTTTCGGGACTTTACCATCGTTCAGTGAAACAAAAAATCAGTAACACTACGTTTCGATATCTGCTATCTGATCCCTTCTTCAGGTAAATAATTTCAGGGTAGGTGGTTGATCGACGAATGCGAACGTATTTTGACCTGTATTCCGTAGTTCAGGTTTTTATTAAGTGCATGTTTTTAGAGTTAGTGAAGTTGACACACAACATGTTGGTTGTTATTCCTGACTTATTCGTGTCACAACGCTCTGGTATGATTTGTTTATTTTAGCCTAGTTTATAATTATGTGTTACATTAGTTATTTACCTGAAGAAGAGATCAGATTGCAGATCTCGAAATATAGTGTTACTGATTTTTGTTTCACCGAACGATGGCAAATGTCCGGAAAATCCTGTTTTCTTCACAATCCTTCTATCGTCAAAAATAAACTTCAAAGAGTTGGAATATTGTAAAAAGACTAAGATTCTCATGGAGCGGAAATGAATGCTACATTATTTGTCTTAAACCATTTAGACTCAATAGATGACTAATTAATTTATACTTTATTATCTTTCTAATTTAAACATTTTAATATTACATTAAAAATATGTAAACAATTAATTGATGTAATGGGTACGCTATTATAATATAGATTTTAATATAAGATAAACTATTAGAGGTATAACGTCGCTGTGGGGGAAAGAGAGATTTACGAATGTTGACTTTAGCTCCAGTTCACCTTCCGCTTGATGCAGTGTCTGAAATCCGACTGAAGTCTGAAGTACGTCCGTCTGCAGAGATTCCTTCATCGATGTCTGCGATGTCGGAACGATGCGGAGTTTATAAATTAGCCCTTTCATGTGAGACATCTAATTTTGAATGTAATATAAAGTAAAGTTGTAAGTAGTAAAGTTACTTACCTTGATTGATGTTTTTATTTGGTAGATTAATATGGATAATACTGTGGTGATGTCCTTCTGACGAGAACACGTTGTCATGAATCTTAAGTTGTCTCTATAAATAGCTAATAATAGTCTTAATTTTCTTTTAGGTGAGTTTAACTTCGTTTTTAACTATGAACACAACTTCGGGAGCTTCTAGCATTCATGTTTTAGATTTTTAATCTACTAATGTTCATTGTGTACTTTTTTCCTACTACAGCTGCAATGTCGAGCCAAGATGCTGACGCCCGCGCTTGTGAGTCGACACCAATGTGAAGGGAAGTATGTTTTAAAATTTAATAATTATCAAATTCGAATGCAAAATTCCCATAGAACATTGGAACCATTAGGCCCACCCCATGATATCATTTAGTTCATTATTACTCTATTTGGCAGCAACGGCCAATACATTGTTTTCAAGTTTATTTGCCGCGATTAAACATATACTGTAAGTAAACTTTGCAAATCGAGTATTCATTACTAAGACCTCAGCATGTGTTTCGTCCGTTCGGTTTGCCAGTGGCGCTGTGTAGCAGGTACAACGGTTATCGCAAGATAAGCGGATCAAGCAACGTCGAGCGTGGCTGCTGCTTGGATGGGCGACCGCTGAGCGATCCTGTCCTTGCAAGCAGCCCGCCTGCCCGGCCATTGGTGGTGGGTCGGAAGTCACCTTTAAGCCGTTGGTCCCCAGGTTAAGTGTTAGAAGGGGCTTCTTAGCCCTGACTTCGCCTGGTAAAATAAGGCTACTTTGGTTGATTTTTTTTTACTTTACACAAGTTTTATGTACTTACCCAGAAGTGGCTTGCAGGTCGACCTCGGGCCAGGAGAGTCGACGGCGGCAGAAGGCTACCAGGGGAGGGCGCTGCTGCTGACAGGAGGGTTGACGGAAGGATCCTACACGCCGCGGGCCGTCCAGAGTGCGCCGTCGAGGTGGAGTCAAGGCCCCCGGGGGCGGCACCACCTTGGGGAACCCGGGGATGGAGGCGGACCTGCCGCCCGCACCGCCCCCGTCCTCGCTCGGCGGCTGCTCCCCGCTCGACTCCTTGCTCAGGGAGAATCGCTTGGGGCTGAGTGTGAGGTTGGCGACCCCACTCGTCACCATCTGCTGAAGCGAGTTGAAGAAGCTCATCGTCACAGACCGCTTAAGCCATCGGGAGACACTGAAACAATACAGGCTCTAAAGTAACCACTGCATCCCACAGTACTCTTCTTACATAAAATGCAGTATTTTGTACCTTTAAATCAGTTAGTAAACATTTAGATCTTGAGACGAAGTACCATAAGGAATTCCTGAATGGAGATTCACTATGACGAGTGACTTAGGTATGGCATTTGTACTAACCCTTATTATCTATTCATTACGAAATGTGAAAAGGAACTTGTAAAATAATGTTCACTTTTGACTGGATATGGATGTGTAAAACGTGTATTCCTTATAAATAGGACGTAACTCAAAATGCCTTTCTGGCTGACAGTACAGGATTAGAATACATACATTCTTCATTTCCACGTCCAATTATGTCCATGTCTACTCCCACACTTGGCATAATATTCTTTGTAAATAGGCTTTCTCTCTAACTGCGCCAGGATAGCTAAACGTATACACGCCAATTCCACGTTTGTACCATTCTGCCACATTATTTTATTTTAAATCTAAATTTAAACAGTTTTTAAAAAATTTAATTATAAAACTGCTCATAAAAAGATAAATCGGCTTTGTATGAGTAGAATTGTATGGGCAGGTTTACGTTTTCAATTTCACGTCCATAACATTCTGCCAATTACATTCACTAATTACATTCACCACGTCCAAGCGTTGTACGCCTACTGCCACAATTGGCGTAATATCCTTTGTAATAATGTGCTGTCAAGAAAATTACCCGTGTCTCTGACATCGCCAGGATAGCTACACTTATATTTTCCAATTCCACGTGCTAACGTTTTTCTACCACAGTTTCATGAATATTATTTGTAAATAGGCTGATCGATACATGTATGTCATACTATCTCATGCAACCTACCACGAACATTAACATCCACGTTGTATAAGTCTTCACCTTATTTTCTCAAACAGTGCATATCATCTTTGATTTTTTTTAACAAAGTAATATGTTTTTTTATTTACTGTTAAAACAATATTCTAATTACTCGATGACTTCCTTGGTCGAAAAAATATTATTTAATTCTAAAAAGGATTGTTGTATAGTATGATATATTTAACTGGTGCAAAATTCTCCACCACTTATACTTAGCAGAAGGCAATGGCTGAACGAGACTGGAATGGCCTCTACGAGCAATATTTCGTAGCCAACATATCACATCGCCTCTCCCCTCAGCGGAGTTAAGTTTAAATAGCTCGATTTAGATTCGGCACAACCTCTTGTTCGGTGGTTTCGGCTCTCCCACATCGCAACTTTTCCCACTTCTACACACACGGACCCACGAGTGGACAGTGTGGGGGATGGAAGTGATCTACCATCGATCTCGATGCAGAGAATTGTTGGATACTTCCTAAGGGAGGAATAAACTAAATAAAACATATATCATAATCCAAGGTTAGTTCTTGTTTAGTTAGAGTTTGGCATGTTTTAAACACATACCACACACATGAATGTATATGACATTTACTATCAATTGCGGAATATACAACTAACACTGCATAAAAAATATTAAATTCTAAATGTTTCTTAATGGCATCAGTTACACTACACTGATGTCAATGTCATAATATTTTGTTTAGAGGACTATGGATGATACCGGGAGATAAATGGATAAGACAAATGTATCAAAAAGTTAAAAGAACACGTTTCATGGACTCCATTTTTCCTATTTATTCGGTTTCATATATTAAATCGTAAATTTAAGTATTGAGAAAAGTAAGTATGAAAAATAGGGCGTTACAAACATCGATATCAACGTTAACGACGACTCAATAATTCGTATAACATGAAAATACATGAATACCACACTGCAGTGGCTAAGATAAAAAAGACAAAGATGTACTTCTGAAAGATGTGATGACACCCACCATAGAGGCCAGGAAAAGAAATGCATTAATGTACTGTACTTCTAAATATGTGATGACACCCACTAAAGTGGCTAAGATAAGAATGAAAAAGATGCACTTCTAATGGTGTGATGACACTCAACACAGTGGCCAGGATAAGAAAGACAAAGATGTACCTCTAAATATGTTATGACACCGAGCAGTAGCCAGGATAAGAAAGACAAATATGTACCTCTGAAAGATGTGATGACACCCACTACAGTGGCTAAGATAAGAATGACAAAGATGCACTTCTGAAAGATGTGATGACACTCAACACAGTGGCTAGGATAAGAAAGATAAAGATCTACCTCTAAATATGTGATGACACCCACTACAGTGGCTAGGATAAGAATGACAAATATGTACTTCTGAAAGATGTGATGACACCCACCGCAGTGGCCAGGATAAGAATGAAAAAGATGTACTTCTAAATATGTGATGACACTCCACCACAGTGGCCAGGATAAGAATGGCAAAGATGTACTTCTAAATATGTGATGACACCCGCCACAGTGGCCACGATAAGAATGGCAAAGATGTACTTCTAAATATGTGATAACACCCACCACAGTGGCCCGGATAAGAATGGCAAAGATGTACCTCTAAATTGTGATGACACCCACCACAGTGACCAGGATAAGAAAGACAAAGATGTACCTCTAAATATGTGATGACACCCACTACAGTGGCCAGGATAAGAATGGCAAAGATGTACCTCTAAATATGTGATGAAATCCACTACAGTGGCCAGGATAAGAAAGACAAAGATGTACCTCTAAATATGTGATGACACCCACCACAGTGGCCAGGATAAGAATGGCAAAGATGTACCTCTAAATGTGTGATGACACCCACTACAGTGGCTAGGATAAGAATGACAAATATGTACCTCTAAATTTGTGTTGACACCCACCACAGTGGCCAGGATAAGAATGGCAAAGATGTACCTCTAAATATGTGATGACACCCACCACAGTGGCTAGGATAAGAATGGCAAAGATGTACCTCTAAATATGTGATGACACCAACCACAGTTGCCAGAATAAGAAAGACAAAGATGTACCTCTAAATATGTGATGACACCCACTACAGTGGCCAGGATAAGAATGGCAAAGATGTACCTCTAAATATGTGATGACACCCACCACAGTGGCCAGGATAAGAATGACAAAGATGTACCTCTAAATATGTGATGACACCCACCACAGTGGCTAGGATAAGAAATGGCAAAGATGTACCTCTAAATATGTGATGACACCCACCACAGTGGCCAGGATAAGAATGACAAAGATGTACCTCTGAAAGATGTGATGACACCCACCACAGTGGCCAGGATAAGAAAGTACATTAATGTACTGTACTTCTAAATATGTGATGACACCCACTACAGTGGCTAGGATAAGAATGGCAAAGATGTACCTCTAAATATGTGATGACACCCACCACAGTGGCTAGGATAAGAATGGCAAAGATGTACCTCTAAATATGTGATGACACCCAACCACAGTTGCCAGGATAAGAAAGACAAAGATGTACCTCTAAATATGTGATGACACCCGCCACAGTGGCCAGGATAAGAATGGCAAAGATGTACCTCTAAATATGTGATGACACCCACCACAGTGGCCAGGATAAGAAAGACAAAGATGTACCTCTAAATATGTGATGACACACCCACTACAGTGGCTAGGATAAGAATGGCAAAGATGTACCTCTAAATATGTGATGACACCGACCACAGTGACCAGGATAAGAAAGACAAATATGTAAACTGTGATGACACTACACATAGGGTGGAGGTGTTACTTTGATATAGGATTACTCTGTACAGATATGGCTCGAGGCCAAGTCGACTCTATCAGTCAACACAGGAACTGCGAGCTGAGTAACAGTCGACCACACTACACATAGGGTGGCGGTGTTACTTTGATATAGGATTACTCTGTACAGATATGGCTCGAGGCCAAGTCGACTCTATCAGTCAACACAGGAACTGCGAGCTGAGTAACAGTCGACCACACTACACATAGGGTGGAGGTGTTACTTTGATATGGGATTACTCTGTACAGATATGGCTCGAAGCCAAGTCGACTCTATCAGTCAACACAGGAACTGCGAGCTGAGTAACAGTCGACCACACTACACATAGGGTGGCTAGGCGTTACTTTGATATGGGATTACTCTGTACAGATATGGCTCGAAGCCAAGTCGACTCTATCAGTCAACACAGGAACTGCGAGCTGAGTAACAGTCGACCACACTACACATAGGGTGGAGGCGTTACTTTGATATGGGATTACTCTGTACAGATATGGCTCGAGGCCAAGTCGACTCTATCAGTCAACACAGGAACTGCGAGCTGAGTAACAGTCGACCACACTACACATAGGGTGGCGGTGTTACTTTGATATGGGATTACTCTGTACAGATATGGCTCGAGGCCAAGTCGACTCTATCAGTCAACACAGGAACTGCGAGCTGAGTAACAGTCGACCACACTACACATAGGGTGGCGGTGTTACTTTGATATGGGATTACTCTGTACAGATATGGCTCGAGGCCAAGTCGACTCTATCAGTCAACACAGGAACTGCGAGCTGAGTAACAGTCGACCACACTACACATAGGGTGGCGGTGTTACTTTGATATGGGATTACTCTGTACAGATATGGCTCGAGGCCAAGTCGACTCTATCAGTCAACACAGGAACTGCGAGCTGAGTAACAGTCGACCACACTACACATAGGGTGGCGGTGTTACTTTGATATAGGATTACTCTGTACAGATATGGCTCGAGGCCAAGTCGACTCTATCAGTCAACACAGGAACTGCGAGCTGAGTAACAGTCGACCACACTACACATAGGGTGGAGGCGTTACTTTGATATGGGATCCTATTGACACAGGTTCTACTCTATATTAGCCTTTGTGTCTCTGCAGCCGTATCAATCCTGGCGTTGAAAGCTTCTTGTTTCTATCAGACAAATACGATCCAGTTCATTGTGTAAATAAACAATAATATTCTGATAAATTATCAAACGTTTCTTTGTTACTTTTCATTCGTCAAATAATTTTAATATTCCACATATAAATAATAATTTTAATTATCTCTGTTACTTTATACTTATACTTTGTACATGGCATTTTACCACATTTCAATATTGGTGTACTAACCGTTCCTGTAAGTTATTCAAAATTTACAATTTTTTCTCCGCTTAGATGTTTTTTACCAACCTAAATGTACCCCCCAAATTATTTATTATTATAGTATAATGATAAACTTCTTTTTGCTTTAATTTTGCAGTTTTCGTGATTTGCAAGGTTTTTTTTAAATAAATTATTAAACACCAATATGCTGTGTATTTTAATAGAAAATAAATAAAATTCCTTACCTGCTGTCGTAGTGTTTATCTAATATAACAGTATATAAGCAAAAGTATTGTATTAGGTACAATAACTATTACTATCTGTACCTTTTCGTGGATATTAAAATAGTAATTTTCCTCCTATAACTTACTAGTGAGTATACTGCTAACTCTTAGGGAGTAGGACTACACTACATTAACACGTGTGTTTAGTAATAGGTTTCGCCTAAGTTTATAGCTACGCTTTTTACTATTTCACATGTTAAAATGTCGTATTACAGTACTCAACTTTGTATATAAAGTTTAATTATTCAGCGAATTTCTTGTTTCCATCATGGTTAGCCATGAGACCAATGTAAAAGTTTTCACTAACGCTCAAACAAGTTTCAATGGAATGCCAGGGACCATCATAAAACTTGATATTACCTATATGGAAATGATGTTTCGTGCATGATCTCAAGTCTGTGGCTCAGTTCGTTTTCGATTTGGACAGACATCCAGACAGAAATGAACTTTGTCCAGCCCATCCAGTGATTTGCTAACTACGCTTGAAGCTTAAAAACCTACAGCTTAACCTACAGCTTGAAGGTTAATAATACGTATAAAATCAACAACACAAACAAGTGAAATCAGCTTTTCCTTTGGACGGAATAAAATTGTAACTTTTGGATACTCCTGGCATACGAATGAATTCAGTCTCTAGAAGAATCTTGGATCTTCCACTGTCCAAATATCTTGACTCTGAGGTCTTCCTAGCGCCATAAAGAATTTCAAGAAGTTGCCAGACAATGAGAGCGTTAAGAATTTGTAAGGTTGACTTCACAGTAAAGTACCGACACTTCTAAATGAAGCCAAACTTTATAGGCATACCGATAAAAAGTTCCCTGATAAACAGACAAGTGCGTGTACCCACATGAGCGAGTAATTTCACGTTATCTCCCAAAGAACGTTCGTGTTTGCAACGGCTAGTGGATAAGAAAGAAATACGTCCTTCCTCACAATTTATTTATGTCCGAGTTATTCGTAAATAGTCTATAACGTGCTGATAAGAAGTTGCCTGATAAACAGACATGTGCGTGTACCCATACGAGCGAGTAACTTCACGTTATCTCCCAAAGAACGTTCGTGTTTGCAACGGCTAGTGGATAAGAAAGAAATACGTCCTTCCTCACAATTTATTTATGTCCGAGTTATTCGTAAATAGTCTATAACGTGTTGATAAGAAGTTGGCTGATAAACAGACATGTGCGTGTACCCATACGAGCGAGTAACTTCACGTTATCTCCCAAAGAACGTTCGTGTTTGCAACGGCTAGTGGATAAGAAAGAAATACGTCCTTCCTCACAATTTATTTATGTCCGAGTTATTCGTAAATAGTCTATAACGTGCTGATAAGAAGTTGCCTGATAAACAGACATGTGCGTGTACCCATACGAGCGAGTAACTTCACGTTATCTCCCAAAGAACGTTCGTGTTTGCAACGACTAGTGGATAAGAAAGAAATACGTCCCTCACATTTTATGTCCGAGTTAGTCGTAAATACACTATAACATGCTGATAAGAAGTTGCTGATAAACTCTGGCCATTCGTGCGTAAAACAAATCATCTCCTATCCAGAGCCCATTACTATACTTGTGACATTCCAAGTAAATTAAACGTCCCGTTTATAAAAATATATACACTTCCGCTCCATACATAACAAGGTTTTTTCTTTTCAATAGACTTTTTATGCTTATCAATTTTTAGTAGTGTAAAATTTCCCATTTACAGATTCCTAACCTACATTATTGGTATCTAAAAGACATATTTACAGTTTTTTTTTCGATTTTCAACTTTTTTCATTCACGTAAGATAACATTTTTAGCTGATATATGATCAAATACAGTCACATATTACAGCAAAATGTACGCAAAAATGTAAGGAATAAAGTCATAATAGTAATAACAATATACGAGGAAAAATAATACATAAATTATAATAGTGTGGAATGGTTTTTGTTTTACAGTTTTAATTTTGTTTAAAATTGGTAGAAATGAGTTGATAAAAAAAAACAATGGTTTACAACAATTAAAAAAAGGATGGTTTTGGAATTTATTCGCTGTGAAAACACACAAGATTATTAATTGTATTTGTAACAACAATATTCCCACTCTGGACGGTGAAGTACGAGTCCTATGTATGTACGTGATTCTTAATAATACTTACGTATTCTTAATTTGGACTGATATATATGTAGTGCTCCTGAGCATTACCAATCTTTAATCAGTTTCTCAGTTTCGAGCGTTATTCTTCCGGTGATACCTAAATTACTATTCAAAAAACGTGTAACAGACCAGATTGTCTCATGCATACCCGGGGTTTTTAAGTTATTCAAAAAATTAGTATGGTTAGGATTTTTTTTTAAATACATTCAAAAAGTACAGATTTTTTGTAAAAAAGCTGTAATAAAAGTTTTTTTATGAGAATTTTGCTAAAATCCCGGGTCAAAGTGTGCTCCTTAATTTTCCCATCAAGTGAAAAAAATTTTAAAGATATCTTTAGTGGTTCCTGAGAAAAAGGTACATAAGTGGAAAAACTCTAAACTTTCGGGAAATCGTATTTAAAGTTAAAGCCTAGTCCAATGCAAAACATAAACCTACCTCAGTGCATTCCAGCCCCATATGCTGGATTGTCTGGATCTTCCTCTGCCTCATACTCATCTTCCAAACGCCTTTTTGCTAATGTAGAGCTTTGTCTACACTTTCTCTCTAATTCTTCTATAGCTTTCTGAGCCTTTGCGATTCTTGCTTCGTCCAGTTTTTTAAGGGCACTAACACAGTTCCTCCCGGAACAATGCCTAGATTTGCTAAGACTTTACATCTGGCTATGTTTCCCAAATTAAAACAAGCCAAGGCTTCATACACACCAAACTCGAGTGTATTCCTCATCACAAATGTCCTTTTGGGAATGCGAGACCAGATCATATTATTGAGCGACTCGCTCGGATTTTGAGTGCCTCCATGCAAACATTTCTTCAGAAGTTCTGGAGACGCTAAATCTTTGAAAATAGGTTTTATTTCAGACATTACAGTGTCAGGTAAATGAAAATGTGAATCATGATCATAAATATCCATAAATGTCATAAATGCATGACAATGACAGCTTGTTGCGACAAAACCACCAAAAAAACTCTCCATGTATTGCTTTATAAAAAGTGATGTAAATTGAGTTTGACTCAACGGATTTGCATGAGATTTGTTTTAAAATAAATAGGAATATATTTAAAACTAAATTTAGCAAAAAAAAATAAAAATTGAAAATTTTGACCCAGGGGGTCATCCGACTCCCCTTTAGCATTTTCCGAAAATTTCTGATCATCTATGAAGGTACAATCCATAAACGCTTGATGGGTACTTTGTTTCCACCATTCCTACTCGAAACAATGACGCCATATTCGATGTAACTTTTGACAAAAAATCTCCTAAGCATCATATAAGAATCAGGCAAACATACTGATCATTAGGTAGGTTAGGTTAGGTACGATCAGGTAAGTTTAGAGATTAGATTAGGTTAGTTTAGGTTAGATTAGATTAGGCTAGATTAGGTTAGGTTATTTAGGTTAGGAAAAATTTAGTTTCCCATATTCATTACAAATAATATTTCGTGAATTTTCATTAATGTAAAAAGATTGCTAAAGTATTTTAGTTAGTCTTGGTCTGTACCATTTATGACGTCTTGTAATATGTTTTTATAAACTTTGAAAATGCCAATTGATCAAGATGTAACAAAAATGGACATTCCGTGTCAAATTTCATACGGTTAGTTACGCTTTAACAAAACATAAAAGATATTTGCAAAAATATAATGCTGTAACTTTTTTGAACTGTGTGTTACGACGTATATAACAAGTATACAAACTGACGATAAACTAAGGCAGGGTAGGACAAATTTTGTTAGATAACTTGTTGCTCATTATGAAGCAGGGATATGGATCTCTGTACTTCTCCATCCAATTATGAAAGTTCGGATACGTACGTGTGTATTTTAATCACGCAAAGCAAAAACTACTAACCCGATTGAGTTGATATGTTGATTAAACTTTCTTTCAGCAATTTGTTAACATACATTTTCCATGTAACACCCGATTAAAAAGATAATATGCACTCAAAACACTTTTTGTTTTTCTCTGGTTGAGTTGTGAATTTTATAATTATTTCACCTAAAAATGTTCAGAGCGAAGCCAAAATAATTCAAGAATTTTAATTTTTTAAGCAATTTTTCGATGTGGTGCAACCAGAAATCCTAGATAAGATTGAAGTTGATGTTATTTATTCATAAATTACAAAGGTGCTGACTGCTGTTTAAATAACGTATTATTAAAAGTAGTTTATTATCACAAACCATAAAAACTGTCCAAATGAAAAAAAAGTCGATAGTCGTCACTGCATAAATTTTTTTTGTTATCTACTAATATTCACAAGTATCCTTCTTCCTATATTTTTAAGAATATGTCATGTGTGACAATTTGTTTAGCAATTAACGTTTCTAAAATCTCATTGTCATTGACATCTCAAAACATGAGTTGTTATAAAAACAATTTCTTCTTACTTGAACTCATTGCACTTCACTCGCAAGACAATACCCAAATGAGCAGAATCACTTCAGTCCGCAGTCACTTCAACGACAATGTTCTGATCAGCTACTGTCGCAAGAATCATTCCAACGACAATACACCTTAACTCTTCTCGATTGATCACCATTTAGAACCATGGTTTACCTCCGTTTGCCATATGACTACGAAGAATGTGTAAAATAAATTAATTCAACTACAGTAATGTGGGATGGCATTCTGGCAGACTTAAAGTAACTTCCGTTTATCTTATCTTACCTTCGGATAATGGAGCTTATGGGTCAAATCAATTGATATCAAAGTGAACGATTAGAGCGTACATACCGCAGGCAGCAAATCGATTAGAGAACCCAACCGTGACCTGCTCAGTCACGTGATCACGCCACGCGCCTGTTGATTGAGCTGATCGGTCACGTCGCTATCAAAGACGTACAATTAGAGTGTGCGTGCCACAAGCAACAAATCAATTAGAGACCCAACAGCGACTTGCTCAGTCACGTGATCACGCCTCGCGCCTGTTGATTGACCTGATCAGTCAAGTCGATATCAAAGATATACAATTATAGAGTGCGTGCCACAAGCAGCAAATCGATTAGAGAACCAACAGCGACTTGCTCAGTCACGTGATCAAGCCTCGCGCCTGTTGATTGAGCTGATCAGTCAAGTTGATATCAAAGATATACCATTAGAGAGTGCGTGCCACAAGCAGCAAATCGATTAGAGAACACAACAGCGACTTGCTCAGTCACGTGATCACGCCTCGCGCCTGTTGATTGAGCTGATCAGTCAAGTCGATATCAAAGATGTTCATTTAGAGAGTGCGTGCCACAAGCAGCAAATCGATTAGATAACCCAACTGTGATCTGCTCAGTCACGTGATCACGCCTTGCGCCTTTTGATTGAGCTGATCAGTCAAGTCGATATCAAAGAGATACAATTAGAGAGTGCGTGCCACAAGCAGCAAATCGATTAGAGAACCCAACTGTGACCTGCTCAGTCCCGTGATCACGCCTTGCGCCTTTTGATTGAGCTGATCAGTCAAGTCGATATCAAAGATATACAGTACAATTAATTAGAGTGTGCGTGCCACAAGCAGCAAATCGATTAGAGAACCCAACAGCGACTTGCTCAGTCACGTGATCACGCCTCGCGCCTGTTGATTGAGCTTATCATTCAAGTCGATATCAAAGATATACTGTACAATTACAGAGTGCGTGCCACAAGCAGCAAATCGATTAGAGAACCAACAGCGACTTGCTCAGTCACGTGATCACGCCTCGCGCCTGTTGATTGAGCTGATCAGTCAAGTCGATATCAAAGATGCACATTTAGAGAGTGCGTGCCACAAGCAGCAAATCGATTAGAGAACACAACAGCGACTTGCTCAGTCACGTGATCACGCCTCGCGCCTGTTGATTGAGCTGATCAGTCAAGTCGATATCAAAGATATACAATTAGAGAGTGCGTGCCACAAGCAGCAAATCGATTAGAGAACACAACAGCGACTTGCTCAGTCACGTGATCACGCCTCGCGCCTGTTGATTGAGCTTATCATTCAAGTCGATATGAAAGATATACAATTAGAGAGTGCGTGCCACAAGCAGCAAATCGATTAGAGAACCAACAGCGACTTGCTCAGTCACGTGATCACGCCTCGCGCCTGTTGATTGAGCTTATCATTTAAGTCAATATCAAAGATGTACATTTAGAGAGTGCGTGCCACAAGCAGCAAATCGATTAGATAACCCAACTGTGACCTGCTCAATCACGTGATCACGCCTTGCGCCTTTTGATTGAGCTGATCAGTCAAGTCGATATCAAAGAGATACAATTAGAGAGTGCGTGCCACAAGCAGCAAATCGATTAGAGAACCCAACTGTGACCTACTCAGTCACGTGATCACGCCTTGCGCCTTTTGATTGACATGATCAGTCAAGTCGATATCAAAGATATACAATTAGAGAGTGCGTGCCACAAGCAGCAAATCGATTAGAGAACCAACAGCGACTTGCTCAGTCACGTGATCACGCCTCGCGCCTGTTGATTGAGCTGATCAGTCAAGTCGCTATCAAAGACGTACAATTAATTAGAGTGTGCGTGCCACAAGCAGCAAATCGATTAGAGAACCCAACAGCGACTTGCTCAGTCACGTGATCACGCCTCGCGCCTGTTGATTGAGCTTATCATTCAAGTCGATATCAAAGATGCACATTTAGAGAGTGCGTGCCACAAGCAGCAAATCGATTAGATAACCCAACTGTGACCTGCTCAGTCACGTGATCACGCCTCGCGCCTGTTGATTGAGCTTATCATTCAAGTCGATATCAAAGATGCACATTTAGAGAGTGCGTGCCACAAGCAGCAAATCGATTAGAGAACCCAACAGCGACTTGCTCAGTCACGTGATCACGCCTCGCGCCTGTTGATTGAGCTGATCAGTCAAGTCGATATCAAAGGATATAGTCTTCTGAACTTTTGGAATGTTTTAAAACATCATTCCTAATTCAGTACAAATGTATTGTATTAACGCGTGTCTGCAGACTTTACTTTTAATTAAACTTTCTTATCGTTGTGCATTATCGTAATCAGTAACAATTAGTAGTATTTTAGTGCTGAATTTAAGAATAATGTTTTATATTTTATTAGAATTACTTTATTTGTCTCACAAGTATGGATGGAGTTGCATTTTAAGACGACTAAAACGAAAGGTAAAAATGTCAATTAACATTACATTGTAATTGAAAATATATTTGTATAGTATTCGTTTTAAAATTAAATTACACATGTACGAATAACATTAGTTATAACGCAGTGTATTATTACATTAAGGGAGATTTATCTATAATGTATGAGTATACTAAGACCTATTTTGAGTATATGTTAATATTTCTCATCGTACTTATTAATAAATAATGTATTGTAAGTTTTGTCTCCTTTTACGTAACATGAACTTATTTTAAATTCCAATTCGGGTTTTGGAAAATATTTTTAATTGTATTTAGAAATATCTTTTAAACCAGCAACTACATGAGTTTTATACTCATAAATCAAATTCAGATTTGAGAATTACGTATAAAGAAATTACAACATTGTAACTGCTTTATGAAAGCTGTTTATTGTCTGGGCGGTAGCGAAGCCAATAACAGAGGCACTGGAAAACGTCATTTATGTCAGTCTGTCTGTCTGCAGGGTATCATGAAATTGAATTGACTTATAGACGACACTTTTCATGCACATTTTTACGTTGATGTTATGTGTAACCATGACTACAACTATGAAATCGCAAAATAAATAAATCTGTGAACCGAGTTTAGTCATATGGTACATGACATGTGACTTTGTTACACATGTAGCCTAATAAAATAAAATATAAATAAGGTATAAAATTGAAATTTTTCATGTTACCTCAGCAAAGCCTGTTACGCTACACGTGGTGGGGCGTATCTTGTTTTAATCACAAAACTCATGCATAGCGAATAAGCACGAATATACAGTTTCATTCTTGTTTCTTGATTATTGTTTCCAAAATATTACGAAGAACGATACCACGTTGATTGGCAATTTCCGGCTACATTTTGCCAAATTAGATTCAGACTGTTTTCGACCACTGATATTAATAAAATTAAAATTAACAGACAGGAATTAAAGAATTCACTGTGAAGTTTTAGTTACAAGAGGTGGATCTGAAATAAAAAAGGACTCCATTAAAATATTTAAAGGAATTTTCTCGTTATATATGTTCATATATTATCGGAGAATATAAATTAATAAAAAAATGTACATTAGGAGGTTTATAGCTGTGCCCTTGGCCTTGGCCAGACGAGTCAGAACTACTGTACGTGCGTTTCTGCAAACATAGACTACATCCGGGAGCAAGAAAGAAGACGGTTAGGGTCCGGCCAATAGTGGTGCGGTGGGTATACGCTGTTGCCACACCGCCTCACTTCTGGCAAACGTATCTCATAGTATTCTTGTATTATAGTTCGGCCCAACATTAAGAATGATGAGACACCTTCCATTTCCTTCTGATTTTTAAAACTATTTTAAAATTTATAAAATAAGAACATTTTTGAATATTTTGTAGATTGTTTTGCATTATAACATTGAATATAACAGTGATTTGTTTAATTATTAACAATGTATGTTTCCTGAAATATGTTTACACATTTTGCACCACGCATTCGTACTAACATTAATTAATTTAAAATGTAAGTTCTAAAAAACTTCTGCTTATATAACAGTTTTTTCTTTTGTTCTTATTTAGTAAATAAGTGATAAAAAAATTATAAATAATAGGAAGTATGAATTAATATCTATTAAAATACAGTATACAATAATATCTTAAGGCTTTAAAACATCATTGGTGTACACCTAACGTATTTTAACGTTGAATAGGAATAATATAAAATTGTGAATTTATAACAAATGGGAACATTTTATTTTATTTTATTTTGATACTACTCTAGTCTGACAATATAGATAAAAATATTAGAGGAAGAAAGTTAGAACACATTTTACGAAACAATACACAGTGTAGTATAGGGACAATATAAAAACTTAGTTTTTGGTCTAGAAAAATTATTTTTTTACAGAAACGTAGGCCTTTTCAGGTTCCTTTTTGTATATCATGTAATTAATAGTAACTCCCATATTTTTCGGTGCAATAATGTTAGGGATTGGGAACGTCAGTGAGTCGAGCTCTGTGTCTGTTAAGCGGGAGGACAGTTTGGCAACGCAGCATAACTCTGATTGGATGAGGCTAAGTGACGGCCCACAAGAGTCACGCCCTCAGCTGTCTTCTCTACTGCACTCTCATATAGGCACTGCCACCGCTTACATGTGACGATGTGACCTTGACCTTGTGCCTGTGACCTTGGCCAGCGAGGCATTGCTCGGGGGAGAACTACGTGCGTTCCAGAACTGGAACCGTACCGACCGGAACGTTTCACGCTCGGAACTAGTTCCGCAACACGGTTCCAGTTCCATGCGTTTCGTTCCAACTAAGCTTGGCAACTTTTTTCAGTTTCTGTCTGATTTCGTTCCGGTTCAATATAATATAGTATGTTCCGATACTTAAATTTTAAACATAGTCTCTCTGCTCAATCATAGATACAAAGTTTCATAAAAATTCAACTTTGTGAGAACTTAAATTTTCAAATATAACTTTGAATTTTAAATCTACTTATTAACCTATTGTCAGTATAGATTATCAAAATAAACTAACCAATTTAATCAAAGACAATTGTATTGAAATACAATAAGAAATATTTCTGAAGTGAATTGAATTCAAATATTTTAAAACAAGTAGGCTATATAAAATACAATGAATGAAACTAAAACAAAAAATTTAAAAGTTTGCCTCAAAACAGTAAAAAAATAAACATATATGCTAAGATAATTTCCATTATTTAAATACTCGTACTTGTGCGAAAATGAAATTTGGTAAAGTTCATTCCTTAAGTCGAGGAACACTAAAAGTTACATATGTATTAGTTGTTAACGTATAAATTAATAATGATTTGAATTTACCAATAATTAAGTACCGCAATGACACCAAATTGTGTTACTCAGAAATACTAAAAAGAAACAAAAATATATTCTGTAGTTTAAAATTACACTTAAATACTGAATCTTGGCAATCTCAAATCGTGTCACAAAATCCTATTTAATATTTAGCAGCAGTAACAAAATATCACTGATCAAGCTGTTCAATCAAGAGACTGATAGGAGAAATGACACAACAAAGTAAACAACCTCCTTCTAAACAGTCTGGTTCAGCGATAAGTTGCTACATGGAAATATTGTGGTTGCTTGGAACCCAGGCGGAACTGGAACATTTACCACCAGCCTAGTCGCTGGAACGCCCGGAACCATTTGGTACGTCTGGTAAACCGTTCCGACGAACATGGAGTTCCGAAGAAGTGTACTGTTCCAGGTCCGTTCCGGTTCCGATGGAACTGTTCCAGTTCCTTCTTGAGAGACGGAACGTTCCACCGCTTACAGTAGGAGGCAGGTAGCTGTGCGCGAGACAGGAACATGCCACAGTTGTACTATCATGCGTAAAAACATCGGACTGTGTATAATTACCAGCGAGCGTGTAGAGTAAGCGATGGCAGTGATAACTATGTTTACAGAAACGCATGAATTCTCCCCCTTGCCACCCCACAGCTATGTAATGAAATTAATTTGTGTATTCTGACTAGGAACAGTTGATTGTGTGTAACGACTGCGTTTAATACCGCTGGTATCGATGGTTTATCAGATATCGACACAAGCTCGATAACGAACTTCCGGGAAATGGAGTGCTTCCGGTTCACATCACCCTCTTCTTATTTCTAAGCCAGAGGTGTTTATAAAAGCAACTTTACTCTAAGAAAGAATGTTGTTTGAATGAGTATAATTTAAAATATATTACTGACTTCCCTGAATAAGTTGTTATTCTATGAGAAATTATTAAGCAGAAAATGGAAAATTTTGTCAAAAACATCACAATCAACACACATAAATATTTATTCAGTCTTGGGTAACTATGACAAGGACAGATTATGTAATGAACCGTAATTGCAAATTAATCTGATACTTAATTTCATTTCCATATAAATTCAATTATTGAGGCTGCCCTCTAAATTTCCCGTCTGTTGTTTTTTGAATCTCAATGTACCGAATTTACTTTATATTTTATATATTACAATACTGTATAACAGTTTCATTATAATTTAAAAAACCCAAATGCATATAATAATTCAATTAATTATAGTGAAATGGTAATTTTATATTGGTCTAATAATGATTATGCACAATTAGGGGCCGATTATAACTAAGGAGTTAAGGATAAAATAAAGAAAACATCCTTCTTTCTATTGCTAGCCCCAAGAAGATAGATGCTTCCATTGTTTCATCGAGAAAACGACTAGGAGGACAACTAGGTGATATGACTAGAAGCACAACTAGGCAATACGACTAGGAACATAAATAGGCAAAACTACTAGGATCACAACTAGGCAAACTGTTCTAGACAATAAAAATATTATACTGCAAGGGCTTTTCATTCTTAATTGACAAATTTACAATCAACAACAAAATGTGGAGGCAAACTCATACAAGGACATTCCTGAAGTGTACAGAAATATATAAAATATCATTTGAATAAGAACAGTAAAACAACAATTTTGATTTAAAATGTTTATACTCACCAAATAGGAACCGTACAAAGACGGAGTTCTAGCCACCAATGCCTAAAACATAGAACAGATCATATGAAACAACAGAATATAAATAGCAAATAAAATTCATTAGTGTATTTTGAGTTTAATTATTTTTGCTATTCAGTTTCATGGACCTGAATTCAAATAGCAACTCTTAAAATTTCTAGAAGAATGTTCCTGTTGGGCTGTACGTAAATTGTTTGGTCTATACCACCTACACGTGTGACTTGTTGAAGTTTCAAATAAATGTACTCTGAATGTTTAAAAAACTTATTTATTCACCGAATTTCTCGTTGTCTTCATGCTTATCCATAAGATCAATTTCAAAATGTTCCTCATCCTATAGAATTAAATGTACCATAATCGAACTCAATGTTGCCTATATAGAAATGAAACACCACGCAAAAGAGCAAGGCTAAAGGTCATTTTATTCTCGAGACATCGTGCGGAAAGACAGATAGACAGGAAGGAGGTTTTCCAACCCCTCGAGTAATAGGCTTCGCTAATGCTCAGCCAAAAACTTTACCCTGAAATAGCTGAAACAATTTTGTTTGCACGAATATGTGGCAAAATGTGAAATGCATTACTGACATCATCCCAACTATTTGCTTATTGCAGCAATGAGAAATTTCATTAATTCACTTCTGGCTGGTTTATACTTTCCAATTGAACTTATACTGGGTACAGCAAAAACAGGTGTATCTCTTACATATGGGCCAAAACGTGCATGTTCGGGGTTGGCACTTCATAAACGCAAATGTCGAGATAATGGGATTAAGGAGTTGATCGATAGGTCTGTTTACGGTGGAGGATAGCTTGTTTCGAAACACAGACGAGCCATTTGTAAACTATATAAGTTATTGTTTTAATTATATTCATTAAAACCTGAAAATCCTGTCACTCCGCAAACAAACGCAAAGGTTTTTGACGTGACAACGTCTTAAATTAGGTTGCGGCTCGGAGTCACTCATGAAAAAGTGTAACGCCCGGTAACGTTACGATGCCCGTCCAGTGGGTCCGCCGCACGGGATCCGCACGGGATAAAGCAGATAACTGTGGGTCCGCCGCACGGGATAAAGCAGATAACTATGTTTATTCGTGAAAATGTGGAGTGCTTAGATTCGTCATTTACAACAACTACAACAATAAAGGTAAATAATTGTACACTGATATTTCATTATCGTAAACTATGATTGATTGATTAATTGTTAGATTGACACAAAAGTTGAGAAACTGAGTTTATGGGTTATGTCATACTATTGACAAATGTTAATAGTGTTAAGTAAATTATTAGTTTAAATCACTCTGCAATCAATCGTAATTCAGTCGATTGAGAAGAAACAGCGCGTATTGCTAGTCAAACATTTAAAATAACAAATTATAACCTCTAACCTGTCATAACAGTGCGACCAAACAAACGAACTAAACCGACCAATCACCACGCGCGGAGTTAGAATTTAACTGTGTTTAGCAAGAATTTCAAATTCCAATTTTAGTAAGTGTTTTATTCAACTTTACCATTTACAATAACAAATTTTAATTAATTTCAAATTATGTACAATGTTTTAGTAAACAAAATATATTTCTATAGTTAAAATTTGTGCAATTCTTATTTTCATTCAATTCCTTGTTCCTATTGTGCAATTTAATAATATTCATATCAATAAATATTCTACCGAGAAAAAGACGTTGTCACGTAAAATCTTCGCCCGTAAAACCGACTTTACAGGCAATCATAATTTTTTTGAGACTAAGTGCAATGACCTTCTCAACTTGTCTTAAGTGTACAAAACAAAATAGTAGAAAAGACAGAAAATTTTTGAGTAATCAGAAGCACACCTATTTTTATGTCAGCACAAATAATAAAAATATTTTTGATTAACAACAATTTTAACTAGTATCATGTAAATGTAGTTTTTCTCATATTAATGTTTAGTGCGTTCTAAATTAAAAGTTGCAGTTATGTTTTTGTACATAAAATTGTATACATCTAAACAAATATTTATGAGAAAAGCCCTAGGCCCTTTCACTGATGTACGAAACGTATTACAATTCTAGTTAAGAGACAAATTATACTTAGCGTACCTGGGTACAACATATAGTTTAGAACGGTATATAAGGGTATTACAGTTTAGTGGTAATTTTCATTCAACATGTTCACTGTATGTATTCAGTGCGTGTTAAATGTTGTTGTGTTGTGTTGTCGATCAGTTCTCCGTGGTTGGTCGTTCAGTATAGACCTACTGTGAGCTGTGCTTTTTAGTGTGGTTTTAATAATTAATGTTATTTATCAATTTCACGATTTAGGGATAATTTCCATAGAGTTGGCACACTTTTTTCTCGGGTAAGATGCTTAGAAATTGCACCTAGTTCTATAAGGCCTTTGCGCTGCTTCCAGAGTGAGAGGATATTCTGGATAGGTAAGGTTGGGGGTAGGGGCCGCCTCTTGTCGAGATCCACGAGGAAGAATATACTAATTTTAAGTCATGTCCCTTTGGAAGAAGAGAAAGTAAGCTCTGAACCAGCCTCTCCAGTCAAAGCAGGCAGGGGGTGGCACACCCTTACATCTAGGGTAGAAGAACCTTTGACTCTTAGGGAACGAACCCCACCAACTCCAACAGTGATCTCCCGCAATAGACTAGACCTATCGAATTTCCCTTGCACCCCAGAATCTCGACATTTGCGATTATTGATGTGCAGATCCTGGACATAAATAATCACATAATGTTGCTCGAATTTAAGTGATATCGGTTTTTGTTATGCCCAGTGGGTTCTAAACCAGCCAGAAGTGAACCCTCCTGAATAAAGTTGGCACACTTAGACCTACATAGTTGTGTTTACTGACTTATGCGTGTCACAACGCTCTGGTAATTGCAATTGTTATAGTCATTTTGACTATTTTAATTTTGCAGATCTAGTATTAAAAGATTACATAATTTAATATAGGCAGTATAGTAATAGTAAGGTTATTTTGGTAGTAATTTGGTAGTAATATTCCCATAGGAACTTATAAGATAAATAGACGCTGTATGACTAAGAGCCTGAGTATATTTATTTTATCTTGTGTTTTGCTGGCTATTACTTAAAACTATGAATCAAAAACTAAAAAAATCTTAACATAAAAAGTTTTATTTTTACTGTTATAAATTTGATATTTGTTACGCTGTGTGGCCTTCCTGTGTGCCTTAATGTCCCATAGCGCATTATTAGTTTTAAAATTTTTATTAATCTAACTTCTAAAATAACTAGAGGTTGTGGTATTTGGCAATTTATATGTTACAAGAATTTATCTAAGCTAACCTAACATAAGAACTACCTAATTCATAACTTCTCAAACCTCCCCAAAATATTTCTTGTAAACATTTTTGCTACAGTCTACTTTTATTGTGACTCCTCAGCCTCGTTGTTAATTTTCTCATAGAATTTACGGTAAAAATAGTTTCATTGAAGATGTATTATCCTGCGTATCGTGAATTTTTCACCAAATATACGAAAAAAAAACAATATTAATCCGAAGTATCTTATTTTTATTATTCTCTTCACAGACATTGTATTTACCATATAAGTAATCACAATAGCCACAGTTAGCCATGAACATTGAATTATACCCCACTTCTAATGAAGACCATAGTTGATCAATAAATGCAGCCAACGAAAAAAACTGTATTTACGAAATATTTCACTGACGCGACGCTTGGCTACAACAATACACTATTGTTAAGAGGAACAATCAGTGATTGTTTCGACGGTTGATTATGCGTCTGTTTCATCGGTCTATCTGCACACGGACGCGCAAAATCCATATATTTTTCACAATAACCATATATTTTCACACGAATTCTAAAACCAGTTTCTAATAACTGTTTATGATTCCTTTATAACATCCAGGTTGTAGAACTGTACAACAAGATTACTGTAGATTTGATTTTCAAAGGTTTGTTCAATCGTTAACGATTTGTTGTGAGGGATGCAAAGTGTACAATTTCTAGTCAGAAACAAAAGGTTAAAAAGTCAACCTGGTATAAACGAAATGTTTTGTAATATAAAATGAGTTTATCTACATATGAAGCTTGAATCCCAGAGAATACACAATTCGTACACAGAGTAAAAATACAATGTTATCCAACGAGAACAAAAAACTTAGTTGAACATAGTTGAGTTACTAGCTAGTTGGTTGTCAACAAAATCTGCCTAGCAACAAAAGGGTGAGCTCGATTCAAACAAGCGCTCTTTACTCTATATCATGTCTTTTCTATCAGCTTTATTACACCATTCCTTTCCTTTTCAGTTTATAGTATTATTCATCTTTATTTTCATTTGCTACTAGATGTTTAACACAGTTTATAATCAGTCTAATTGGTTGTAATGACATAATTGTTAACTAAGGATATATAATTTCGTTTCTAAAATCGGAGCCGAACAGATATATTTTTTGAAAGAAATTTTAATGTAGCCAACTTAATAAATTATATTTTACATACTTGAAAGTTAACAATGCTTTGCAAAAATAGTTAGATGTTAGAGGATCATCCTATGTTAGGCTAAACTCTAAATTGATCGTTTGAAAAATACCTGAAAAAACGTAATACTAGAAAAATAAAATGTATACATTAAATTGGGAATTACAATAAGATTTTGGACATTTTCCATTGTTATAGTTTACAAAATTTTAACACTACGTTTTGAGGAATGAAATAAACCCTCTTTCTAAAGGGTTTAATCCTTAATATATGTGGTCGTTACATGCTGCACCGCGATAGTACAGGAAATGCCTATATTGATTTTCTCTCCAGTCTTCCATCTTATCTAGTGCGTGACACGTGTCGTTCAGTGAGTGCTCTTGGTTCTGTGCAGCAACATCGCTGGGGTTCATTATCAAAAGTCTGTACTCTATAATGTTGATGTATCAGTCAGGTATTACTTGAGTTTTTGACGTATAACGTATTTAGTTTAGTGATGACAAGTTCATTGCTGCACTTCTAACTCTAACTAAGTTTACTGTGTCGGTGGACGGCCTCCAGTAGGGAAGGTTCTCTACTGGCTATTCCTATCCATCGTTCACCGTTCACTGTTCAAGCATACCGACTGTGAAATTCGCCCCTTACCCGCTTCTGAATGGGACTTTAGGACTTTAAGGACTTGTAGTGGTTCGTGTAGGGTTGGTCGTCGGTGGTGCCTGTGGCTTGTAATTGGTCAGATGGTGGGGATGGTTGAATGAATAAGATTCTATATCAGTATAATAACTTTTCTAGGTTATCACTAATTGGATTGATCGAATCACTAGATTTAATTTTTAATTTATTTTGTTTTATATTAATGTTGTTTTACAGAGAGTTCATATTAATTTTCCATTTCCTTAGTATACAGTTTAGTTTGAAAGAGAGTAACTGAATATATTTAAATGTTAACGAATTTCTTTTATATTACAATATTGTTATGTAATAAATCGTGTATAGAGCTTAGTTTAATTTTTTCAATTTGTTTATTATGTTCTTTAATTTTTAAGTAATTAATATTACTATTTTTATACAAGAGTGTATAATATTGATTTATTGATGCTACAAAACATAGAATTCCATTTACACTGCAGCATTATAGTAAATGGCTATTATAGTTATAGCCAATTACATAATATCTCGAGGTTGAGTAGAAGAAAGGGCTAAAATAACCCTAACTCCGCCTGAAAATAGTCATTTTTCAATTAATTTTGTAATATCATGGTTTCAAATCAACACCTGAGGAAGAGGGTGGATTTCAATCTCCGAAACGTAGTGTTTTATTTGTGTAAATATAACGATGGGAATGACCGATATTCTTCGAAATCATCAATCTTCAATAAGAGACTTTAAAAAAAGCAGTACGTTTTCCTACCAACATCTCTGTTATTACCGTTGTTACCAACGTAGTCAAATAAATCGTGTCAAAACAATGTTTAATATTGTTCCGAATCATAAGTACCATAATTACATTACTATTATTAATATCACTGTGTTTTTTTTTATTTGGTGACAAAATACAACAATAATACGACACAACAATAAATGATCTGGTCTAGTAGTTATATAAAATGCTATGATATACAGAGTGCTGACGCCCTCTATTCCAAATGTGTTTGAGATGTAGATGCGAGTAGATATTTCACTGTGTACTAGCGAGAACAATGCTGGGCCACGTAGAGAAGAGCGGCCTGAGCCCATGTCCCTGCTCAGCTAAAGTATTGTCCTTCCCACGGTATGGGATCCAGCACTTTGCTTTTCAAGCGACCCTGTCATAAATATTAGGGATGCGGACCTTACTATTTATGACGGCACCATATCTTCTTTATAAAACGTAAAAGTGGTGTCTAGACGTGACACCACTTTTACACACACACACACACATGACACCTACGCTAAGATATATAAGATGAATAACACAATATAATGATGTAAATGAATGATCATCATAAACTATCATTAATATTAAATTTGATTTCAATTTTTCAATTCAAAGTTTCATCAGTATTTACAGCTTGTCAATAAAGTTTCACCATAAAGGCCCTTTTATAAGCTAATATAATATAAATATATAATTATATACTTGTTAAAATAACTTGATTATGCCTGCATACGTCTTTTAACTCTTTACCTTCTTTACTTGAAAAGTGTTGGTGATGACAGGGAATTCCTGAACAAACTGAAAAAGTTCCTTAATTTAAAAAAAAATACTAAAGTGTTTGAGAATACCTAGAAGAGAGAAAAATGTAATCTCCATAATTAGTTTACCTTATTTTAGGTTTCATGCGTAACTCTGTATTGATTTATTACTTTTATATACCACATCGTATATACATAATTGTGACGATTGTCCATGCAATTTGTTTTTTTTTTTTTTTTTTTTAATAATTGAATTGAGTTGATGTTTTAAAAAGCACAGAGCTCCATCCGTTATAATACAGAGTCCACTCAATTACGAGGGAAATTTTGCACCATTTTTACAAAGTTGGCAGCATTGCCGACGCAGCTGGCTACCGAACTGGAGTATTCCGTTGCCGCATGGAAAATTCATGTTTAGAACTTTTGGAGGTTATGAAGGATTTTGAATCCTGAGGTGTGTACAGTCAAGAAACAAATAAAATAGAAGGCATCATGGCTGGGCTGGAACAATTCTTATATAAACCTTTTATTAATGGTTGGAAATATAGTTACAATTACTGTCAAGTACCTTCATACCAATACATCCATTATTTATCTATGTTGGTACTTGGTACCCAGATACAGTAACATCTGTCACATTGATATATTCGGCCTAATGTAGTGACGGAGTGGCCAGATATCGAGTTGTGCTTTAAAGGACATCTTAATCTAATTCTGTACATTAATTGTGTTTATGGGGCGATAACGTTGTTAATATTATTGTTATCTAAAACATTACTCTATGGAAACACGGAAAATATTTTTGGAATATAACAAATAAAATAATTAATATAATATAATAATAATCAATAATTAAATATAACAATAATAATATATCATTAATAATTAATAAGTTTCTTTAAAATTTATGAATGACGATGGTTTATTCAAATGAATAACAGAATTCCTTGTTTTATTTCTATACGTGTACTTTTCACGTAAACAATTTTTGTGCCGTAAAAAGTTTAAATCATCAATTCGTAACAGGCAAAGTACTTGAATAACTCGTGTAATATTAGGGACATCTAGGGAAATGTTTAAGTCCTTTCTTAATAGTAAAACGATCCTCTAAAATTGAGATAAACCTTCTTAAAAAAAAAGAAAAGAGGCTGCTAAAACGTATATCATTTTATATTCAATTTGTAGTTTAACTAACATATAATAACGGCTTGAACTTTAATTTATATTCAACGTCAATTGCTTAGACTAAAGAATCCTAAATTAAAGTTACATGATAAATTTGTCAGAAACCCGAAACTTGTGGCTGAAGAGTTTGGCCAATTTTCTTTGTTGGCAGATCATGGACATCTTTTTCTACTCTTCAGATCTCCGCACGCAGAAGATATTGTCTAACGATTATGGCATATTTAACTAAACTAGAGGTGGATTTTGAAATATTTAGAAAATGTTGCAGATTTACGTAAGTTCGCGCCCTTTGGAACTGATTAGTGAGTGGCCTTCCTAGGCAAATGTGTAAAGATTGTTTACCTTTAATGAATGTAACGACTACTTTATTTTCGCTAACTGGCAATTATTCAAAAGAAAAAATGAAAAGTCCTTCAAAACAGCAGATACCATCTTTTAGTACATTAAGTTGTCAAATATGATCTCACACTAAAATGTTTAATTGTGATTGAGTACAACACGATTAAACTATGGCCATTGAAACTAACAATTTAAAAAAATTTAATTATAATCACTAATATTTACACTTCAATGTTAGTTATTTAATATAATTTAAAGGAAGCTGTAACTAGGCAATGAAGAAGACAATACAGCCAAGCAGCGCATGCCAAGATTCTGTAAGACTGCTATGGAAGGCCAGGCGTTATGAATACTAGAAAAGCAATTAGAATAAGAACCGAGCTCTTTACATTCTCAATGAGATTGTAAAGCCTTGTTTGCTCTGACTGATTGGCATAATTTCGTGATCCAGCAACTTTGAGAACAATGAGAGCGGTGTCAGACTAATACGTATTGGAATTGACCATTAGATATACTATGACGTTGACAGCAACATGTATCTAGAGAGGTGGCGTCTTTAATGGAGCTTGAGGGTGATGAGAGAATTGAATATGATATAGGAATGTAGCCTACGAACTTGTACAACTGTCTCGGTTTCATTAGATGCTGGTATATTAATAAATAAAACTTATAGAACTAGCGATCTACCACGAAGCGCGGCGAGGAGGATTTACGGATCACCCCCCCCCCCTTCATTCCGCAAAGCCTACCCCTCTCAAGGCTTGACACAGTAAAACCCGCTTCAAAATTAACATGCCACTGACAAAATACGGTGTTATCGCCCTCAACATTAGAACTTTCTGGCTATGTTACATACATATAAAAACTGATAGAATTGTTTATTTGTAGTTTACAAGATTGAATCCTTGGCCTTTTCTGGCTGCAATTTCATTAATGTTCGTATAATATTTTATTGGTTGTTTTTCCTAAGAAGATCCCTAACGGTGCCGAGTCTCGGCGACCTCTCTCACACGTTAAACATCTCACTGCATACGTCTATCACATTAAAATATACCTACATTACATCGGAAACAATTTTTTATTACTGTTTGAGTAGCATTTAAATATGTATTGGAGCGGAAGAAATTTTTGTGTGTGTTTTTGTGGGATTGTGGTAACCTAAAATGTGATAAAAACACAGTTTTCTGATTAAAATTTAAGAGTTCTCCATTTTTATCTCCTTATAATTAAAAAAATAATGACAGTAAAAATTTCCTATTCAGAATTTGTTGTATGCCTCTTGTAAAACGACACAATAACAATGTAATAATTAAAGTCCTAAATAATTTTTTTTTAACATTCAGATTTCACATCCAGTACGTATAGTAGTGTACAGTATTTTAAGATCTCCAAACTATTAGCTAATAAACCAATTTCATAAGAGTTAAAAAAATTACTACTATAAATTTAAAGAATGCTATAAAAACCCATTCTATTCTCTTTTGGCAGAAGTAGGCTTCTCACACCTGTATATGGAAATATATTTCCTTAATCGGGGAAACAAGGCAAATCAACCAAGGCACAAAAGATAAGTTTCTAATACCAGAATAAATTACAATGGCCATAAATATACACTTTTTACAAACTTCCTTGATCATAGCACCAAGCAAACTCATCATTAGCGTCGGAAATATAATTCACTCCAACCAGAAGTGCTCGTACACGTGCAGCCGCGAATAATTGCTAGTTATTAATTAGCTGTTTTAATTGCAGAAATGGAACGGCAAACAACGAGATACCAGACGGTGAGAGGTTGTGGGAGATATGACATTACACTCTGATCGAAAATCAATTTCAAATGTTGGGGTGATTTCGAAGATGGCGCAAGATTTGGACACATTGATCAGAAACTTACCGCCGTTCCCAGTACAAAGTACTCAGACTAGTTTAGCAGTAGCAGTAACTGGAACATTTTAGGAGTACTCTGTAACGTATGAGACTAATCAGGACGAGTACATTCTGTACTCGGTTACCGAAGCCAATAGACAGAAAGAACTAACCTCACTTTCGTGGTTACAGCGTGATGGTGAAATTCAAATATTTAGGATCTTGAAAAATATTGAATTATTATATGTGCAGTTCCGTGTATTTTGTAAATTAAAATAGTTATAAGGTTTGAAGGTATATATTTCATTACGATTTATTTCAAAGTTCCGACATAAATGTTATTTTAGTTGAAAATAAGCTATTAGGCGATCGATTATTTTGAAACAAAATGCTCTTGTACGGGACAGTTCGGTCTCCTCCCCAGGTCGGTGCGCCAAAGAATTGGCGAACTTAAAAATAAAAAAAAATATTTTTTTATTATAATACTTATTATATAAATATATAATTAAAATAAGAGGAACAATATACATATTCCATAATACAAGTACCGATACAAAATGGAATTGCCAATAGAAATGTTATGTTTATAATTCACTTTTTAGAAGTAATACACAAAACGTTATAAAATCGGGTAGAAGCGCAGTTGTCTACTGCGCAGCCTCCCGACGTTACGAGACGTTCCTCCTCCATGTAGCCGGCAAACCCTCCGTTATATACGTGACATGACGTGCTATGAGTGACGTTCCCTTTCCTTGTAGCCAGCAAGCTCTCCGTGACATACGAGACGTGACGTGCCATGAGTGACGTTCCCTTTCCTTGTAGCCAGCAAGCTCCTCGTGACATACGAGACGTGACGTGCCATGACGTGACGTTCCCTTTCCTTGTAGCCAGCAAGCTCCTCGTGACATACGAGACGTGACGTGCCATGAGTGACGTTCCCTTTCCTTGTAGCCAGCAAGCTCCTCGTGACATACGAGACGTGACGTGCCATGACGTGACGTTCCCTTTCCTTGTAGCCAGCAAGCTCCTCGTGACATACGTGACGTGACGTGCCATGACGTGACGTTCCCTTTCCTTGTAGCCAGCAAGCTCCTCGTGACATACGAGACGTGACGTGCCATGACGTGACGTTCCCTTTCCTTGTAGCCAGCAAGCTCCTCGTGACATACGTGACGTGACGTGCCATGACGTGACGTTCCCTTTCCTTGTAGCCAGCAAGCTCCTCGTGACATACGTGACGTGACGTGCCATGAGTGACGTCCTTTCCTTGTAGCCAGCAAGCTCCTCGTGACATACGTGACGTGACGTGCCATGATGGTACGTTCCCTTTCTTTGTAGCCAGCAAGCTCCTCGTTACATACGTGATGTGACGTGTCATGACGTAACTTTTTATCCTTCTGCGTAACCAGCAAACCCTGCGTTACGTACGTGTCGTGACGTTCCCGCTCCGTGTACCCAGCAAGCTTTCCTTTTATGTACGTGACGTACGTGCCATGACGTGACGTTCTTTCTCCTTTTAGCCGTGCCTTTATTCAGCACATTAGTTTTCAAAACTATATACTATGCAAAAACTTGGTTGATAGATGCCTCACATTGTTTTCCTATTGTTCATTTCATTTCGCTATCGCATAACATTTCACTCACCTTCACGTCTATATGGAAGTACTTCCAATTCCTAGTCGTGCTGAAACTGCTAACCGATGTTTTATTGCACAATTATTGATTATCTGTAATTGCTGAGTTTTCGTAGGTAGTGGCAACCGCAACTACAATCTAAGTCCAAACCTATTTACTTTCTGTTCAAATCCGCGAGCAGCAAACATGTTTTAAACTTATGGGTACTACTACAGCACATAAAACAATAAATCGTTAAATCGATTACCTTTGTTTACTTGGCAACGCCTTGTACAAATAATAATTAGCCATCGGCTTAATATACATTGTTGTTCGGTCCATACTGTTTTTCTTTGTTGAAAGCCTTTGATTGTTTTCCATTTAAGCACTGTTGTTTCTAACAATGGCTGGAGTCGCCTGGACGATCTAGGGCTCCCTCTTGTTTACGGGTGTTTTATGGATGTTACTAACTTTAACAGTTTTATGGATGTTTGCTACTTTTACACCTTGCAACCGCAAACATCGAGTTTAACTTGTCGTCTGGTTGCTTAAAAGATATTTATTCATAGCGGATGCTGTGTTAATTTGTGTTGCGTTGAAAAGAAAGTACCCATAACCGCTCGACTTACCAGTAGATATGTTTTACAAAGTACCATAAGATTCATTATCTTGAAAATCTTTTATCTTTGTCTTGCAGTTATTTCATGTACTTAACCACCACAACTTATTAAAGATTTTAGTTTTAAACTCCACACATGTATTTTTGAAATAAAATAGGAGACTGTTCAAAATGTATGAACTATGTACGATAATTGTTCACATTTATGAGTTTTTTTTAACATTTTTCAGTATGAAATAAACATATTACATGACTTACAATATTTCTCAATAAAGAAGTTCATATATATATATATATATATATATATTATTATGTTGTGCAAACTCTGAACTAAATTGCCTTATTGGTTTTGTGGAGACCGCTAGTTTGGCGTATTGTTTTAGTTGATGAGAATTAATTTGTGGAGGGTATGCTGTCCACACTTTCCCTTGAAGTATCGTCGTTGGTTTGGATTTAATATTTAAGGGAACCTTGTAGTCAAAAAATTAAAAAAAAAATTTAATTTTAGTTTTATATTTTTTTAGATTCTACATATATTTCCGATCATTTTGATATATAACACTTTGATATCTAATGTGTATTTAAACTTTTAAAAAATATTTAAAGAATGCCATACCGACCTAGATTTTCCTTACCTCTCAAATCTCACTTAGCCATCGTGTCAGAACAATATATATATATATACGTATATATATATATATATATATATATATATATATATATATATATATATAGGTGGCAGTGACAGCTCTGCTTTTTCATCTCTTGAGCAGGCCAAGCCGGTGATAGTATCCAAATCAGTAAGTTGGAGTGTATAAGGACACGTCCAAAAAAGGATGGGTAGTCGTTTACGTAGATTGAAAACTACGAGGCCAAAAGTTAAATGATAGGAAACCTATTTCAGGACATGGTAGGCTTACTGATGCAATTATTGACAGTATTCAAACATATTATGGTAAATAAATCCGAGACGACCTTGAAAATGTTGATAAAATGAGAAAGGCGGTGTGGGCGATATATTTTCATCTGCTTTCGACTGACAACTCTCCCCAGCACGAACTTTGCCCAAAGGGTGAATCGTCATGGTGCAAATACCAAAAGTGCCTGTTTTCAGGTGATGAATATACCCATAAAAATGCAGTGCCTGAGCCTATTATGCTGGAAATAAAACACATTTTTAAGGACCTTTCAAATACAAATTTACTTCAAAAATGTCTTTATGGCCGCACACAAAATCCAAATGAGTCATTAAATAACGTCATCTGGACGAGAATTCCCAAAAACAACTTTGTTGGAATAAAAACATTAAAAATTTGAGTGTTAGATGCCATAATTGCATGTAACTGTGGTGCTCTGGGTAAGGTGCAAGTTATTCAGAAACTATGTGGTAATGCTGGAGAAAATTGTGTAGTCGGCCTAAAACAAATTGATCAAAATAGGGTTTTAAATGCCAACAAAGCAGCCTTAGAATGCTTTAAAAATAAAAGAAAACTATAACGAAATGCCAAAAGAAAAAGGGAAGATATGGAAGAAGAAAAAACTGTTGTGTATGGGTTCTGGACTCTTTAATGGTGCTGGACTCTTTTAGTGTGACAAAAGGACAAGTTTGCAGTTTTTGGCACCTACCGGAAAATCACTTTTCCTGACACTCAGGTACACTTTTTTTATTAACCTCTTTGGTTATCAGCCTGAACTCTTTTTATGTTATGTATATCTGTGTGTCCTACAATGTTAACTATAATTAAATTGTTAAAACTGTCAGAAAAAAAATAAAAATAAATATTTATAAGCAAAAAATTGAAAATTTTAGTGGTTTTTTTTTTATTTTTATGTAATTTTTTGTTTTAACGTTATATTTACTTATGGATAAGTAAACATTATTCAGAAATATACAAATAAGCAATGTACAAAGTTTTACATGTGTACACCAAGTAGTTCTTGTTCTAAGGGTACCTAAACATTACATTTTTAACATGCGCAGTATAGGGACTACAAGGTACCCTTAATAGTGATGAACCTAAATTCTCAAATAGAATTCAATAGTGCTGCATAAACCATACATAGGTAAAAATATGGCGGAGATTCCTGTTCACAAACTTAAACTACTACTTCATACCCAAATTTGTTAGACAGTCTGGAGTACATCCTATCACATTCTGATAAACCAAAACCAATGTTTTGAATTAAAATACAGATACAAATCTAAAGTATTACGATAATTTTTGACACGGGTATTAATTTTAAGTAAGCACAAAAATAATAAATAGCAGTTCAAATATATTGTGATGTAAAACTGTTACAAAACTGTACATTTACAAAGAAAATGTTTCAATTATTATAAAAGAGATACCTAATGATAAAAACAGTAAACTGTGGACCTGGTTGGAGTACATAAAGGTGTTGTGACCGAGCAGCAGGAGATCGCTCTTCTGAGATTATCTTATCGAGGTACAGTCGGAACAGCTCAGTACAGTCACAGCCGACACGCTGCTGCTATTGTTGACAAAAGGTTATCAACAATCTTAACCTCTGTTTATTGCACCTACTTCTGAAGACGAAATCGTAAGTATTGGACTTGAAATATCGCAGTAATTGTATGATCCACTCGGCTGGATAAATTTCTTTTACATTGCATACTTAAAAATATAATTGATCTCTTTGCTCCAGTTTAGCCAACATAAATGTTATAACTTTTATATAGTGATATTTCCCAATGAATGGTTTAAATTCAATTCAATTGTACTAATTGGTTGAGCATTAGTGTAGCCTGTTTCCAATAATTGATATATAACATTTGGTCAAATGTACATTTTTGGAAATTATTCATGAGATCATCGAGTTACGATTGGTTGTACTTTTGCGTACGTGATGGATATCGAGCTGATATTGTGGTAAGTTATGCAAAACAAGCCTTAACAATCGGTGTACGATGCCTCGCCTAAAGGGCTAGTTACAACTCGGGGAACGTACAGATATGTTTCATTTCCTACACCCGTTTTCTTTTAGTTGTTTCTGAAAAATATTCATATTCTTTTTAAATCGTCCTAATATTGCATGTATTTTTGTTGTTTACGAAATATCAACCTATATCCGTTAAAATCCTTACAGCCGTTATAGCCTTTTTAGTTTTAAAATGTCAATTTTGTACGGGAATAGTTACAGAAATGATTTCATTTTAACTCTTTATCCTTACAATAGTGTGTAGGAAAAGTATTATAGTTTTATGCCCTAAACACTACATTTTTAAATCCCATTTTCGAGGTAACAGTGAAATTGTTATCAGCTGCACATTATCAGAGTCCAAGGTCGATGGTCGTCGCCAATTCGTCCTCGTAATTGTAAATAGATGTGCCTTGGATCTTAAGACAAATTTGAAAGTAGGGATAACAAGCACACAAACAATAGTTCCGACATGCCAGCTGCTGAAATACATGTTTAAATCACAAACAATAAGTTATCGATATTAATTTATAAGTTGCAATCCGCTCATAAAATAAAACATTAATTTTTGACCAAGCCAAGTATCAATATGTCATGTATTTTACAATCGAACAATGCAACGGACAAATATTTGTGTTCAGACAAAATGAAATATTTGGCCTCTTAATATAAACTTTATAGTACAAAAGTTCATTTCCAATTCAGGCCAACCCAAAAAACTTATTTTATCCATAATTTTAGTTCTTTGAATTATTTTGTGTTAGCGACGTTGTATGCAAATAATAGCAGGTGGCTGAAAGTCAAGGTTTTACAAATTTTGACCACCTTATTTAGTTTTTTTTTTTTAATCTTTTTGCACATCTCGTAAACCACAATACTATCTGCATTTCAAATTGAAAATTGTTTCCCATTATTTATCATCAGCGCCATATGATACTCGTATAAAATTAAATAACTCATCACGACATATAAAATTCTAAACTTACAACTATTCATGTGTATCAAAGTAAGCCTAATAGTAAATGGTATTTTCGAATACACTTCTAATAAATTGTATCTAGCTCAAGCATTACAAAAATCTACTTAAATATGTTTAAATTAATGACATTATTTGTGTAACAAATTGGTTGTCCGAGGCTAGGTTTCTTATAAGTTCATATTTTCCCTAATCCAATAATTAAAGTATTTTACAGTTTTGTTTAAAAATAAAACAATATTGAAATAAATTGTTCTCGTGGAAGCTACTTGTGTTATTTTAAAACTAACTGCATTAAATTTAAAAAAGACTATTTAACATCTTGATATTTAAATTTTCTTTGTTTGAAGTTTGTTTTTGGCGATGGAAGGATTGTGAAGGAAAAAGGATTTTCCAGACATTTGCCATCGTTCAGTGATAAATAACATCAGTAACACTACGTTTCGAGATCTGCAATCTGACCTCTTCTTCAGATAATTAACTAACCTAATATATAATTACAAACTATGTTAAAATTAAAAAATCATACCAGAGCGTGGTGATGGCGTAAGTCAGGAATCACAACCACCGTGTTGTGTGTCAACTTCTATTTTGTACTACTTAAATTTTATTTTTATTATTTATTAATTAAAACAACCAGGTTACGAAATAACTTGTTCTCATTGTTTTTTTCTCCCGTTTAATCGTGCCTCGAAAACTTGTAACGAAACGAAAAATTTTTAAAGTTGAACACAAACATGCATTATTATTATGTTTCAAATATTAACATTTACGTCGAGTTTTAAGTTTTAATATGGAGATATTAAATTATTGTGTTCGATAATTTTACATATCTATAAATTAAATACACAATTAGTTATATTTTACTTGTCAACGTCAGAGAGTGTTCACTTACCATAAATCCACAGGGGTAAACATCAGCTGTGGCTGTACAGAAGACTGACAGACCAGATTGCTTAGATTGGAATGGCGGTGGCAAGCAGGTATTGCAATGCATATTGTTGTACGACACTCGTACACAGGCTTCCTATATTACGTCGACGCTGCTGTCGCTGCCACTGCCACAACTTTACCGTTATGCTCAGTTCTTGTTAGTAGCCTTGATTCGATACGGTAAAGGTTCTAACTGATTCTTAGAATCAAGGGTAGTAATCTGTGTTTTGAAATGTTATCTTTTCCTTATCTAGTCTAGTGGTTTATCTCGTATTATATTGTTGACTGATTTCTTACTGTTGTTTTTCTTTTATTCCGTGACATCGATATGAAAACAGTTGCATTTAAAGTATAATTTCTTAAATATCATCAGCGCCGTATGATGTAAAATGAAATAACTCATCACGAAACTTAAAATTCTGAAATTACAACTATTCATGTGTACCAAAGTAAGCCTAACATTAAATTGTATTTTGGAATACACTTCAAATAAATAGTATCTGGCCCATTACAAAAATAAAAAATTTCTTTTGAATACATTTAAAATCTACTTTTAGCGGTTACCTAAAATTAATTTCTCATTATTTTTTATTTATTTTATATAATATGAATAATGCAACTGAACATATTAATAGTATCTTTTGGTAAATTTATGAAATTAAACGCATTGTATCTAACACTTTTAAAACCAGTAAATTGTTATTCTTTAAAAATTTCGATAATCAAAATCAATCAATGTTCTTAAATGTATATTCTTAATAGGGATTACAGAAGCATATCATAAAATAATAAAGAACAAAGTTAAAACCTTACTGGGCTACCTTAACTATATTCTGCCATTAATTTATATACGTCTTTGACTGTTCTTTATAATAAATCCAACGTACGAACATAACAAGACTTTAAGCTTCATACTTGGCAATTAAGATTTTTTTAAACGAACTTGTAATCTAAAGTGTAATAATAATATGTAGACTTCATCGTACAATATAGGTACTTAAGATAGCTTTAAAATTCAGTTACTATCCAACAAAGTGAAACTGTGTAATCGTACAGAGTAATAGGTTTCAACGGCGATCAGTCAAATTCCTTGGTTGGACATGCAACATCATAGAACTCATTCTTGTCTAAGTAGAAACGAAGTTTCATGCATAAATTTTAGTCTGTATAGATGAAATCTTTCTCAAAATATCTTTCCACGTGATGCAATCATATTTTTTTATTAAATTGTTTTCTTATCAGTGTTTAAATAAAAATGGTCTATACACCAAGTTACCCTAGAATGGTGTTACTTGTGTTGGGATTGTTTCTTTACGGATTTATCTTTCTCAAAACACCGTACCACATATCCAATCACATCTTTGGATAAATTGTATACTTATCAGTGTTTAAGTACAAAAACATCTTCACACCAAGTTACCATATAATGTTGCTGCTTGTGTTGAGAGAGTAGGCTACATGTGATAATAGACTAAATGTTTAAATCTCTTATAAGTGTACCGAGTTTATTTAAAAAAATATTTATTCTTATACTTTCTCGTTTCCATCATGGTTATCCATAGGAAATAAAATATTTTTAATTCGCTAACGAGCTAAAACCTATATTTTCGGCTAAGCCTAACCCCATTTAGTCACATCCACCATCATCGAACTCATTGTACCTCATATAGAAATAGAGCTCCATACATAATTTCAAGTCAATATATTAGTCTATTTTCAAAATATCGGGGAACAGACTGACATACAGGCAGAAGACACAAATACAATTTTTCAGCCTAAATATTTCTAAAAAATTCAGCCTATCGAATAATGTTTTTAAATCATGTGTTAAAAATTAATAGAAGTGTAGATGCTAATGATCTATTGTCAAAGGGACAACGAATATTACGAAAAATGTATATCTACCTTTCATGATGTTCATTTTTACAATAAAAGTTCTGTTTTTCCAACACTGTGACCGATCGCAATGGGTTTCGCTGCCGTGTGATGTAAATCTTTATTGCACTGGAAACCAATTACACAGCCAACGCTGTGGTGTAAACATTGATCAAGGGACCACTGGCAGTGTCCGGTAAACCGTATATCGGCTTCAATCTATTTACCTTTCAATCGAATATGTTATTGCGTAAAGATAGAGCATTTGTCACTTATAATTCATTGTTCATTAAATTTAATAAACAGGTTTATTGTGCAGATCTTCAACTAATGTAATTGATATTAATATTGCACAACGTTGGAAATAAAATATACAAATCAGATATGTATAAAAACAATGCACTTTATTAGTGCCACTTTTCAATGAGATATTTTTGTTTATATTACGATAAGAATAAAATTAAAATCTTGTTACGTCTGTATAAGACCCGATTCGATACATTTTATGTCCCAGAATATGTAGGGTTTCATCTTTTGTTAAAAGTTATGGTTATATGAATACAATAGTTTATTAATAAATCGTATCGTTGAAATTCTTTCTTTACTCTAAATAAGGTGTACTCTAAAAATACTGCATACTTTTTTAATTTATTTGGAAATGCAACTAGAATAAAATCCAATTTCTGAACAATGCTAAAGTCTGTTGTAGGAATAAAAATATAAGGAATTCACATAAAAAGCCAAATACAATAAAGATTATTGAGGGTATAACGATAAAGAAATGATTGAAAAACTCCATTTTACGCCATTAACATCTTTATTGTTGAGGATATTTAGCATAAATTAAAATAACTTACAGATGCCTTTGTAAATATCTTTACAAATGTTATTGAGTAAATATAGTGTATTTGTCACTTATAGTTTATTGTTCGTTGAATTTGACAAACAGGTGTATTGTGAAAATCTTCAATCAATGTAATTGATGTTAACATTGCACAATGTTGGAAATAAAATATACAAACCAGATACGTATAAAAACAAATGTACTTTATTGGTGCCACTTTCCAATGAGATATTTGTTTATATTACGCTATGAACAGAAGTACAATCCTGTTGCGTCTCTATAAGACACGATTCGATATATGTTCTGTCCCGGAATATGTAAAAAAATCTTATGTAAAATCTATATGTATGTTGTTATTTCGTAAAAAATTATGGTGATATGCATACAATAATTTATTAATAAATCATATCGTTGAAATTCTTTTTTTTACTCTAAATAAATTAAATTAAATAATTGTGTCAACCTACTGAGAGATAGGCTTCAATGACTCTCAGGAGTGTCCATAGAACTTAGTCTTGTCTATGTAGAAATTAAGTTCCATGCAAAAGGTTATTGTACAGATGAAGACTTTCTTAAAGTATTTTGAAAAAATTCACATTTTATTCATTTTTTTTTTATTTCCTGGCAATGTATGATTAAAGTTCCGGTGAAAAATAGACAGATCTAATACAAAACTAATATAAAATAATAATACAACATTTAGACAGAGTGATTTGTTATGTTGGTACCATGCAAGAATTCACCAAGTTCTACTAAAGTAAACTGTACAATTTTTACGGGGTGATACTTTAATAAGCGGCCTACACTCGATATTCGATTGTTATTATCCAACTGTTCGATATATTATCCAAATTATATATTATATATTAATTGTACGACACAAGAATTATAACACATTTACAACAAGAATAATACATTACAAATTTTAATAAGATACAAATTTAACAATAACATTACAAAATAACAAATCCTACTATGGCCTAGACCTACACTTCAGGAATACGTTACAATATTTATAGATTGCGCAGATAGCAGAGAGAAACCGCTTTTGTGAGGGCAGTAGTCAAACCCTCATCTATATCTAGAAATTTATCACATAATTTCCTATTCATAATTTCATATTCATTGTCATTTTTTAAATTCTCAACTAATTAGTTACTTCTTACTGTTTATTGTTTAGATGACAAATGAATGTAACTAATAAATAAGAATCATATGTTTTGTTAAATAAATTGTAATATCGAATTATTTATTCGGATAAAAACAATCAAACCGTTCGATAAAAACAACCGAATAAAGATTGTAGGTCGCCTATTAAAGTCTAACTTTTTACGGATACATTTTACATGGTCATAAACAAATTAATTTGTAACATACTCATCTGTCAAGTAAGTGAATCTGATCTAAAATTAGGACGCTCAATAGTTAGAGTTAAGAAGAGTTCAATGCAGAGCACTTTCCGCTATTTGGAAAACAACATTTATCAACCAAAGTTACAAATTGCCCGTATTTTGCAATCGCGAAATCTTATTCGTTTTCGAACGCTTTAAACTTATAACTTGAATACTCTAAGTTAGTATTTTTATAGATGCAGTTAATATTATAAATAGTTATAGTGTAATAATTAATAGAAGTAAAATTAATACAGTTTGTTGTTTTTCGACTTGTATACTTGGTTTCTTGATTGGCTAAGCGTTAAGGGAGCCTATCAATTGTGGGACAGGAAATTCAGAATTTCATTTTTGTCCGATTGTCTGTCTGTCCGAACGAATCTCGAAAACGAACTGACATACAGACTAAATTTTTTATTACTATATAGGCAACACTGAGTTCAATGATGGTGCATGTCTCTCTGGGATTTAACAGAGCGTTAGTTAATAGTTTTACATTGGTCTTATGTGTTACCGTGATACAAACGATAAAATAGCAGAATAAATAAATTTTTAAACAAGCCATACTATAATGTAGGCATTTGTAGGTCCTGTAAACAAACATTGTCATATTCAAAGCTACTTGCCTTTTATTTTAAACGTCAAGAATATGGCTAAACTAAACTCAATACGTACATTATTTAATAAACAACACGAACACAATAGAGGAATGTATATTATTACATAAAATATTTGTCTACCATAGACAATATATACAACAAAAACACAATGCCACCAACACTTAGGAAAATTTTAGCCTCAACTATCTTATAAATACCAAATCCAGTCAGCTTCTGAACTGATTGTAACATTAGAAGTATGAACTCGAGTGTAAAAGTACATAAAAAAGCTCTGTTTGGTGACAATAGAGACAATGTGGCGGTACTACAGGCCCCAATCAAGATCTGTACGCTTTGAGCGATGGTAACTCTATTGTTTACTACTAAATGTACTGTATATGAAAATAGGTAATAGTGAGAACTCAACACCGCTGCAAAAGCTCTGTTTGCTGACAATAGAGACAATGTGGCGGTACTACAGGCCCCAATCAAGATCTGTACGCTTTGAGCGATGGTAACTCTATTGTTTACTACTAAGTGCACTGTAAGTGAAAATAGGTAATGGCGAGAACTCAACACCGCTGCTAAAGCTCTGTTTGCGGACAATAGAGACAATGTGACGGTACTACAGGCCCCAATCAAGATCTGTACGCTTTGAGCGATGGTAACTCTATTGTTTACTACTAAATGTACTGTATATGAAAATAGGTAATAGTGAGAACTCAACACCGCTGCAAAAGCTCTGTTTGCTGACAATAGAGACAATGTGGCGGTACTACAGGCCCCAATCAAGATCTGTACGCTTTGAGCGATGGTAACTCTATTGTTTACTACTAAGTGCACTGTAAGTGAAAATAGGTAATGGCGAGAACTCAACACCGCTGCTAAAGCTCTGTTTGCGGACAATAGAGACAATGTGGCTGGTACTACAGGCCCCAATCAAGATCTGTGCGCTTTGAGCGATGGTATGTCTATTGTTTACTACTAAGTGCACTGTAAGTGAAAATAGGTAATGGCGAGAACTCAACACCGCTGCTAAAGCTCTGTTTGCTGACAATAGAGACAATGTGGCGGTACTACAGGCCCCAATCAAGATCTGTACGCTTTGAGCGATGGTAACTCTATTGTTTACTACTAAGTGCACTGTAAGTGAAAATAGGTAATGGCGAGAACTCAACACCGCTGCTAAAGCTCTGTTTGCGGACAATAGAGACAATGTGACGGTACTACAGGCCCCAATCAAGATCTGTACGCTTTGAGCGATGGTAACTCTATTGTTTACTACTAAATGTACTGTATATGAAAATAGGTAATAGTGAGAACTCAACACCGCTGCAAAAGCTCTGTTTGCTGACAATAGAGACAATGTGGCGGTACTACAGGCCCCAATCAAGATCTGTACGCTTTGAGCGATGGTAACTCTATTGTTTACTACTAAGTGCACTGTAAGTGAAAATAGGTAATGGCGAGAACTCAACACCGCTGCTAAAGCTCTGTTTGCGGACAATAGAGACAATGTGACGGTACTACAGGCCCCAATCAAGATCTGTGCGCTTTGAGCGATGGTATGTCTATTGTTTACTACTAAGTGCACTGTAAGTGAAAATAGGTAATGGCGAGAACTCAACACCGCTGCTAAAGCTCTGTTTGCGGACAATAGAGACAATGTGGCGGTACTACAGGCCCCAATCAAGATCTGTGCGCTTTGAGCGATGGTAACTCTATTGTTGACTACTAAGTGCAGTGTAAGTGAAAATAGGCAATGGCGAGAACTCAACACCGCTGCTAAAGCTCTGTTTGCGGACAATAGAGACAATGTGGCGGTACTACAGGCCCCAATCAAGATCTGTGCGCTTTGAGCGATGGTAACTCTATTGTTTACTACTAAGTGCACTGTAAGTGAAAATAGGCAATGGCGAGAACTCAACACCGCTGCTAAAGCTCTGTTTGCGGACAATAGAGACAATGTGGCGGTACTACAGGCCCCAATCAAGATCTGTGCGCTTTGAGCGATGGTAATGTCTATTGTTTACTACTAAGTGCACTGTAAGTGAAAATAGGTAATGGCGAGAACTCAACACCGCTGCTAAAGCGGACAATAGAGACAATGTGGCGGTACTACAGGTCAAGACTTTGAGCGATGGTAACTCTATTGTTGACTACTAAGTGCACTAGGCAATGGCGAGAACTCAACAAGCTCTGTTTGCGGTGAATCAAGAGCTTTGAGCAAGTACTCAACAGCTAAAGCTCTGCGGACAATAGAGACAATGTGGCGGTACTACAGGCCCCAATCAAGATCTGTGCGCTTTGAGCGATGGTAACTCTATTGTTTACTACTAAGTGCACTGTAAGTGAAAATAGGTAATGGCGAGAACTCAACACCGCTGCTAAAGCTCTGTTTGCGGACAATAGAGACAATGTGGCGGTACTACAGGCCCCAATCAAGATCTGTGCGCTTTGAGCGATGGTATGTCTATTGTTTACTACTAAGTGCACTGTAAGTGAAAATAGGTAATGGCGAGAACTCAACACCGCTGCTAAAGCTCTGTTTGCGGACAATAGAGACAATGTGGCGGTACTACAGGCCCCAATCAAGATCTGTGCGCTTTGAGCGATGGTAACTCTATTGTTTACTACTAAGTGCACTGTAAGTGAAAATAGGTAATGGCGAGAACTCAACACCGCTGCTAAAGCTCTGTTTGCGGACAATAGAGACAATGTGGCGGTACTACAGGCCCCAATCAAGATCTGTGCGCTTTGAGCGATGGTATGTCTATTGTTTACTACTAAGTGCACTGTAAGTGAAAATAGGTAATGGCGAGAACTCAACACCGCTGCTAAAGCTCTGTTTGCTGACAATAGAGACAATGTGGCGGTACTACAGACCCCAATCAAGATCTGTGCGCATTGAGCGATGGTATCTCTATTGTGTACTACCTTGTTCAGAAACCTTGATATAGATCTTAATATGTATTACACAATGCTTCAAATGCCTTTGATCTAGTATCGTGCGATACTTATATATTTGTAGCTAGGTGATATTTTGGCAGACACCATGCTGGAAGAAGTCTCTTTACCGAAATTCCTGAAAATATACCTTGATAGAGTGTTGACTTGGAATGATCACATCGACCGCGTTTGCTCCAATTTGCCCTCTGGAAATTTATGATTTGAAGTCCTTACCCAACTACTGTCTTAGGGTCTGATGATGTCGTTCTATGGCTTAATTTAGCCCCATATCACTTACGGGTTGCTGTTAAGGGAAACTTGTGCAAAGTATATATTCATGAGTTTTCAAGCTGAAAAACAACCGATTCGCATTATCGCTAGTGAAATTAGATTCGTGCAAAGAACCTTCAAACATTGGAAACTTTTGATGCTGCCTAGTATCTAAATATTAGAAACAACTCTGTTTTGTATATCTAAATGTGCCGTACCGAATTGCCGAGATGTAGATTAGTATTATACTAGAGGCAGACATAACTACCGACATAGAACGGTAATTTACGAACGCTTGCCTTTATAGACCGGTGACATTTCGCTAACAAATTTTGTACATTTAGAATCAGAAACGATCCAACGTCCAAGGTATTAAAAACTTGTTTAGAAACACTTCTCAGTGTCTCAAACATTGTATGATATTGACGAGCTTTTGGTATATGACTGAGGGACCACCAATTAAAAAGGCTGACTGACTCCGTCGCTGGAAGTGGGAATAATTGGCGAATGAATGGATGTACGAGTTAAGTAACTTATGAAAATAACATGTTTGAATAAGATTGGCATATATGGCAAAATTTTAGCGAGTAAGCAGTAACAAGTTGACTTTTTCTAGTGTTATAAATTGTTCCACCAATGATAAGTTGATTTAATTTTCATATATTTTCTATCTCTCGTACTGCATCTACATTAGCATGGATCAAAAATCGCAAGAACCGATCATTGCCACATAAAAACAGCCGGTTTAGGGTCCAGTTTTGTTTAAAGGGATTGTTTGATTTCTTCTGTTACACTTGTTTTTTTAGAAATTATTGCTTTATTATGGTGAGTATTTACAGATGAATCTATTAAGAAATTGCAAGTTATACCAATGGAAAATTGTGTCATGTATTTTAGACACAACGATAGTAACGTCATTTTGTCACATTGAATTATTTTATACCACTACACTAATATATCTTTAAAGAAATCGCAATACAGCTTTTGTTCTGTTTCTGTCAAACAACTTGAGATATGGTAGATTAAAAATAAAGATGATTACCCGAGAATCAAAAGTGAAAATGAATTGTTGGATTGTTTGTATCTACGACTCATGTTAGGATGTTCATAACAAGTGGTATTTAATTTTAAAACCAATACCCTGGCTAAGAGTGTACACTAGTTAACTGCGACCGTACAACTAAGGCTCCGACTAAAGTTTAAATTGCGTTATTAGCTTAGAGTTAGCTTGGCCTATCACTCGGGAGTCTGTATAATTTTGCATTTCTGTTTGTCTGTTGCACGATATTCTGAAAAATGCATAAACAATAAACTTCAATTACATAAACTTCATTTACACGACTCAGGTTTAACAAGCTGACATCGACTAACAACATTGTTGGATTGTAAATTGCATGAGAGAACTTTTTCAGATACTGTGCATCAAATGTTACGATTTTATTTTGAAACGATATTTTGCCAATACATGAGGACATAAAGGAACTGCTCATCATTTACACGACTCAGGAGGTAACAAGCTGATATTGACAGACAACATTGTTGCTGTGTAAAATCCCTGAGAGAGTTTCTGACAAATATAGTGTATCAAATATCACAATCTTTATTTGGAAACGATATGTGACCAATACTTGAGGACATAAAGGAACTGCTCATCATTTACACGAATCAGGCGGTTACAAGCTGACATCGACAAACAATATAGAAACTATATGTGACCAATACATGAGGACGTTAAGTAACTCCTCATCATTTACACGACTCAGGCAGTACCAATATGAACCCTACAAACAAGATTGTTGCAACGTACAATGCCTGAGAGAGAGAGAGAGAGAGAGAGCTTCTGACAGATACAGTGCATAAAATATTACGATTTATTTGGAAACGATATGTTGCCAATACATGAGGACATTAAGGGAACTGCTCATCATTGACACGACTCAGGAGGTAACAAGCTGACATCGACAAACAACATGGAAACGATATATGACCAATACATGAGGACATTAAGTAACTCCTCATCATTTACACGACTCAGGCAGTACCAATTTGAAACCTACAAACAAGATTGTTGCAGCGTAAAATGCATGAGAGAGAGAGAGCTTCTGACAGATACAGTGCATAAAATGTTACGGTTTTATTTGGAAACGATATGTTGCCAATAAATGAGGACATTAAGGAACTGCTCATCATATACACGACTCAGGTGTAACAAGCTGACATCGACAAACAACATGAAAACGATATGTTGCCAATGCATGGGGACATTAAGTACCTCCTCATCATTTACACGACTCAGGCAGTACCAATCTGAAACCTACAAACAAGATTGTTGCAGCATAAAATGCATGAGAGAGCTTCTGACAAATACGGTGTATCAAATGTTACGGTTTTATTTGGAAACGATATGTTGCCAATACATGAGGACATTAAAGAACTGCTCATCATTTACACGACTCAGGTGTAACAAGCTGACATCTACAAACAACATGGAAACGATATATGACCAATACATGAGGACATTAAGTAACTCCTCATCATTTACACGACTCAGGCAGTACCAATTTGAAACCTACAAACAAGATTGTTGCAGCGTAAAATGCATGAGAGAGAGAGAGAGCTTCTGACAGATACAGTGCATAAAATATTACGATTTATTTGGAAACGATATGTTGCCAATAAATGAGGACATTAAGGAACTGCTCATCATATACACGACTCAGGTGTAACAAGCTGACATCGACAAACAACATGAAAACGATATGTTGCCAATACATGGGGACATTAAGTACCTCCTCATCATTTACACGACTCAGGCAGTACCAATCTGAAACCTACAAACAAGATTGTTGCAACATAAAATGCATGAGAGAGCTTCTGACAAATACGGTGTATCAAATGTTACGGTTTTATTTGGAAACGATATGTTGCCAATACATGAGGACATTAAGGAACTGCTCATCATATACACGACTCAGGTGTAACAAGCTGACATCGACAAACAACATGAAAACGATATGTTTCCAATACATGGGGACATTAAGTACCTCCTCATCATTTACACGACTCAGGCAGTACCAATCTGAAACCTACAAACAAGATTGTTGCAGCATAAAATGCATGAGAGAGCTTCTGACAAATACGGTGTATCAAATGTTACGGTTTTATTTGGAAACGATATGTTGCCAATACATGAGGACATTAAAGAACTGCTCATCATTTACACGACTCAGGTGTAACAAGCAGACATCGACAAACAACATTGTTGGAGCGTAAAATGAACTAAACAAGCAATTCGAGGGAGCGCTTGTTATTACGTCTTTACATTCTGATGATTACTGGAACTACTCAAATAGCAACAAAGTGTGCATTTATACAAATTTTGTCCTCCCACGATAAAAGTATTCGTTTTTACATATTTATAAATAAAGTATATTTTAGTTCATGATTTTACGTCCATAGGTGTTTGGCTTGTCCTTGTGGATGTAATAAACCTTTGATTTATACGTTAGGTAGCTTTCCCTTTGTTGTTTGATTTTAAGGGTTCATAAGGGCCCAAATGACCTGTAATAAAATCCCCTTCTTAAAAGATCCTAGATACTTAAAACATCGCACATAGGTTTCATTCGTCCAAAAAAGATCTTTATTCAATTTGGGATAAAATACAAACTACACTCAACCTGTCCGATTCTAAATCCTACAATACTCAATGGCGTGAATAAATACATCTAATTGCAGTATCAAAGTACCATAACCTAACTAATTGGTTTTAGAATTAGCTACAATTACTTGGTGTTATTAATTTTAACTAAAATAAATAGTCTCCGATCATAAAATAAATCAAGAGATCCTCATACCCCTCTCATTTAAACAGCATACTGTACTTTTAATGCGTTAATTTTGCTAATAAAATATAATTTACCCGAATAACAAATAAAATAACTCTTAATTTCCCAAATTCATCTTTGGACCCTTTAACTGTTTTGGATACGTTAAATAAACATTTTATGAATGCGCTAAAAGTAAAAAACTTTGAATATTTCGTTTTTAATGGCACTGATAGAGAGATTGGCCAAAACGAATAATGCATTGGTTTTTTTACGAATCCAGTTTTCCTAAAACTCATCAGTTCCTCCACATTGCTATTAAGGGAGACATTATACAATTTCTTGTATGTCAACTTAATGTAAAATAGAATCGCCTGGCTATTAGCTTTCAGATCAGCTAGCTACAACGCATATCATTAAAAGGGCAATTTTTATAAAAGTTTGATCTTATTTCAACATTTGTATCACTAGTTCCTGGTGGTAGACAAGTTCTTATGAGATTTACATGTAATCAATGTCTCTAAAACCGGTCAATATACCAAATAATTGCGTTACACACATATTTAAGTAAATCTTATATGTATTCCAGCATATTTTTTCTCAAAGTTTATAAATAACGGTGAATTTTGAGTTAAAACGGCTGCCAATTTGAAACAGCTGGACAACGAACTTAACCGAAACATTTATAAGATCCATTTTTGACCCAATTTTCAACTTGTTTCGGCTCTTTTGGGATAATTATCATTTCCACAAGCCGCTTTTTATATAGCGCGCACACACGCGAGTGTGTATCATTTTGAGTGTGGTGGTTTTTAGCTCTGGGGGTCAGGTTCGGTGAATTTATGTAGAATTTGTCCTAAGTGTTATCATAAGGGTGATTGCAATGGACTGATTTCATATAAAATATCTACATTAAATAATGTAGGAAAGAAAAAACAAAATACAAGTAACGTTTGACTTGATTATATCAAACAGTGATTTAGTTCCTACTCATTTTGATTTTTTTTTTAGTTTTCATATATTCCATGCAATTTTAGAAGGAATTCACACTACAGAAGGGTTTATTTTACAATATTTTACACTCAGCCATCGGCTATTTGATGCATAAGAATCTGTCCCGAGAATGACGAGACGCTGTCGATTTACGCTTCATTTATTACATTTCTTCAGCTCCGAGTAGTTTAGTTCTCACACACTTCGGTCCTTTTGAGGGTGGAAATGCATTTCCACAACTATCACACCTTTCTGCAAAGATAAAACATGTCAACATTTACTGTTACATGGTAGGAGTAATCCACCCCGCGTGTCGCATTGTCTGTTGTTAATTTCATTAGGTTACAATATTACATTTTACTATGTTACATGTTACATTACCATAGGTCAGTTCGTTCTTTATATATTGTGCGAACGGACAACCATATATAGAAATTTAGAAAACATAGCTGTAAGTCTTATTTATATACTCTTAATCATCAATAATTATAGCACGTTTGGTAAAAATCTAGCTATGTAAATAGAAATAAATTACCACTCTTACATTATAAAGTTTTGATCATTGACGTGTAACTAAAAAATTCCTTGCATATCTTAAAAAATCTTAAAGTAAAGAAAATAAAAGTATATTTTACAATAAATAAAAGGATGGACGTTTTAAGACAAATAAATATTCGTTTAAGACTTTTCATGATAAATTTAATTATATATCGCACATGCACGAGAATAGTGGCACCTATTTCTAATGATATAATTTTAATAATAATATTCTAATAACTAAAAAATAGTCATTTTTTCAGAAGAAGCAAAATAAACTTAAACTTACCTTTTGCACTATCTAGACTATACCTATGTTGTATTATTTATGCCTAATGATTTTTTTTATACTTAAAGTAACTAATGTCATTGTTAATAAAATTGGTTTTGAAGTAATCAACAAATAACTTAAATAAAACAATATTTTTTTAATAAATAATTTTGAGTTGTGCCAGTTTTCTTTTTGCCATAAAATATCATTTATATGAAAATGGTGAAGCCTTATAACACTTAGGAATAGTGAATAAGTAACACCCAATTTCAACAATAAAAAATTATTTTATTACTAGATGTACAAGTATAACATCAATTATTTGTCAGTAGTTAAATGAATACCATAGGTGTAAGTTTAAAGATTTTTAAAAAGTCCTGATAAAACCTTGGAACCAGGTTAGAAATCTATCAAACTCATTAAGTCAGATTTCTTTCTTTCACTTATAGGGATTTTATTTTGGTATGCTTTTTCCATTTGTATGTCTGTCATCGGTTTATGTTTCCTTTTCTTTTTGTTTGGTCTTCTCTGAACTCCTTATCTTGATATGAATTCTTAAATAAAATCTTGCTTGGATTAATTTTCTCAATTCTAATAACAATTGCTTTACTCAACTTGAATTTGTCAGATGCTTCATCATTGCTGAGGGTATTACCTTCTTTATTTAAGTTTCCATCACTATTATTCCTTTTTTTACATTTTGACTTTTCTTGAGGCGTTATGTACCCACAGTTCAAAAATAACTTTTTCATGTCAAAAAAGTCATTATGACACATCTCATGTACATGGAAAGGAGTTCCTGTCTTTTTGGCTGCTTTAATAACTGAAAACGTATTGAGAAGGGACGTAAATCGGTCCGGACTTTAGAGTTTTTTTTCACGGACTTCTCAATTACAGAGTGAGCACTGTCGCCTTCATTTTGTGTATGACCTTTTATCAGGTATTTGTGTGTGATTGCACTAATGTTCAAAAGTGCTACAGCGAACATATACATAGAAATCCTAAATTTATTTTTCTGCTGTCCCCAGCAGTTATCAGAATATAGTACTACTTCGATAGGCTGGTCTCCAGAAATTTCTGATTTTTCCACCAAAAAATTCCAAACACATGTTCCCCAACTCATTGACACCCCTACCCACCTTCTCCCTCATGCCAAGTATAACAGTGCACATCAATTTTTTTTATTTTTTTTAATTCACAAATTGTAAAGTTTTGGTAGTTGAGCTTACATTTATAATAAAATAAAGAAACATCACCTTTTGGAATTGGAAATGTAGCCTGTAGATCATAACATGCTACCACGAATTTTGTCATTGACTTTAGCTTTGTCTTGTTCTTTTTCTTCTAGAGACAATCTTTTTTCAGCTAAATGTTGATCGTATTTAGATTTTAAAGCCAACTGTATCTCATCTGTAGAGTTATTGTAAGCGGCACATAGGTCGCATTGATCTTTTTAGGTATGAAGAATGACAAATTAAATTCATTGTAAAAGATTTGTGAGTAAATATTACGATGCACAAAAGGTATGTTGTTTCTTATGTATTCTTCCTTGGTAGTCTCTGTATAAATCAGTAATTGTCTTCCCACCTTCTATGAACTCACGAGTTGATTGCTGCCGTAAATAGTGGCTTTCGATTCTTGGTATGGAATTTATGTGTTTCCTTCCACATTCTTTCATTTGAGGGTCCACTTGATTGTGGTTTCCGTGCCTACCCCCTCAGATCCTCCGCTACAAGGCCAGTTTCTAGCTTAGAAACAATAGTTCGTATATAACGGTTTGGAATATCTAAGGTCTGTGTAAAGAAATATTTGCAAACACGAACTTTTAACATTGTTAACATCAAAATAAAAAGCGTGGTTCATATTCCTCTTACTACCTGGCCTTACGTACCTATATTTAGGATTTACCTGCTGCATACATTTCGATATGAAATCCCTTTGACGGTTTATGTCCTTGAGGTCCCAAAATTTTCTAAACAACAATTTTCTCTCTTCTTCGTTCACTTTCTTGGTACATTTAATTCTAACACTTCTCACCACAAGGTGGTTGTAAACTTTTAGCTTTCACAATTTTTTTTACTTTTGTAAGTTTGGTATTCTTTCCCAGAGTTACGCAGTATTTTGTTTTTAGTTTTTAACCAGTTATCAGGTTGAGCTTTATGCTTTTTACCCTTAGTCCTTGGACTGTCATTTTTCAGGTTGTGAATCAGAGTCATTCATGACTGCTGTTTCTGTTGTTTCTAAAATTCTGATGGGAGACTCCATAGCAAACGAAGTACTTGGCTTTGTTTGAATTTGTGAATCAATTGCTCCATTGCGGTTTTAAAGTATTTGGCGTTTCATTTAAGTTCCTAGATATGCTTTTTTTTATCTTCTTGCAACCTTTTTCTCAATATCAAAATTAAAAGATTTTGCTTGTTTAGTACGCTCATTGTATAATGTCTAAATCCGGTTCCTCATCAGTGTCGTCAGGGTCAGATGAAAGATCAGGATTAATATCTGAAATCTGGACATTATCATTACTGTTCAGCTGGACACGAGTTACTTTGATCCTTGTTAAACGATCTGTTTGTTCTATAGTCCAGGTTTTCTTTGCTGTTGTACCGTCATTTGTCTCATTCTTCTTTTTTTTTGTTCTCTTTCTTAAGCATCAGTTTCCAACATGTTTTTAATGTTGCATGTCTCAGTACTCTCATCATCACTTTTTGAATCGCTCAATAAATTAATATTATCTTGTTTTTCAATACAATCTTCTATGTTATTTTGATTTTCGGGTACTTCTTTATTAGTAATGTCTTCTTTATTTGTACTTATTACTGTCTCATTAATCTATGTTTTCAATATTATTTACAAATGGCTTATTATCTACGATTTTATGTACATTGGCCTTATCTTCTAATCTACAATCTATTCTTTCATCCAAGATTTTTTAGCGCTCTGCTTACAAGTTGTTTTCCTCTTGAGTCCATAATCTGGAAAACAACCTACTAATTAATTATCTGCTACGTAAAACTGCAAGTAATAAAATTAATTTGCTTCACCATCTTTATCTGCTATTTTGAATGCTTGGATTACCCCGCATGGCTGGATAATGAAGTTAGGGTCGAATACAATCCATGTCGGTTTGGCCAAAAGAACCTGTCGTTATTTCGCTATGCAAAACTGTACTCTAAAACTTCTATTTCATCTTGAGGAAAACAAGCCTAACACCAAAGTATGGCACAGCATAAATTACGCTTAAATGGTACAAAATTATAAACAAGTGAATAGTCTCATAATGTAATATCTCAAAATGTCCAGTACCAATAGTAGCATTTAACCACTTGAAAAAAACAAAAAAATGAGAATACTGGCACAACTAAAAATTTTTTTCCGTTCATAGAATCTTATCGTATTGAATCTCTTACATTTTGTTAATAAATACAGGCATAACTAAAAATGTGCCAATATTTTTAATGTAAAATTTAACCATTTTAAAACTGAGAATACTGGCACAACTAAAAATGTTTCAGTTCAGAGCAACAAATCGTACTGAATCTATGAGATTTTGTCAAAGAAAACAGGCACAACTAAAAATGTGCCGCTATTTAAAATTAAAAGCAAAATGAAATGCACTGACAAGATCAGCAGAATAGTGGCCCAAGTCAAAAAGTGTCACTCTTTCTCGCACACAATACAGGTCCACTTTCAAGAAAGGCAGAAGTGCCACTATTCATCAGAAAACTTGTCTCCTAAAACGGGTCTGTAGAATATAGACACTAGCACTGCTAAACGGCAACCATTTGAGTAACCCGCACGGGAGTCACACCACTGTGTAGAGCGCTTCACAGGGAAGTAGAATACTGGCATAACTCAAAATCGTAAATTTTTTAGTTGTGCCACTATTCTCGTGCATGTGCGATATGTTGAATTATAAATGCCACTGAGATTTTGCCTGTACAATCAATACATTTAGTTCCGCCTAATCTTGTTAGAAAGATGAAGACTCTACTCGATTTTGTGCTTAAACGAATTTCCAGGAAATAATAAAGCCATACGAACAGGGTTCTCCTTCCTCCATTGTGCTTTGTACGGTCTTCCCTTATTGAAAGTACCTTATAACGTCTTTTGTAAATGTAAATAAAAGACATATGTGATCCCTTATACGCACAAAAGCTATATTTAATCTATGTCTTATACTCCTAATTTGATATATATATATATATATATATACTAACCTGTACACTTTAATATTCGTAATACAAAAAAATGGTTATAAGATAAGGGGAAATATACATCCATTAGCTTAAGTATAACAATGGGTTTACAACACTTCATTCTAAGTACAGTAAATATGACTTAATCAAGTGAACTGTAAAAGCATTAATATTAAAATTAAAGTAAAGTAAAGATGTCTTATTTTACCAGGCGAAGTTAGGGCTAAGAAGCCCTCTCTTAGCGTGGGGACCAACGGCTAAAGGTGACTTTCGAACCACCACCAATGGCCGGGCAGGCGGGCTGCTTGCAAGGACAGGATCGCTCAGCGCTCACCCATCCAAGCGACAGCCACGCTCGACCTTGTTTGATCCTTGTTATCTTGCGATATAACCCATTACACTGCGCCATTGGCATGCTATAAACTTTAATTTCTCTTATTGTGTACAGACTACTTTGAAAATAGTTTCACATGTAGAAAGGCAATTTCTCAATGTTACAGAAAACACAATTTTAAGAATAAAATTCTTTCCATGATAATATTGTTTGTTACGTACAATAATAATAATAATAATATTCTTTATTTCGTGAAACTATTACAATATTGCATGGCATGCGTCAACGTAACTATATAAAGTAAATAAGTACATCAGATAAATGATGTTGGTCAAGGTAAAATACATACAATGTAATATAATTCTTGTATGTATCAGAACCGGGGATTTCGTGGTTGTTGTTAATTTCAAAAATATTCATCCCAGCGGCCCATCATGAACTCATCAGTTGAGTAAAATGCCTTTGACATAAAAAAATGTTGTAGTCGAGTTTTGAATTTTTTTGTTTCATTGAGTTGTTTGATGCCCTCAGGGAGCCTATTGATTAGTCTGACTCCAACTTGAGATGGTAAGTGTTCGAAATCTGCCATTCTGTGCTGTTCGACTCGAAAGTTATTCCTGCCTCTAGTCCCACATTGGTGGACATCCCTGCCCCGTACCAACTCGCATTTAAGTCGGCAGTACAAGGCCACCTCGAGAATATAGAGACAGGGAAGGGTCAGCAATCCAAGCTCCCTAAAGGCATATTTGCACGACTCTCTGGGGTTTAATTTTGAAAGAATTCTTACGGCTTTCTTTTGAGATCTGAAAACTTCTTCTATCAAATCTGTACTTGGAACAGCTTCCCCACAATCTCAAGCCGTATGTCAAATGTGGATGTATCAGACCGAAATAGGCCATTTTTAATACATCCACCGAACAAAATTTTGCAAGATTGCGCAGGACATAAATTCCCGAAGCAATCTTAGAGCAAACGTTTTCAATGTGATGTCAGCCCCCGATCAAGGTACATTCCAAGGAACTTAATGGAGTCTGTTTCTTCCAGAAGGAAATCGTCCACCATCACCGCGGGTCGGAGCTCTTGTCCTTGTTGCCGAAGGCAAAAATGTATGACGTTTGATTTGGAACTGTTTGTTTTCAGATTGATTCTGGAGAAATATTAGATGCATGAATTCAATTCAATGAATGACTCAAAACATTCTGTTTGAACCAACACATTTGTTTTTATCTATGTCCTAACCAACCATAATAGAACTAGTAAATCATAGTTAAATTCATAACAGTTATTAAGCTAATCAATGTAACTTTGAATTATTAACTTAAAATTAACATAGTTCATTGGTTAGATTTGCCCTTAAATGCGTTTGAGACGTTTAGCTGCAAACAAAGTACCAAACTACACTACGACTGTTCGGATGGCTGCGTCAAAACCAACAATAATACTTTCTAAAATGCTTGAATAACAGCAATAAACCAAGCACACCTTATATATTACATTATTAATTAGAGCTTTAAATTTTCGGACATTTCATACATCATACATCTTTTATATATAGTAAATTACAGTTATAAGTAACCTAAAATAATTGTGTCGCTCTTTATTAATATTACTTTATCAATCAAATTTGGTCATTTTCATTTTATCTAAAATTAGTTCTCACTAATACTACATTCGTAGCACTATCTTACGTACTCTAAAATATCATACTTTTTAAAAAAAAATTAACAATTTTTCCCCTTCCGGTATAAAAGTTCATCTAAATGTTGAATGAGATGGATAATGGAACAAATTTCTCAAATACTTTCGCGGCCCTACAAAGGCCTTTCTTTGATCCCAGAATACTGTCTAGAGAAACTACACTTTTTTTGTTGCACCCGGCCCACCTGTTAAGCTAATTTTCTCTTTCATAGAGAATAGTGTCATGTGGTATATTTCGAATATCTGAAGACTAATCAGAATTTGGAATGTCTTTGTACTAAAATCTCTTAATATTTATAAGCAAACTTTTGTTTATAATATGTTTTATTTAGTCTATAATTTAATGTCTTTGTATTACTTTTAGGCTAATCGTTAATTACTGTCCAATAAAATCCAATGCCAAATATAATATAAAATTGTTGTTTGGTTTTTTAATTAAGATTTTACTGGAAATAAAACAATATCGTGGATGTCTATCATAGTTTCCTGATGTTTTAGAATCTGTGTTTAAAATTTCACATTCTGTATAAATTAAATTTAGTCTGAATTGAAATCTGACTTCTACTAAAAGTATTACAGATTGAAATATAAATCATAGATTTCCATTAAAACTTATGAGAGACCTGCAATTTCTTTAAATCTTACGGCCAGAAAATAATTGACCCCGAAAATCTGGTTCTACTAATAGTCTAGCGTCTGACTAGAGCAACATATAGCTTCTACGTGTCCAAATACAAATAAGGATATAAAGGATGTAACAAAATTCTCTACACAAACTTAAAGATATTATTTCATGGGCAAAGAGGAACAAAGATGACAGATGGTTTGAGTTTTCGAAATTTAATACCGTAAAAACTAAAACAATGACAATTTTGGGTCTTTTTCGTTTAAGGCACAGCACAAAAGACCCTAGCTTGCCTATTCAAAACTCAGATCACGCGATTCTTGCCCGCTGCGCAGCGCTTTGCGCTGCTTGCTCTTTTAGAAAAAAATTAACTCGAGCTTGCAAAGTCCAAGCCCATATCAACTCATGACTGCTTACACACACAAAACTACACGACAGAACTAACGCATGTTTCATTACAGGCAAAAGATAAGCGGCGCGCGTTTATCACTGATAAGATAAGACGAGTTTATACTAGAAGTAGTACCTGGACTACTGCCCTACGAACTAATAACACACAAAAAAAACTATTAAATGCACTGTCAGTCAGGTATAGTATGTTTGTAAGGTGCTGGCCCTTACACGAAAAAGACCCACAATTTTTAAAGGCTAACGAAAAATGTTAAATCTAATAAAAAACATTGTGACACATATATCACAAAAGTCAGTCAGTACGCAATGTAGATATAAATACCTTTAACAGTTGTAATGCAAATTTAATGATGCCGTAAACGTGCATACAATGAAAACTTTGCCGTGAGTTACTACAGTTAAACATTTACTCGTACACCTACATCATTTCTTTCTTAGTCATTTTTATTTTCTAGGTTCAGAATGATAGCAACTTTTTATGATTTAAATATTTTCATAACTGTATTAGTATTTACCATATTTAAGCTTAAAACCCGTCCACCATCTTGATCATATAATATTAATTTTTATTACCATTAATTCACCTCTATTGAGTGCAAGACTATCAATACAAACTGCTATTGATAGAACATAGAGGCAGTTGAGTGTGAGGGGGGGGGGGGTGGTTGGACAGAGCGAGATAGTAACAATACAACGGTATCGAGTCCAAACCGACCATGCGGATGAGATATCGCTGTTGACTGTAGTAGGCGCGTTTGAAGGCTCACATTCCAATACAGCTGACGCATTTCCGAAATCTAATTTCGATCATTGTTCGTTATAAAAGGTAGATATTTTGTTTCTAGAACTATTTAGAGATTATTTGTCTATGTACAAATACGTGGTATTAGTAACTGTTGTACATTTAGAATGAATTAAATCAAATATTCCAGTAAATTTATTTACGAGTCAATTTTTTTATTTTTGGGTCTTTTTCGTTTAAGGGCCAGCACAAAAGACCCTAGCTTGCCTATTCAAAACTCTGATCACGCGATGCTTGCCCGCTGCGCAGCGCTTTGCGCTGCTTGCTCTTTTAGAAAAGAAATTAACTCGAGCTTGCAAAGTCCAAGCCCAGATCAACTCACCACGCTTTATTGAACAAGAAAAACTAGACAGAACTAACGCGGGTTTCATTACAGGCAAAAGATAAGCGGAGCGTGTTTATCACTGATAAGATAAGACGAGTTTATACTAGAAGTAGTACCTGGACTACTGCCCTACGAACTAATAACACCAAAAAACGATTAAATGCACTGTCAGTCAGGTATAGTATGTTTGTAAGGTGCTGGCCCTTAAACGAAAAAGACCCTTATTTTTATATATAGTTTGATTTAGGATGCTAAATAAAGAAGATATAACATACGGCAAGTGGAAGAAAGTCTGCCTGTTGCTCACGGTTTTTATAGGTTATGGAGTCTAGGATATCATTTAGGTTATTGAACTAGTGAGGAACTAGAACTTTATATCACCTTAATGTATCGCTATAAAAGTACTAAGTGATCATTCATATAAGTATTACAAGTAGTAAAAGTAATAAATTACAAGTTGAAAACTATAATTATTTCAGATTATATCCCAAATTTATGAACATGAACTGAAAATGATACTTCAGGTACTTTCGATTTAACGAAAACATGTTCTTTCCAGTTAACTTCGGTAAACAGCTTTATTTTGACATAAACACTTTCATTCGGATGGTAAACGCAAGCTAATATTTTCATTGCTTTAGTTTATTCCATTTTCCTGTATACAATTCAAATTTAATTCAGACACCAACCTTCAGTCCTTGTAAATATAGGCTTAAATAGTTGAACCTGCACAAACACTCCGACACCACCTCCCCCTCCCCCTCATATGACTTCCGCAACAGAAATTTATGATTCATGAACTCAGAATATCAAAAGTTTATACCTATGCGAGACGTTTGAGTCACAAACCAGCAATAAACACTCACGATTTGCTGTAAGAATGTAGTTGCGCCGAGTCATGAATGAACATAAACAAGCCAAGATGGCATATCGGATAAGGGAATGCGTTGAGACGCGGTCTAACAATGTCATTACATTCTTGCGTGTCTCGACATGGCCTGGAGAATGTATCCTCAACTAACGTTCTTTTCTTGTGTCGTTTGCTGTAAGAATGTAGTTGCGCCGAGTCATGAATGAACATAAACAAGCCAAGTTGGCATATCGGATAAGGGAATGCGTTGAGACGCGGTCTAACAATGTCATTACATTCTTGCGTGTCTCGACATGGCCTGGAGAATGTATCCTCAACTAACGTTCTTTTCTTGTGTCGTTTGCTGTAAGAATGTAGTTGCGCCGAGTCATGAATGAACATAGACAATCCAAGATGGCATATCGGAAAAGGGAATGCGTTGAGACGCGGCCTAACAATGTTATTACATTCTTGCGTGTTCCGACATGGACTGGGGAATGTATCTTCAACTAACGTTCTTTTCTTGCGTTCTTTCCTGTAAGAATGTAGTTGCGCTGAGTCATGAACGAACATACACCAGCGAGATGACCCATCGTATAAGGGAATGCATTGAGCCGCGAGTTACATTTTTTTTATTTGTACGTGTCCCGAAATGGCCTTGAGAATGTTTCCTACTACCAACTTTCTTTTACACTGAAGTTTGCTGTTAAACCGTTCATTTCACATTGTCATTTGGAATGTCTATCAGGCCATCTAGAATGTCTACCTGTATATCCTACATGAAATACCTCTGAAAAGAATACAATGAGAACCTCCCAGATTTACATCTTTCTGTAACTTGATTTCAAATGTTCTCTACCTCCTCTGTCATTAGAAACAGTTTCAGGAAACTAATTAGAGCTCCTCTGCTTTTCTATTGGGTGATACTCCTAACAGAAACTAGAATTCTGTGCACTGTAGCCTAGTTTTACTTGATTTATTCGATCAAAGGTATAAAAACGAAATGTTAAAGAAATGCACAAAATATAACATAAGAGTTATAACTCGCTTCGATAAAGTTGTTATAACAGTAATAAATCAGGTGTAATACGGAATATGACGCGTGCCAGTATGTGTAACAAGCTCCAATTTATATGGTTCAGAGATCGAGACCTCATTATCTGGTTCCATTTTAACTGCCTTGAAGCTTTCATTGGCATCTCCATGTTTGTTAGCAGCAATGATGAGAACTTTTTCACCTCCTTCCCTCCACTAGTCTAGTTCCAGGACATACTTTCCTGCTGCTCCCCTCCTTCATGATAACTTCAGCTGTTTCTTTCCGCCAACCTACCTGGTTCCATGACAGCCTATCTCCAGCTCCTTTTCTCCTCCAGCCAAGTGTAGCTCCAGTTTACCTTCCTTTTTATTGCAGCGTTTGGTATCTTACGCTGCCCAGACTTCACTCCAGGAATCTGGAGTCATGTTCCTCTGAAGAGATTCAAAGAAAGGCGACGCCGAAGAAGTTCAAAACGAAACAATTACATCGTTTCGACATTACAGACACCTTATAAATAGGTGAAGTTGCAGTCTCATTGTCTCATCAGGAACACAATTGAGTGCACTACGATGTGATAGACACGATATCTAAACACGGTGGAGCAATCGAGTTGTCTACACTTAACGTAGCTATGGTTTGAAGGGTCGATTCAATGGAATTTTGAGCTCAGCTCCAGTTCACCTTCCTTTTATTGCAGCGTCTAGTATCTGACGCTGTCTCAGACTTGACTCCTGGAATTTGGAGTCATGTTCGTCTGAAGAGGTCCAAAGAAATAAAAGGAAGTTGAACTGGAGCTAAACTCAAAATTCAATTGGATCAACCCTTCCTACCACAGCTACACTATGTGTAGTTTGTGATCGTTAATATTAACAGATCTATCTCTTTATTGAATTTGTTATCTCAAAGAAGGAAGTTTTAATATTTCAGTTAAAACATATTTTATCTAAGTAATGCTGCGTTTGTTACAGGGATGAACATGGACGGCGAGTCTGACCTACTGGAACCATGACCTTGGTCAGAAAGAAACCCCGTTTAGGGAAGAAAAGCTTCAGAAACTGTGAAAATGAGGCAAGAAAACGAACTGCAAATTAAAAATTACCGAAAGGGTTTGTAATGTAACGATAAATTCGTCTGGACGAGTTCAACCATAACTGTCGGAAAACTACAACACAATCACCGCCGATGATAAACATTGACGATTTTTTTTACAGGTTTCGGAATTTGGAAACTGGAAACTTTTTTCTTATGTTCTTCTATACATCTTTAAGAGCCTGCAAGAAGAAAATAAATGCAAACTACGAAAAGAGAACGACTTTTACAAATACATTATAAGTGTACAGAGTATCCAAGAACACATAACCATTATTATGTTACTAATTACATTGGACTACATAGTTTTTGGATTTCCACCAATGAGTGGTCTATCCCGCTCTTTTTAAAGTAGTCACAATAATTTATTTCCTTTGACACAATGGGTTACGTCATTGTCGTGTTTAACTGTTCTCTATGTGACGTCATACTCTATAGTATCTCCACTACACACATAAAACATTAACTTCTGTTATTGCTATTAAAGTATAGGTTATCTCTGCTATAATACTGTATGCATGAACATCTATGCGGGCCTAATGCAGGAGTGCCGATGGCCAAGCGGTTTAAGACGTTGAACTTTGAGTCTGAGACATAGTGCATGTTCAAATCCTGTTTGTGACCGTAGGTTTTTCATCAGTACCACCGACCTTGTACTGTATCTACTCTCCCCCTTGTTCTGTTTGATAAGATCCTCGCACAGGCCAGTAACCCTTGAGGATGGCCAGAATAAAGGAGATCGGCCTGTCCTTAAAAGATTCCCATCCACACGCACATACAGTGTTTTAATGCAAGTTAACGGGATCAAGCAACGTCGAGCGTGGCTGCTGCTTGGATAGGTGACCGTTGAGCGATCCTGTCCTTGCTAGCAGCCCGCCTGCCCGGCCATTGGTGGTGGTTCGAAAGTCACCTTTAAGTCGTTGGTCCCCAGTTTAAGTGTTAGAGAGGGCTTCTTAGATCTAAATTCGCCTGGTAAAATAAGACACCTTTAATTTTATTTTAATATTAATGCTGTACAGTTCACTTGATTAAGTCATTTGACTGTCATATTTACTTAGAAACACATTGTTATACCCAAGCTGATGCATGTATATTTCTTATTATCTTATATCCATTTTTTTGTATTACGAATATTACAGTGCACAGGATGTCTCTATAGATATCAAATTAGGAGTACAAGACATAGATTAAATATAGCTATTGTGCGTATAAAGGGATCACATATGTCTTTTATTTACATTTACAAAAGACGTTATAAGGTACTTTCAATAAGGGAAGACCGTACAAAGCACAATGGAGGAAGGAGAGCCCTGTTCGTATGGCCTCATTATTTCCTGGAAATTCGCTTTTAGCACAAAATTTACTAGAGTCTTCATCTTTCTAACAAGATTGGGCGGAAGTAAATATATTGATTTTAAAGACAAATTGTCACTGATATTTATAATTAAGTGAACTTTTACAAGTAAATTTACTAAGAAACGTCTCAAAATGGATATTTATTTGTCTTAAAAAGTCTATCTTTTTATTTCTTGTAAAATGTACTTTTATTTTCACTTTACGTCTTTTCGAGATGTGCAAGGAATTTTCTAGTCACGTGTCAATCATCAAAACGTTCCACAGGCCTTAGATCTTAACTTGTCTTACAGCCATCTTTCAATTTCTTATAGAAGATGTATATTTTAAATTTTGTCATGTTTTCCTTTAACCAAATATGTAGAGATTAGCTTTTTAGTGACCTATCCATCACTAAGCTACATAGGTACAGGGAAACTAGAAAATAATGCATATAAAACACAATTATTACATTGTATAAATAATAAAGGAATAGTCCAATTAAATCAATCAAAATCTAAATATGTTTAAGAATTTAAAATATTTTTAATAGAATTGAATTTAAATCAAACACTAAAATTATAAACTGAAATTATTAATCACGTTGAGACAATGACAGATCATTGTTTTAAAATTACATAGTCAGCATATTTTTGCACTTAATCATTGTAGTATAGTCAAATTACTATATAATATCTTGCAGTATCGATATTATAATAAACAAAGTTTTTACTGAATTGGGTTTTTGTAATACATACTTTATTTGTGAAATGAATCACATACTCATCCCTTTTTACAATTGGACCGAAAGAGGTATTCACACAATTCTGAAAGGTGAATGTGTCTAGTGATAAAACGCCTGCCACATTAAATTTATTTAAATATCAATTCAAATTATAAGTCATTATAAAGTCAAGAAATTATAAGTCATTGCTTTATAATAAAATTGATCACATGTCATGAAAAAGTTAAATAAAAGTAATTACATTATAATTTAAAAACCGCTTTCAACCAAACCGAACATATACATATGCATATATTATAACAAAATTACTCCTCAATTGTAAAACCTGTATGTAATATTTATTATACAGTAAATAGTTATTGTTCTTCTAACAAGTACTGTTTTGTAAAAAAATAATTTTTTCATTGGTGTTTAAAAATATAATTTTTTTAAATTTATTATATTCTCTATAGATATTTATTTTTAGTCTTGCCTGTCATTTCAATCAGGCAATCATCATGGTCTCTATTACGGATTAAATTAATTGAACTTTTTCCGATATTACGTTTAATTAATTCTTCACAATTAGTAAGTACAGCAATCAATACTTTTTGAACCACAAACTTTAGATAATTTATGATTAAGCAATTTAGTTATGCAATAGACTACAATAAATAAAAACATTATTCAATTTTGTTATGTTGTAATAAAAAAGTAATAAAAGCTCCGGGATATTTAAGAATTTTTTTTAAATCAACAGATTACGACATTTAAGTCATGGAAATTCGCGTACTATTCCAACTCGCGTGTGCGCTTTGGTGAACATTGATTGCGTGTTCACTCAGGGCCGACTGTTACACACAATGTTCGGACAGATAAGTTCTAAAATCACTATTCTGCAAGGGGCAGTGGAAGGGGTCTTTTAGAAATAATTTTCCCACTGCAACCAAAATTTGATTGCTAGCATTAAAACTCTTTCTTCAGCTATGTCTCATCAAGAGCTTTAATATTACACTCATATTGACTAATTTATGATGATCCACAGATTCCTTGACGGTGACACCCTTCTGAGGACCATAGTATAACGTAATATGCGAAGGAAACAGGATTTTTTCCGGCCATTTGCCATCGTTCATTGATGTCGATCACACCAAGTGTCGTGTGGTGAGACTTTTTACAGTGGGGGAGGACGTGTGTCAACTCTAATGATATAAGACATGAGACGGTAGCCTACACATTAGCATACAAGTGGACACGGTTAGCATGTACAGCACTACTTGACTACGTCACCAAGAGTTGTGTGACGACACATTTGACCCAGGGAGTGTACGTGTGTCAACTCTAATGATACGGGACGCGAGACGGTAGGCTACACATTAGCATACAAGTGGACACGGTTAGCACGTACAGCACTACTTGACTACGTCACCAAGAGTTGTGTGACGATTCTTTTAACCGAGGGGGAGGACGTGTGTCAATTCTAATGATACAGGACGCGAGACGGTGACCTACACATTAGCATACAAGGTGGACACGGTTAGCATATACAGCACTACTTGACTTCAATACCGTCTCTAGTAATTGTAGCAGTTCGCAGCCGGATAGTTACTTTGCATTACGTCAGGCCTTGGCGCCTTATTGGACAATTACCGACTCTAAATTAGTTTACACCTTAAACTTGATAAATTTGAAACAGTTCACGTTCACTTCATTAAGTGATACAGATCAACATAAAACTTCTAATTTAACCCAACACCCGGATAGTTCTAACTTTATTTACTTTTAAAATTCAAGTCCGGGGTTTATAGGGTATAAATATTTATTTAAGCTTAATTGAAACTCTTATCTAGGTCTTCATATTTTCAATAAAATAAAAAATGGTATTTTTATTTAATCGATTTTTTAATTTATTTAATTTCATGAAGAATGAGCCAGTTAATTTATAAAAAATTAATTCTCATTTTTAATATTTTTAAAATTTTTGCACAAAAATTTTGTTTGATTAAAACAAGTTATTAATAAATTTAAATGTAAAAACAAATAAATGTAACGGTATTCACTAAGCTAAGTCTTTAGAGTAATAAAAACCGCACCCACACTACATACACGAATATTTTCTTGAAACAACTTTTTGAATCAGGGTATTTCGACTACTACTGAATTTGAATTTGAACCACTTCCGCACGTTATTTTATACGCGGTATGAATAATCCGATATGATGATTTATTTTATAAGCCTAGAGCAGCTGTTAGAGATGTGTCCTAGTAAAATTTAAATACACGTCGAAAGTCAAAATTTAAATATTTTTATTTCTTTTGACAATAATATCAATTGCAATGCAAAAGTCAGAGTATTAATTATTAATTTTGACAATCTTTCCACAGCTTTCTCCATACAAATATATACATCCACTCGCCAATATTTATGTATTTGTTTATTTACCTACAGACCCAGTTTCGAAGTCAGTCAGCCAAATGGGCGGTCTCCCAGTCAGATACCAGAAAATCGCCAACATTATAAAATGCATTTAACACTAAACTGCCTTTTAGACGAGTTCTTACCGCCTTTAGCGTTGGGGCATTCTCGATTGAGCCTGGTCATCTATTAATAAGCGAACACCCGCCTGTGAGGGTAAGTGTTCATAAACCATCGTTCTATGTCTCCCAGTTCGGTAATTTACGCTGCCTCTAGTATTATGCCTGTGTATGTTTTGGCCCATCGTTAAGTCACATTTAGTCATACAGAACATTTTTGTTTCCCAAATATATAGACTAGGAAGCGTCAACAGTTGAAAGCCTCTTTATATGACTCTCTGGGTTTCAATTTTGCAATGATTCTAACAGTTTTTTCTGGAGTCTGAATGCTCACATAATGTCTGTGTTAGCCAAAATATGCCATCATCAGAACCTGTGTCAGTCAGATACATTTTTCTAAAGACCTCAATACACAGATGCCTGAGAATAATTGGATAATTTAGCACTACAGAATCAATGTGATGATTCCATGTCAACTCCTTATCCAGGTGTATTCCAAGGAATGTGTTTGTATAGACATCATTTTCGACACAATTTGTTAAGAACTATAAAGGTTTGAAGTTCCTAATTTGACATCGTATTTGTGCTGAAAAAGAGAGTCGTGCCATCTCTCTACTTAAGATTCGTCCGTACTCTAGTCATGATCCTATGTCATTGACATATATCATGAAGAGGACTGGACTGAGAATAGATCTTTGAGGGACTCCGTAACTCAGATTGAATCTGATAATTGGTTTGAAATTTGGACTGTTTGCGTTCTGTACCTGAGAAATTATCTCAGCCACATTTGATGAATTCCTCGATATGTTAATAATACCCTATGAATTAGGATTGGAGTTTCAAAACATTTCTAGTTGCACACACACACACACACACACACACACACACACACACACACACACACACACACACACACACACACACACACACACACACACACACACACACACACACACACACACACACACACACACACACACACACACACACACACACACACACACACACACACACACACACACACACACACACACATGCACGCACGCACGCACGCACGCACACACGCACACACACACATACTTTGTCTTCATTCAAATCTTCCAGTCAGTCGTATAGGAAAGAAGGGAGCCACCCAGGACACATTTTATTTTGTACTAAACATAATTGATTTTACTTTATATCATATAATTGGCTGAGCGTTAGCGAAGTGGGGATGCATATATTTCATTTCTGTCTCTATCTGGGTGATATCTCGAAATCGAGTACTGACCTTAGACAAAACGTTTAATGAAGCTTCGTTTATATGTTAGCAACATTGAGTTCGATGATAATGACTGTCACATAATGGATTTGCCTTAGCGTTAGCGAATAAATTTTACATTCATCTTATAGGTTACAATGATGGCAACGAGGAAATGTCCGTCTAAATTTTCTCCAAACCTGAGTACAATCATACTCGTTTGACATTTTAACGTGTGATATGTTAACACAGTGTGTAGATTCATTTAGTAAAAAGAAAATAATAATTAAAAGTATATGTTAAAAGTTAAAAGTAAATGCAATTTCAGCGCACTATTGCATTGTGGTGCCCTCTCAAGTCTCCGAACTCAGACTGCTATGAAATGTTATTCAATGAACAAAAACGTGAATGTATCATGTGGCAAGATATGTCTTGCTTTTATACACTTTCGATCATATCTAAGCTTTACATTTTCCTGAAACTTAATTACTACTTAGGCAAGAATGGGTCCTATGATCGTGCATCTCCAATAATGGAATTTGTCTGGGCGTCATCGGAAGCCATTATTCAGGAAGCTGACACAATGTAATTGTTTACCTTCCAGAGGATGAAAAAATTTCTTTAATGTACGATGTACAGGTATGTCTGACTACTGACCGCAGGATTTATCGAGAATTAATAGGCTCTAAATTTTACATGCAATCTCACACGTGGTGTGGCGTAACCTTACCTTGCATTTTATAACAGAGCAATGTATTTTTATTTCGCACATGATTGCAAATTGTTCCACTGCTTATTCGATTAATGAAATAATATTGTTGCCTTCTCATTTATATGAGTATTATTTATATTAATAATATGAAAATCTTAATTTTCTCTTTTAATATTATTTTTAATTTATATAAAATGTTTCATTCACATCTTTACTCAGATCTGTAATAGTTTAAATAAAATTATGACAACTTCACTTGGTAAACTAAATCATTTATTCATCAATTTATTATCTCGTTTGAAATGAATCACCTGGTTAAATGACAACCCTAATTACCCATGTTTCAAATATAATCATACAATATTTATCTAAAAATGTACGTAATATTACAATTTACAATAAGATATTGTACATTATTGTCAATCAACCCAGATACATTTGATTACATAATGTGTGGCCTGACACATTTTTCCTGACTAATTTCAATATATTAATGTCCTATACGTCAATATATTATACTTTGGTACATGTGGAAAAAAACGGAGGAACACAACTTGTAACTTTATTGTAATTGAAAAAGCACAACCTCCTTGTGTTATCTACAAAATTTCACTCAATATAATTTCAATAACACACTTAAAGTCACAACAAATATAGATTCAATCTCATACAAAAGAGCTTTGTAAGATGTTATTGCAATTCATTTCCGCTTCAAAGTATTTCATCAGCACTGTGTACACAAATAACTGGAACAAACTAACAAACAAACAATAACAACACACATATGGTGGGGAGGGTTGAGTTTAGCTCCAGTTCACCTCCCTCTTAGTGCATAGTCTGAGATCAGACGTTGTCACAGATCTAGTTTATGGAACCTGGAGTTATGGAACCTCTAGGAACCTGGAGTTATGTTTGTCTGGAGAGATAAAAAAAGTCGGCGATGAAGAAACTCAAAATGAACTCGTTATATAATTTCGACATCAGAGACTCTCAAACTACAAAATATAGGTGTAATATAGGTAGTAGTTGGAACGATGTAAGGGGTTCATTTTGAGTTTCTTTGTCGCCATTTTTTGGCGACATAGAAAACACATGCAAACAATAACAATTGTAACCCAGTTAATTGAAATAAATTAAAACCAACTGAAAGGTTTTTACTAATCTACAACAAACCACGAACTGACTAACAGTGATTTCCTGTGTACAACTGTGCTACAATTTCTTTATTTGAGCGATTAAAGATATTTCTACAGCCGATATTGCTGACCTCTTTCATGCAAAGACCTTCGTGGATTCCAATTAACGTTGTTTGTTTTTAAGTTAACAATTGAGGAGATTTCGTATAAGTTGGAAGTTTCATAACGCTTTATAAATACAGGGAAAACCCTTTTGTGTCATTTGTCAAAGAAGAATGTTGTCCGTTTATAAGCAAGAAACGTTCTATATAATATACAGTAGTTACTTACGTTGTAAATGAGACTGTTTTGTTGAATCCAGGCAATATTTCTATTTTACATCGCAAAACTTAGTTTAAAAATATGACTTCAAAGTTATTTCTACTTCTTGAAGTTTCATCTTTTTATATAATTTTACTGTAATAAGAATAACAGCTTCCCCTGTGTTTTAAAGTTAAATTGATGTTTGACAATGTTCTTTGCAAGTTAGAACTAAAAGTTGTTTGGAACAAAAATGTTAATGCTGAAGAGCTGGTTTCATAAAATATTAGCTCACTTATTCAATATGCTGTTATGTAAAATCTCATTCCACAAACAAATATTTATAAACATTAAATTACCGGGTTTTCAGATTTATAACGTCTTAAGAAGCGTGCTTTAATAAAAGCTGACTTCATCTCAATATAATATTTGAACAGTCTTAAAGCTGGAGTTAGCAGAAACTTCCATCAGACAAAATTAATTTATGTTGCAAACAATGTATCATCCTCAACTGAATACAGAGTATATATTCTACTCACAGTAATATTTAAAATTGTAAAATTGTATTTCAGTCCGTAAAGTTGGTATCGTGTATAAGCTAAAACTCTAGTGCTACTGGTATTTGTAGATGTTTTTAGAGGTTGGTACATAACATGCTAATCCACAGCTCACACAGCACAAGTGTGAAGTGTGTGTTCTTATAATCGTTTCTCTGCCGCTGAACTATTCTATGCGAGCCTACTATCTTAAACTGTGTCAATATCAGAGCACTCCTTATAATCATTTCTCTGGCGCTGAACAATTCTGCGAGCCTGTTCTCTTAAACTGTGTCAATATCAGAGCACTTCTTATAATTATTTCTCTGTCGCTGAACAATTCTACGAGCCTACTATCTTAAACTGTGTCAATATCAGAGCACTTCTTATAATCATTTCTCTGCCGCTGAACAATTCTGCGAGCCTGCTATCTTAAACTGTGTCAATATCAGAGCACTCCTTATAATCATTTCTGTGCCGCTAAACAATTCTACGAGCCTACTATCTTAAACTGTGTCAATGCCAGAGCCTTCATATAATCGTATCATTGCCCGACCGCCTGTCCACCGATAACTCTTGATAGAATGGTCCTAGAGACTTTGTTCAGACAAGTATTCTATTGATTTTTTTATTGATAAGATTAATAGCAAAAGATCGTTCCGTCCGTTTATTTGTCCATATGCACGAAAATCCTTTCGGCGGATTCTTCAATAATGCATTTTATCGGCTTATTTCCAATTTTGTTAGCATTTTCCTACTAGTAAATAATTCCATATCAACACTTACTTTTATTTAAATCTAAATTTATGGAAAGATTTCCGTTGTCATATTTCTTATATCGTATTTGTTGCCATAACCTTTTGAGGAAAATACATTTTTGCTTTCTCATCAATTATAGTAAAGGATGTTATTTTAGACTCCACAACATACCTGCAATTAAGAACTTTACAGAAGCAATAAAACTTATTGGGTTCAGTAAGCGGATAGCAATGTTTACGTCAATACTGCCTGCCATCGAACTATCGCTTCCGGTAAAAAAACCTTACCAAACTTTGTCTCAATGCTACAAAGAATTGTAAGATATTGGGCATTTCCTGTGTTGATCTTAGTGGAGATTATTTCCATGCCTGAGCAGCTGCACATCGCTTGCCCAGCAGTGAACTCTCTGTAATATTAAACGTATTTCATCCAAAGAATTTTGTCTACAAGGTAATTTCAAAAGACGCCTATAAAAGTCTCATATTTGTCCCAATGTTCTATATCTTCAAACCAAATGTCACTGATTTACTCAGTAACTATAAATCACTCTGTATCTCAGAAAAATAAACGCAAATAACGATGAAAACTAAGAGGTTAAAAAATTAAGGTTTCCAACATTGATAATAAGATTAAAACGAACTCTTAAAACCCCTTACCCCGAGAAAAGAGAAATACTCGTATATCAGCTAGGATTATACTCGTAAAATGATAGTAAAATTCCGTTCTGTTATTTATTGAACTTTAGTGATACCTACCATTCGTGGAGATGGAAAAACTTCATTTATGTCTGTCCGGACAATCAATCGTATGCATAAAACTGAAGGAAAACCTCGCAAGTATAAGGTAGAAGTAAAAGGTAATGGTTTGAAGGAAAAGGTAGAAGTAAAAGGTTTTGCTTTTTCCATATGTATAATGATTACCTTATACTTGCAAGGATATCCTTCTGGAAAAAGTAAATGGATCAACCGTAAACATTCAGGTCTAGACATGAAAATCAGCTGATAGCCCCTTCCTTTAATTTGTCATTCAGTCAGTGTGGCAGTGTGGTGTTACAGATGTGTTTGTCCGCCTGTGCAAGTAACTGGAGTGTTTATTCTCAAGTTTACTTGTTTGGTTAGCTGTGTAAGTGAAAATCTCTACGCTATGTCTTTTTCAAACAGCAGTGATAGTGAAATTGAAAGAGATAAAAACGAAATTGTCAATGAGTTATATACTTATTATATCGAAATCGATCTGACATTCATTTATATATGACAGACACTGAGTTCGATGATGGTGCGTGACACTCTATGGGATTTGGCGGAGCGTTAGCAAATAATTTTAGATCCACATTATGTGCAACACATGATGGCAACGAGAAAAATCAGTATAAATACATAAATTTCTAAACAAGCTGAGTACCATCATACTCGTATGAGATTTTAGCAAGTGACATATGAAAACAAGAAGTTAATTATTCATGTAGTAAAGAGAGAAATAATAAAGTTAAAATGTTAAAATAAACTTGTGACAAATGTGATTTCAGCGCACTCTTCCGTTATGTGGCAAGATATCTAGATGAAATATTTTATCTATGCACTTTGAATTTAGAATGAAAGATCATTGACATAGAATGAATGAGTTCTATGGTGGGTACGTATCTATGGAATTAGACTGAGTGTCATTGCTGCCATATTACTCTGTATTCTAACACAATTTCTCTCTTGTATGCGGGAGGAAGTAAACATTCCTCTTCTTTGAGATTGCACGTCTGTAAATCTGCCGCAGAACATCCAGAGAATCAGATGAGCTATATACATTTGGTATTTTGCATGCAACCTTATCGAATCCTGTTACGCGACATGTGGTGTGGCGTACTCCTACCTTGTCCCTGGTAATAAACTGTAAATAGTAAATAAGCCGATGTTGGAGTTTCGAAGGACCGAAAGGACTAGCTTGAAATGTTGCATTTTACTGGGAAGCAAATCAATAAAATAAAGTAAGTTCACCATAATGTAACTTCATCCATGCAACTTACTGAAAATCCCTGATGATTGACTTTTTTTAGAAAAGACTGTTCGTTTACAATTCTTTTCTTTTGCGTTTTTACTCGTTACCCATAAGTTAAGTGTAAAGCTGTATTATAAGTGTAAAGTGTAAAAGTAGTCTAATTGTGTTAATGATTTTTTTTTTTTTTTTTTTTTTTTTTTTTTTTTTTGTATATTACACTGCCAATTAAAACCATCAGTGGAGAATTCGGCTCGAACTTCTGATAGATCTCGAAATTAGTTAAGAAACGTACAAAATACGAGATTGCACTACAAATTATCTCGTCACAGCCTATATCTTAAATTTCGATTTCGAGCACCACGAAATGGTCTAAATATTGTTAGTACTAGATGGCTACATTAAGTTGACACATGAGTTTAGATGTTTATTATATTGTATTTTAGTATGTTTAATTTCACTACTGCTTTACAAAGTAGGCAGTGATAGTTTTTTTTAATATAGTGCTGTAAATATAATGTTTAGTTGACTTCAACGATAACCTTCAATAATTTGATCGAGAGTCAGTAAGTAAATAATGACTGTCACTGTTTATAGAATTATGTGGTAGTGTTGTCAAAAACCAATGGTTTAAATTAACTTCCTCTATTATACTTGCCATTTACTAAATTATACATGTCCTAAAATACTACGGTTTTACCACATATTTCAATTGTATATTATATTTAATGCTTAAAAGCAAAATATGAGATTTTAAAACTCTTTCCAAACAGGTGCCTACAAATATTAAATGTTTAAAAAGGGTTTTATATTCATATATTTTATATTAATTATAAAGATAAGCCTATATTGGGGAATTGAAAATACAATAGATTCAATAATTTATAATGCTTTACAAATTATTTAATATTTTCCTAAGGAGTACAATTATATATTAAGAGACTTTTAGTAATTTAACTACATTCGTATGTACCTGCTTAATGTATGTTATATTCGAATTTTCTTAAAAAACTAAAATATTCAATTTGGAATGATCTAATTATGATTATATCAGTACTGAAACAAGATTTGATTTGCATATAAACTAATGTTTGGTGAAATCTTCGTAACTAAAAAGTGAGCCATGAACAGAGCCTTATTTAAAAATCCTGAATTCAGATTTTCATTTGTGATCCTCTTTAATGGAGGCAGCGTCAGTAATCCAAATTTAGAAGGATTTGGGCAACGTTTATAGGTTGATGATTCGCTTTAGGAGATTCTTTCTATACACTAATGATATTTGATAAACTTGATAATTATAGAGTATAATATTTAGTTTTGGGTATACAAATGTATTCTCGTAGTTGGTTCACGGTCATAAGCGAATTATAGCAGTTTTAAATTACAATTTGTTATCTACGTAACAGCATAAATAAATCAGAAAATAAAATATTATCGTCCTCATATAAAAACTACACTATTTTTATTACAAAACCACGCATTTTAAATTATTATTATCTCTGGATTTGGTCTGTAATTGAAGCACGTCAACCAATGTAAAAGCAAAAAGTGTTTAAACAATTAAACAATCGTGTGATCCTGATTAAGACAAGGAATAATTAAAGAGGTGCTCCACATTAAAATGTTAATTGTAGAAATTTAAACCATGACGTTTCTTAAAGCTAAATTACGGTCACTGGTGAAATTTATTATACAGAATTTCGTGTAGATTTTGATAAAGTAAATTCATTACAAATGAAAAACAAGTTTTAAACTTGTACAAATTGCGATTTACGTAATACCATGTAACACCGAGTTCTTTGAGTAAAGCACAATATCAACAATACATGATTTGAAAGTACAAGAGGACTCTTTACATCAACATCGCTATAATCCTTTGGATTTCATGAATTCCAAATTAAGTTCTGCAATTAGTTGGGATTTTCTCAGATCCACAATCCACCTGTCGCAGAACTTCTGATGATATTTGAAGCTTTGAATAAATAAAATATGTATTACTGTGTATGAGATGTAGGTGGGACTGCAACTAGTATTACACATCAAAACATTATTTAGGTTTGCACGTAAAACATTAGAACAAAATATTTTAAATGATTTCCCGATGCGGAAAATCTGAGACAAATGTGTGGCAGAAAGAGATCCCGAGCCTAACCCAATTTGTGTAATACAATAAACCGAAGGAAATGTGACGCCAAATTAAGCTAAGGCATTTCCTAAGTGGAGATTGCTGACGGCGCGTTCTTCCTCTGAGCAGGATCAGGAATGTTAATCCTCCATTCAACATGGGCTCGTAAAACTGATAAGCCATGCGAGTAGAACTCATCAACTCTGTGTTATTTAGTAAAGAGGTTCCAAATTCTATATAAAGTTGTCCTTTTCAAAGGTTGTATGAGTAATATTTATTTGGATATTTTAGATTAAGATACATTAGACTATTCGATGCATCAAAGTATGAATTTCCAATGACCTTGAAAAATGCACTTTTTAATTAAAATAAAGTTTAAGTTTTGTTTCCACAGTTCTTCTCATATTTACTAAATTATAATATATGATAATTAATTGAAATGTGTCAGTCCACACATTATGTAATCAAATGTAGGTGGGTTGATTGGCAATCGTACAATATCTCATTTGTAAATTTTAATATAACGTAATTTATCAGATAAATGTTTTATAATTATATTTTCTAATTAGTATTGTAATTTAACCAGGTGATTCATTTTAAACGAGATGATAAATTGATGAATAAATTATTTATTTTACCAATTGAAGTGGTCATAATTTAATTTTAACCAATACGGATCTGAGAAAAATATGATTAAAACATTTGATATAAAATAAAAAAAAAATAATCAAAGAGAAAATAATTATTTACGTTTTATTAACATAAATCCTTCCCGTACAATGAGGAGATAGCGAAAGTAATTCATTAATCGAATAAGCAGTGAAACAAATTGCAATCATGTATAAAATCAAAATAAATAGCACTGTTATAGGATACAAGGAAAGAGTACGCAACACCACGTGTGAGGCTGCATGCAAAATTTAGAGTCAATTCATTCTCAAGAAGTCCTGTGATCAGATAGTGAGACAGACATCTTACATAAAAGAGATTTTTTTCATTCCCCAGCAGGTAAGCAATAAATTGTGTTACCCTCCGGATTGATGGGCTTGGATAATGCTCAGCCAAGTTCCGTTATTTGAGATGCACCATCGTAGGACCCATTCTTGCCCAAGTAGTAAAGAAGTTTTTCATACAAAATTTAAAGCTTATAGATGATAAAAAATTTATAAAATCAAGATATCTTGCACATGATACATTCACATTTTTGTTCATTGATTAATATTTCATAGTAGTCTAAGTTCGGTGAGGCAGGAAAGACACTACAACTCAAGAGTACGCTGAAATCACATTTTCTCACTAATTTTATGAGTATGTTTGTACTTAGCTTGCTTACAAATTAATTTATAATGATATTTACTAGTTGCCACCATGGTTACCCATGAGATGAATGTAAGGTTATTCGCTAACGCTAAGCCAAATCTCATTAAGTGACAGACATGATCATCGAACTCAATGTTGATAGCATATAAAAGAAGCTACATAAAACGTTTTAAGTCAAAGGTCAGTTCTCGTTTTCGAGATACCGTACAGACGTAAATAAAATAAGTCCATCCCAACTTCGATAACGCTCAGTCAACTATACAATATAAAGTAAAATAAATTGTGTTGGCTACCAACTAAAGACTGAGATCATTTCTCAGTCACAGAACGCAAACAGTCCAAATTTCAAACCTATAATTGTCAGATTCAATTAGCTTGACGTACGGAGTCCTTCAAGGATTTATTCTCAGTCCAGTCCTCTTCTAGAGATATGTCAATTACATATGATCATCATAACAGTACGGCGAATCGTACAGTATGCTCATGACACGACTCACTGTTTCAGCACAAAAACGAAATCAAATTTGGAACTTCAAACCTTTATAGATCTAAACAATTGTGTCCAAAATTTCCACAATATCATTCCCACAACAAATTCCATAAAATCAACTGTTGTAAATTTTTCCCTTCGCTCTTCAAACTCACCGAGTGACACCACGGTGATGTTTGAAGACACCTTATTGGAGGAAGTCCATACAACAAAGTTTCTTGGATAAGGGGTTGACATTGAATGATCGCATTGATTCTGTATGTGCCTAATTATCCTTAGGCATCTATTTCTTAATGTCTTTAGCAAAATACTGTCCAACTCAGGTTCTAACGATGGAATATCTTTGCTTAATTTACGCACAACTCTCTTATTGAATAGTGCTTTGGGGAGCTTATGCAAACACAGACTTTATGAGAGTTTTCATAGACCAGAAAAAAGCTGTTAGAATCATTTAAAAAAATTTAAACCCAGACAGTCGTGAAAGAGGCGTTAAAAACTCTACAACTCTTGACGCTCCATAGTATATACATTAGGGAAACAATGTTCTGTATGTCTAAATTTACCTTAACGAGGGGCCAAGACATACTCGGGTATGGTACTAGAGGCAGCGTAAACTACCAAACTGGGGGACACAGAACGGTGGTTTATGAACACTTACCCTCACAGGCGGGTGTTCACTTTATTAACAGATGTCCAGGCTTAATCAAGAATGCCCCAACGCCCAAGGCGGTAAGAACTCGTCTAAAACGGTGTTAAGTGTTACATGCATTTTATAATGTCGGCGGGTTTCTGGCATCTGACTGGGAGACCACTCATTGGGCTGAATGACTTTGAAGCTGGGTCTGTGGGTAAATAAACAAATACATAAATATTGGCGAGTGAATGTGTATATTTGTATGTTAGAATGGTGAAAGATTTGGCGATCTTGTAAAAATCAATAATTAGTACTCAGATTTTAAATGCAATGCATATTATTCTTAACTGCAATAAAAATATTTAAATTTAAATTTTTCTTCCGACATGTATTTAAATTTTACTAGCACACAATATAACACTTTTTAATTCAAAAGACATTTTTCATTCTTCCACATTAAATTTATTTCGCCGCGCTTTCGCCGGTTAAGGCATTATCAGTTGAATTAAAACCTACTCTCTTCCATCAAGAATTCAAAGCAGAAAATATATAACACTTGCTCAAGGCTTATAAAATAAACCCTAATGTCATATTCATACAGCGTATAAAATAACGTGCGGAAGAGCTACAAATTCTAATTCTGTAGTAGTCGAAATATCCTGATACAACAAGTTGCTCCAGGAAAATATATATGTGTGTACAGTGTGCGTGCGATTGTTTTACCATAAATACGCAGTTTAGTCAAGTATTTCTATATACATTTAACTTTATTAATACACTGTTTTAATCAAACCATTTTTTTATTTATTAACTGTTTAACGTAGGCTCTTGGATGGTTACAAAATGGCTTAATATTCATATCAGTAAAAGTAAAAATTCAATGCAATAAAAAACAAAATACGATATATATATATATATATATATATATATATATATATATATATATATATATATATATATATATATATTATACTTTTTTACATTTTATTCAAAATATGAGGATTAAAATGGAGTTTCTATCCAACTAAAATAAATGTGCATATCCTACTTACACAGGACTTAAATTCTAAAAGTAAATAAAGTTAAAACTATCTTATCTATCGGGTATTAAGTTAAATTTAAGTTTTATGTTGATCTGTATCACTTAATGAAGGGAACGCGAACTGTTTCTAAATTTATTGAGCTTAAGGTGTAAACTAATTTAGACTCAGTAATTGTCCAATAAGGCGCCAAGGCCTGACGTAATGCAAAGTAACTATCCGGCTGCGAACTGCTACAATTACTAGAGACGGTATTGAAGTCAAGTAGTGCTGTATATGCTAACCGTGTCCACCTTGTATGTTAATGTGTAGGCCACCGTCTCGCGTCCTGTATCATTAGAGTTGACACACGTCCTCCCCCTCGGTCAAAAGTCTCTCCATACAACTCTTGGTGACGTAGTCAAGTAGTGCTGTATATGCTAACCGTGTCCACCTTGTATGCTAATGTGTAGGCCACCGTCTCGCGTCCTGTATCATTATAGTTGACACACGTCCTCCCCCTCGGTCAAAAGTCTCACCACACGACTCATACTGACGTAGTCAAGTAGTGTTGTATATGCTAACCGTGTCCACCTTGTATGTTAATGTGTAGGCCACCGTCTCGCGTTCTGTATCATTATAGTTGACACACGTCCTCCCCTCGGTCAAAAGTATCTCACCACACGACTCTTGGTGACGTAGTCAAGTAGTGCTGTATATGCTAACCGTGTCCACCTTGTATGCTAATGTGTAGCCTACTGTCTCGCGTCCTGTATCATTAGAGTAGACACACGTCCTCCCCCTCGGTCAAAAGTATCGTTACACACTCACAGTGACGTAGTCAAGTAGTGCTGTATATGCTAACCGTGTCTACCTTGTATGGTAATGTGTAGGCTATCGTCTCGCGTTCTGTATCATTATAGTTGACACACGTCACCCCCCTCGGTCAAAAGTATCATCACACAACTCTTGGTGACGTAGTCAAGTAGTGCTGTATATGCTAACCGTGTCCACCTTGTATGCTAATGTGTAGCCTACTGTCTCGCGTCTTGGTGACGTAGTCAAGTAGTGAATATACATCTGCTAACCGTGTCCAAATTTAAGTAGTCCGTTTTATACGTTATTTAAAAATTTGATCTGATTTTTTGTCTTATTATTATATTAAAGATACTTCCTTTTTAAAAAAATTCTAAATTGAATTTTACAAGCTTTCTACAAGAAAACAGAGTTTTTGTCATACAAATACTATAACTTTTGAGATAGCAAGGTCATTATAACTTTTTAAGATAATTGAGAATTCATACCTTAAGGTGCATCGAATAGCACCATCATGTGTTGTACTTTATCTTTCAAAATTGTAAGCCATTAATGTATCTTAATATAAAATATCCAAATAAAAATTACTCATACAACCTTTGAAAAGGACAACTTTATATAGAATTTGGAACCTCTTTATAAATAACACAGAGTTGATGAGTTCTACTCGCATGGCTTATCAGTTTTACGAGCCCATGTTGAATGGAGGATTAACATTCCTGATCCTGTTCAGAGGAAGAACGCGCCGTCAGCAATCTCCACTTAGGAAATGCCTTAGCTTAATTTGGCGTCACATTTCCTTCGGTTTATTGTATTACACAAACTGGGTTAGGCTCGGGATCTCTTTCTGCCACACATTTGTCTCAGAGTTTCCGCATCGGGAAATAATTTAAAATATTTTGTTCTAATGTTTTACGTGTAAACCTAAACAATGTTGTGGTGTGTAATAATAGTTGCAGTCCCACCTACATCTCATACACAGTAATACATATTTTATTTATTCCAAGCTTCACATTCATCAGAAGTTCTGTGACAGGTGGATTGTGGATCTGAGAAAATCCCAACTAATTACAGAACTTAATTTGGAATTCATGAAATCCAAAGGATTATAGCGATGTTGATGTAACGAGTCCTCTTGTACTTTCAAATCATGTATTGTTGACACTGTGCTTTACTCAAAGAACTCGGTGTTACATGGTATTACGTAAATCGTAATATGTACAAATTTAAAACTTGTTTTTCATTTGTAATGAATTTACTTTATCAAAATCTACACAAAATTCTGTATAATAAATTTCACCAGTGACCGTAAAGCTTTAAGAAACGTCATGGTTTAAATTTCTACAATTAACATTTTAATGTGGAGCACCTCTTTAATTATTCCTTGTCTTAATCAGGATCACACGATTGTTTAATTGTTTAAACACTTTACATTGCTTGACGTGCTTCAATAACAGACCAAATCCAGAGATAATAATAATTTAAAATGCGTGGTTTTGTAACAAAAAAGTGGAGTGTTTATTTGAGGACGGTAAATTTTGTTTTTATGATTTATTTTTTTCCCTCACGTAGATAAAAAATTGTAATTTAAAACGGCTATAATTCGCTTATGACCGTGAACCAACTAAGAGAATACATTTGTATACCCAAAACTAAATATTATACTCTATAACTATAAAGTGTATCAAATATCATTAGTGTATAGAAAGAATCTATTAAAGCGAATCATCAACCTATAAACTTTGCCCAAATCCTTCTAAATTTGGATTACTGACGCTGCCTCCATTAAAGAGGATCACAAATGCAAATCTGAATTCAGGATTTTTAAATAAGGCTCTGTTCATGGCTCACTTTATAGTTACGAGGATTTCACCAAACATTAGTTTATATGCAAATCAAATCTTGTTTCAGTACTCATGTAATCTTAATTAGATCATTCCAAATTGCAAATTTTAGTTTATTAAGAAAAGTTGAATACAACATACATTACGCAGGTACATAATAATGTAGTTAATTTACTAAAAATCTCCTAATATATAATTGTACTCCTTAGGAAAATATTAAGTATTTTGTAAATCATAATGAAACATTAAATGTATTTTATTTTCAACTCCACAATATAGGTTAATCTCTACAATTAATATAAACAATATAAATATAAAAACCCTTTTCTATTTATATTGAAAATTTTATATTGTAGCCTTGTTTGGAAAGAGTTTTAACATCTCATTTTTTGCTATTAAGCATTAAATATAATATACAATTGAAATATGTGGTAAAACCGTAGTATGTTAGGACTGTATAATTTAGTAAATGGCAAATATAGAGGAAGTTAATTTAAACCATTGCTTTTTGACAACACTACCACATAATTCTATAAACAGTGACAGTCATTATTTACTTACTGATTCTCAGTTATTGTTGAAGTCAACCGAATTTACATTTACATCATTATATTTAAAAATTAATATTGCTTACTTTGTAAACCAGTATTAGTGATACTAAAATTACAAAAATTACAATATAATAAACATCTAAACTCATTTTAACAACTTAATGTCGCCATCGTCTTTACAATGTTTAAACCATTCCGTGGTGTTCGAAATCGAAATTTAAAATCTAGGCAGTGACGAGTTAATTTGTAGTGCAATCTCGTATTTTTTACGTATCTTAACTAATTTCGAGATCTATCAGAAGTTCGAGCCAAATTCTCCACTGATGGTTTTAATTGGCAGTGTAATGTACCAAAAAAACAAAAATTCATTAACACAATTAGACTACTTTTAATAATATAATACAGCTTTCCTACACTTAACTGATGGGTAACGAGTAAAACGCAAAAGAAAAGAATTGTAAACGAACAGTCTTTTCTAAAAAAGTCAATCATCAGGGATTTTCAGAAAGTTGCATGGATGAAGTTACATTATGGTGAACTTACTTTATTTTATTGATTTGCTTCCCAGTAAAATGCAACATTTCAAGCTAGTCCTTTCGGTCCTTCGAAACTCCAACATCGGCTTATTTACTATTTACAGTTTATTACCAGGGACAAGGTAGGAGTACGCCACACCACGTGTCGCGTAACAGGATTCCATAAGGTTGCATACAACATACCAAATGTATATAGATCATCACATTCTCTGGATGTCCTGCGGCAGATTTACAGACGTGCAAACAAAGAAGAGGAATGTTTACGTCCTCCCGCATACAACAGAGAAATTGTGTTATTATACGGAGTAATATGCAGCAATGACACTCAGTCTAATTCCATAGTTCCCAGAACTCATTCTCGTCTATGTAGAAATGATCTTTCACCCAAAACCCAAAGTGGTTAGATCAAATATTCATCTAGTTATCTTGCCTTATAGTGTAGGGAGGACACTACAACGCAAGAGTGCGCTGAAATCACATTTGTCACAAGTTTTTAACATTTTAACTTTATTATTTCTCTCTTTGCTGCATGAATAATCTACTTCTTGTTTTCATATGTCACTTACTAAAATCTCATACGAGTATGATGGTACTCAGCTTGTTTAGACATTTATTTATACTGATTATTCTCGTTGCCATCATGTGTTGCACATAATGTGGATGTAAAAGTATTTGCTAACGCTCCGCCAAATCCCATAGAGTGTCACGCACCAGCGAACTCAGCGTTTCTCAAAATTTCTGAGTTTATAGCTCAGTTCGTTTTCAAAATATCCACCGGACAAACAGACAGACAGAAATGAAGTTTTTCATCTCCACGAATGATAGCTTTCGCTTAAGTTACCAATAACAGAATGGGATTTTACCATCGTTTCACGTAGCCTGTATAATCCCTAGCATGTTTTTATCGGGGGAAAGGGGTTTTAAGAGTTCGTTTTAATCTTTTTATCAATATTGGAAAGCCTAACCACTAAAATTTCAACTTTATTAGTATTGCAGTTTTCGAGATATACAGTGATTTATTGTTACTTACTGATTCAATCAGTGAAATTTGGTTTGAAAATAGAGCATTGAAATAAATATGACACTTTTATAGGTGTCTTTTGAAATTGTCCTGTTGACAACATTCTTTGGATGAAAGACGTTTAATATGACAGAGAGTTTGCTGCTGGGCAAGCGATGTGCAGCTGCTCAGGCATGGAAACAATCTCCACTGATATCAACACCGGAAATGCTCAATATCTTACAATTCTTTGTAGTAGTGAAACAAAGTTTGGTAAGGTTTTTTTACCGGAAGCGATAGTTCGATGGCAGAAATTACAAGAGCACTGCTATCCGCTTACCGAACCCAATAAGTGTTATTGCTTCTTTAAAGTTCTTAATTACAGGTATGTTGTGGAGTCTATAATAACATCCTTTACCATAATAATTAATGAAAATGCAAAAATGTATTTTCCTCAAAAGGTTATGGCCACAATTCGGATATAAGAAGTATGACAACGGAAATATTTCCACAAATTTACAGTTAATGAAAGTAATTGTTGATATGGAACTATTTACTAGTTGAAAAATGCTCAAAAATTGGGAATATGTCGATAAAATGAATTATCGAAAAATCCGCCGAAAGAGTTTTCGTACAGACGGACAAACAAGCGGACAAATGCTCTTTGATCTTTTGAATAAAAATCAATATAAAACTTCTCTGGATAAAGTCTCTAGAACCATTATCTCAAGAGTTAACGGTGGACAGTCGGTCGGACAACGATACGATTCTAAGAAGGCTCTAACATAGACGCAGTTTAAGATAACAGGCTCGCAGAATAGTTCAGCGGCAGAGAAAGGACTATAAAGAGAGCTCTGATATTGACACAATTATGATATCAGGCTCGCAGAATTGTTCAGCGGCAGAGAAATGACTATATGGAGTGTTCTGCCGATGAAGCTCTGATAGTTATACTGAACCGCGTGAGCTACCAGAAGGCACCGCGCTGTGTAAGCTGTGGATTACCATGTTATGTACCTACCTCTGAAACATCTACAAATACCAGTACCACTATACACGATACCAACTTTACAGAATGAAATACAGCTTTAAATATTACTGTAAGTAGAATATGTACTCTGTATTTAGTTGAGGATGATACACAGTTTGCTACACAAATTACTTTTGTCGGATGAAAGTTTCTGCTTACTCCAGCTTTATGACTGTTCAAATAGTATAATAATAATAATAATAATAATAACCTTTATTGCGTCAAACAATTATTACATTGCATGCATGCGTCAAGTACATTCATAATAATATACAGTTCCATTGCAGTTATTGCTATTTAATTGTATAACAGAACTGGGGGTTTATTTTATTCGTGTTTTCAATAGTTTTCAATAATTTTAATCCCAGCAACTCAACATGAACTCTTCAACGGAGTAAAACGCCTTTGACACCAGGAGGTGTTTTAATCGAGATTTGAATAGTTTAGAATCAATGAGATGTTTTATTCCCTCAGGCAGCTTGTTTATCAGTTTCACACCAACTTGGGACGGCAAGTGTTCAAATGCACTCGTTCTATGTGAACAATCCGAAAGTTGTCCCTGCCTCCTTGTCTCGTATTGGTGGACGTCACTGCCTTGGATCAACTCGCATTTAAGTCGACAGTATAGAACGACGTCGAGAATATAGAGACAGGGTAAAGTTAACAATCCAAGCTCTCTGAAGGCATCTTTGCACGACTCTCTGAAATTCAATTTGTAAATAATTCTGATAGCTTTCTTTTGAGCTCTAAAATACTCTTTCGAATTTGTATTTAGAACAGCTGCCCCACAATCTTAAGCCGTAAGACAAATATGGATGTATCAGGCCAAAGTAGGCAGTTTTTAATACATCAATAGAAACAGAATTTTGCAAGGTTACGCAAAACATAAATGCCAGAAGCAACCTTGGAGCAGATGCTGTCAATGTGAAAGTCCCATGTCAGTCCTCGATCAAGGTACATTCCAAGGAACTTAACGGATTCGGCCTCTTCCAAGAGAACATCGTCCATCATTACTGCGGGACGATACTCCTGTTCTTGTCGATGCCGAAGGCAAAAATTTATTGAGTTTGATTTTGAGCTGTTTTGTTTTCAGATTTGAGTCTTGAGAAATGTTCGATGCATGAATTTAAAAAATCGATAAATGATTTCACTTCAAGATCAGTTTTATATTTCGATTTAATACAGAGAGTCGTGTCATCAGCATATTGAATCACCTTTCCATTCTGGATTGATGTATTCAACTTGTTGACATAAATAAGGAAGAGAACTGGCCCTAATATTGATCCCTGAGGGACACCATAGGGCATTTTGATCCTATTAGACAGAGCATTCACAATCCGTACGCATTGTTCTCTATCTTTAAGATACGACGAGAGCCAATCGTACGGCAAACCCCTAATACCACTAGTCCATAACTGGTGCAGCAGTGTCGCATGATGCACACAGTCAAAGGCTTTGGAGAGGTCGAGAAATATGCTCATAACACGTTCTCTTTTCTCCAGGCCATCGACAACATTATGAATAAGTTCAGTTACGGCATCGATGGTCGATTTGTCTTTCCTAAACCCGAACTGTTCGGGACAGAGAATTTCGAAGCGGTCATGGAATTTTTCAAGCTGATTGAGGAAAGCTTTCTCAAAAACTTTGCTAAGAACTGGGAGGATAGAAATTGGACGATAGTTGCTAGAGGAGCAAGGATCATCTTTTTTGTAAACTGGAATCACAGTGGATATCTTCAGTACGGACGGAAAGACACCCTGTGCAAACGAGAGATTGATTAATTTTGTGAGTGGTGTCAAAATATGCTTTAAAGCACTTTTGATTAACCACACAGACAAATCCATTAATGTCACAAGATCTCTTAGGTTTGAGATCCTGCATGATACGGGCCACCTCCACCTCACTCACAGGACGAAGGAACATGGACGAGGCGATCTAGTCAATAACCTCCCCTCCGCAGGGTATATTCTGATTCAAAGAACTGTCTGTTCCAGCAACAGTTGAAAAGAAATCATTAAACGCAATTGCCACTTTTAATGGATCATCAATAATTTTATTATTAATTTTAAGTTTCGGAATTGAAATATTTTGAAGTGTTTTGTTGTTTTGTGTTTAGGTTAATTATATTCCAGGCGCTTTTTGAAAGATTATCGGATTGTTTTAGTTGGTTTTTCAACGTCTCGTGCCCTTGGCGTTTCTTATGGCTTTGCGGTAATCCTTTTTGAAATTTCGAAAAAAGCGTTTGAAATCCTCATTTTCAGATTTAAACATATATTGAATGATAAAATTTTAGTCTTTCTCTTGAATCGAGTATACCCTGAGTAATCCAGGTATTACTCTTTTTCTTATTACGTTCTTTAAAATTTTTGAATGGACAAGTCAAATTTAGGCAGTGAGTTAAACAGTCGAAAAACGCGTTAAAGGCATCTTCCACCCGCTCAAAGCGATCCAGAAAATTCCCATGATGTTTTCATTAGAAACTTCTTAAAAAGCTCTATGTTTGCCTGGCTTTAGATCCCGTTTTTCTTTTTATTGACGGAGTTTCAAATTTTGGGGTTATGGTGTAATATTACGGCTTCCTGTGCGCAGTGGTCTGAGATGGCCGCATCTATGACAGAAAACAGAACAGTCTATTACGTTAGTAATGACGTTGTCGATGGCTGTACTCGACGAAAGCGGTCACTCGAGTTGGCGAGTTCACGGACCAAATTAAGCCGAAAGAACTGAGAATATCCCGTAGTCGCTGGGTCAGAGGGTTGGTGTGGTCTAACACATCGATGTTGAAGTCACCGGTAATGATGAACTTCAACGATTTTGAATTGAGAAAATTTAGTAAAGTTTCAAAACTTTTCAAAAAAGTTTTCGTTACATCCATTTGGGGATTTATATAAGCCAATCACTATAATTTTTGTCCGCGGAATTTGTATCAATTTTAATTCCTCCCTCCCCCCACCTCAAAGTCTAGATCACAGCAGTAATCCATCCTGAAGGGTTGAAATTTCAATCGTGATTTGACAAAAATTGCCACACCACCTCCTTTAAAATTTGTTCGGTGAAAAATTGTAGCCAATTCATAATTGTCAATTCTGAACATAGAAACGGTCTCAGCCGTGAAGCCATGTTCAGAAACAACAAATATGTCGGGGTTGCAGCTCTTCTGCCATTAGCATTAGCTCATCAACTTTATTGGTGGCAGACGACTGCGCATTTTGATGCACGACGGAAACTGCACGAGTTAAAATTTGGAATTTTGTGAATTTGATTTTTGTTTTGCTTGTCGTTTTTTTGTCTGGTTTTCTGAACTTATTGTACCCCAATTCTGTTATTTTTATTTTGTTTTTTGACACTTTAGAGGAAAGCAGTTTTTTTTTGCTCCGTTGTGTCTGTGATGGTGCTTGATGGGCCGACTTGTCGCACCGGTGAGCGGCATTTTACTGCTTCCGCAAAGGATTCATACAGGACTGTGCGGGGCTCAGTTGCGGCTGGTGGCTGCAAGGCAGTCGATAGTGGTGCAGTTGGAAAACTCAAGTATAATTGAGATGAAGTCAGCTTTTATTAAAGGACGCCTTTTAAGACGTTATAAATCTTAAATCCCGGTAATGTAATGTTTATAAATATTTGTGTGTGGAATGCGATTTTACGTAACAGTATATTGAATAAGAGAGCTAACATTTCATAAAACCAGCTCTTCAGTATTCATATTTCTGTTCCAAAAAACTTTTAATTCCAACTTGCAAAGAACCTGGTCAAACATGAATTTAACTTTCAAACACAGGGGAAGCTGTTATTCTTATTACAGTATAATGATATAGAAAGTAGAAATAACATTGATATCATATTTTTAAACGAATCATGTTTATCATGTTTATATCATGTTTTGTAATGTAAAATAGAAATATTGCTTGAATACAACAAATAGTCTCATTTACAACGTAAATAACTTTATTATATAGAAAACTTCTTGCTTATAAACGGCCAACATTCTTCTTTGACAAATGACACAAAGGGGTTTCCCTTTATTTATAAAGCGTTATGAAACTTCCAACATACACGAAACCTCCTCAATACTTAAAAAGAAACAATTTGAATCCGTGAAGGTCTTTGCATGAAAGAGGTCAGCAATATGGTTTATAAATATCTTTAATCGCTCAAATTAAGAATTTGTAACACAGTTGTACATAGGCAATCACTGTTAGTCAGTTCGTGGTTTTTTATAGATTACTGAGAATCTTTCAGTTGGCTTTTAGTTTGTTTCAATTAACTGGATTACAAATGTTATTGCTATAATGTAAATGTTGAGAAGCGTTCACTTTCCTCTTAGTGCAGAGCCTGAAGTCTGACGCAGTCACAGACTCGACTCCTGGAATGTGGAGTCATATTCGTCTGAAGAGATAAAAAAACAAATGGCGACGAAGAAACTCGAAATGAACTCCTTACATCATTTTTACAACAGACACCCAGACTACAAAATATAGTGCACCAATTGTGCACCTGACGATGCAGTGAGAATACCTCTTTACCTATTTTACACTATATTTTGTAGTTTGGGAGTCTCTGATGTCTAAATGATATAACGAATTTACTTTGAGCTTCTTCGTCGCCAATTCTTTTTTATATCTCTTTCGACAAAAACATGACTCCAGGTTCCAGGAGTCGTCTGAGACAGCTTCAGATCTCAGACTCTGCATTAAAAGGGAGGTGAATTGGAGCTAAACTCAACCCTCCCCACCGTATGTGTGTTGTTATTGTTTTTTTGTTTGTTTGTTCCAGTTATTTGTGTACATATTGCTGATGACATATTCTTTGAAGCGGAAATGAATTGCAATAACAAATATGTTATTGCAATTCATTTCCGCTCAAAACAAAGCTCTTTTGTATGATATTGAACCAACAATTGTTCTGACTTTAAGTATATATATTATTTAAAATACATTGAGTGAAATTCTGCAGATAACACAAGGAGGTTGTGCTTTTCAATTACAATAAAGTTACAGTTGTGTTCCTCCGTTTTTCCACATGTACCGAAGTATAATATATTGACATATAGGATAATTAGTCGGGTAAAATGTGTCAGTCCACATATTATGTAATCAAATGCATCTGGGTTGATTGACAAACGTACAATATCTTATTTTAAATTATAATATTACGTACATTTTCAGATAAATGGTGTATAATTATATTTGAAACATGGGTAATTAGGGTTGTCATTTAACCAGGTGATTCATTTCAAACGAGATAATAAATTGATGAATAAATGATTTAGTTTAGTAAGTGAAGTTGTCATAATTTTATTTAAACTAATACAAATCTGAGCAAAGATACGAACAAAACAATTTATATGAGATAAAAAATAACAAAAGAAAAAAATAAGATTTTAATATTATTAATATAAATTATACTCCTATTAATGATAAGGCAGCAAGAGTATTTCATTAGTTGAATAAGCAATGGAACAATTTGCAATAATGTACAAAACACAAGTACATGGCGCTGTTATATATAAAATACAAGGTAAAGAGTACGTCACCAAGTTGCATGCAAAATTTAGAGTCTATTCATTCTCAAGAAGTCCTGCGGTCAGATAGACAGACAGACATCGTACATTAAAGAAATTTTTTCATCCCTGGCAGGTAAAAATTACATTGTGTCAGCTTCCTGAATGCTGGCTTCGATGACGCCCAGACAAAATTCCATTATTGGAGATGCACCATCATAGGACCCATTCTTGCCTAAGTAGTAATTAAGTTTCAGGAAAATGTAAAGCTTAGATATGATCGAAAGTGTATAAAATCAATATATCTTGCCACATTAAACGTTTTTGTTCATTGAGCAACATTTTATAGCAGTCTGAGTTCGGACAATGATACGATTCTAAGAAGGCTCTGTCATTGACACAGTTTAAGATATCAGGCTCGCAGAATAGTTCAGCGGCAGAGAAACGGTTATAAGAAGTGTTCTGCCGATGAAGCTCTGATATTAATCTTTATACCGAACCGCGTGAGCTACCAGAACGCACCTGCGCTGTGTGAGCTATGGATTAGGATGTTATGTACCAACCCCTGAAACATCTATAAATACCAGTAGTATTAGCGTTTTAGCTCATACACGATACCAACTTTACGGACTGAAACACAACTTTAAATATTACTGTAAGTAGAATATGTACTCTGTATTTAGTATAGGACGATACACCGTTTGCAACACAAATTAATTTTGTCTGATGGAAGTTTCTGCGAACTCCAGCTTTAAGACTGTTCAAATAGTATATTGAGATGAAGTCAGCTTTTATTAAAGCATGCCTCTTAAGACGTTATAAATATGAAAACCAGGAAAAAACCTTGTCAAACATCAATTTAACTTTCAAACACAGGGGAAAGGACGTTTTATGTTAAGGTTCGTTCAAAGTTGGAGTCCATATTCGAACATGATTGATTCATTTTCTTACTTACGATTTCGCCTGTTACGAAACCCCTGTATACAAGCATATGTGACATTACAAAGAGTAGCCTTAATGTAATCATAGGTTTTAATAATATCAATTATGTTAAGTAATATTAATTAAGTCCTTTACTGAATTCAAAGCTAAATTTCTATTCAATTAAAAAATACAGACAAACCAGATACTTGTTTAGATTTGTTTGCTCTTGTTAGTCTGTTTGATGAGGAGATTACCGCCGAGTACCACCTGATCTGATCACTCACTCCCGCATGTCATGTATGGAGTGAGCAAACTGCAGTGTACATTTTGACTTATATAATACTATTGTGTGTATAATTTAGCTCTAATAGTAACCCATGAAGTATTGGATAAACAAATTAGTTTTCATTAGTTTTATATCGATGCTGCCAAAATTTGGATTAAATTTCCCGAGAGTCAGAACGTCCGAGTCTGTTTGATGAGGAGATTACCGCCGCGTACCACCTGTTCACTCACTCCCGCACGTCATGTACGGAGCGAGCAAACTGCACTGTACATTTTATTTCATATAATACTAGTGTGAGTATAATTTAGCTCTAATAGTAATCCTTAAAATAATTAAATGAACAAAGTATTTTCCATTAATTTCATATCGACGCTCACAAAATTGGATTAAATTTCCCCAGAGTCAGAACGTCCGAGTCTGTTTGATGAGGAGATTACCGCCGAGTACCACCTGTTCACTCACTCCCGCACGTCATGTACGGAGCGAGCAAACTGCACTGTACATTTTATTTCATATAATACTAGTGTGAGTATAATTTAGCTCTAATAGTAATCCTTAAAATAATTAAATGAACAAAGTATTTTCCATTAATTTCATATCGACGCTGCCAACATTGGATTAAATTTCCCCAGAGTCAGAACGTCCGAGTCTGTTTGATGAGGAGATTACCGCCGCGTACCACCTGTTCACTCACTCCCGCACGTCATGTACGGAGCGAGCAAACTGCACTGTACATTTTATTTCATATAATACTATTGTGAGTATAATTTAGCTCTAATAGTAATCCTTGAAATAATTAAATGAACAAAGTATTTTCCATTAATTTCATATCGACGCTCACAAAATTGGATTAAATTTCCCCAGAGTCAGAACGTCCGAGTCTGTTTGACGAGGAGGTTACCGCCGAGTACCACCTGTTCACTCACCCCTGTATTTCATGTATGGAGCAAGCAAACTGCACTGTACATTTTATTTTATATTATACTCTCATGTATATAATTAACGGTAATCCTTGAAGTAATTTAACATAAAAATTACTCTTCTTTTTCATGTCTTTTTGTGTCTTTCTTATTGTCCTTTAGAGTAAAAAAAATCCGCAAAAAATCTTTTTTTATTCCTTGATGATCATATTTACGATGTCTGATGAATTACGAATGAATTTAATGAACTCCTTCCTTTCGTCCATGCCTAAAGATAGAAAACAACAAGGATACAATGTGTAATTATGTATTAGGTTAGTTCTTTACCTGAAGAAGAGATCAGATTGCAGATCTCGAAACGTAGTGTTACTGATTTCTTGTTTCATTGAACGATGGCAAATTTCCGGAAAAATCCTGTTTCCTTCACAAGGACACAATCTTTTAAGAGTGTGTAATAAGAGATAATAATGATTCCATGAAAATAGTGTTTGAAACAAAATATACATGAGTCAGTATCTAAAACCCAATGAAGTCATCAAAATCAGCCAGTGACTTATCAATAACCGTAAATTTTCTAGTCCTAAACATCTGTATTAACTATCATGCATTACATTAAAACAATGGTGATCGCTTGGGGAGTGCACATAGAATAGAAGCGGTTAAAAATTACATTTTGTGCTTATGCAAGATAATTGGTGAGATTTCACGGAACCAATGCTTCAAGCAAATCTCTTGATGGATGGACATTGCCGAGTAAGTAAACTCACCAACCTCGAAACACAAGAGCCATTTAGTAGCCGTACACAATCCGCTTATGCCCCCATAGAGTTCGCCAACTTGCACGATCTGTCTTGATTGTGTACTAGACCATTGCTACCCACATTACGTGTGGAGTTATGGCTGAGGGTATGTTCTCCCACAATGTGACGTTAATCCAGTTTAATCAACAAGTCATAATGGGAGCAGGATATTTTAGTGGACTTCCAAATTATAAAACAGAACTGTGATTATTAAAGACATAGATCGTTCCTGTTATTCGCTTACGTTATTTTACAAAGAGGGTTTAAAATACCTGTTATTTATGTTTAACCCTAAAAATGTATTTTATATTCTCAATATACCACCAGTTCAGGGCTGAGCCTCGGGTGTAACAGCAACCCCAATGATGTAAAGCCTCACAGACAACCGGTAATCCCCTCGACAGTTCCAATGGAGTTGGACATATTGGTTCTGGTGGAAATATAATCCAATACTTATTCTCCATTCCAATTTTCATTCATACAAACATTTTATGTGGTAGGGTTTATGTTGTGACCTAAATGCAACTAAATTAACAAATGACCCTTTAAAGCGTTTTGGTCGATTACAATTTACTTGAAATCGGATCAAATATATTTAGTGTTTTTATCCAAATCATTTCCATACGGCTGTGTTATTTTGATATCATATATTAATTCTGTGATGAAAATTGAAAATATATTACTCATTTTATTTATTAATAGCTTTATCATAACCCTGTTGGTTGTATCGTTATTAACGTATTTTTAGAGCTTAACTAAAAAGAAATAACGCCACAAAATCTTGAGTGTTATATAATAAGAAAATATTCTACTAATCTTTTAATACCGTACAGATTATTTTGTACCTAAAATGATCTGTGATTGATTAACACGCTTTTTTTGTATACGCGCAATTTAAAGGTAATTAATTTAAGATAAGTAGACTCCCTCGCCCATTCTAATGAATTTAAATAGTTAATTCTACAGGAAATGAGAAACAACGTTTGCCTTCTTAGAAGAACCATAGATACTTATGAACAAGAATTGTTTTGTCCACGAAACCTTAGCAGTTTATTCTATTCTTATATTTTTATACACTCAACGTACACACTTGACAATAGCGCAGTGTAGTGGGTACGGCGGTTATCGCAAGATAGCCGAATCAAACAACGTCGAGCGTGGCTGCTGCTTGGATGAGTGGCCGCTGAGCGATCCTGTCCTTGCAAGCAGCCTGCCTGCCCGGCCATTAGTGGTGATTCGGAAATCACCTTTAAGCCGTTGGTCCACAGCTTGTGTTACAGAGGGGTTTCTTATTCCCAACTTCGCCTGGTAAAATAACACATTCTTTACTCTACTTTTACTTATCTATGTATTTTTACGTAAAAGTATGTATGTAGTAATATTTTACAGGTTGTTGAAATGTTACTGACGCAGAGACCTAGTAACTCTGCTCACAGTAGGCTAGATACTAAGTAAATACTATGTCGCCTGTTTTAGATAAAAACATTGATGATAGCTCAAATGTCATAAAAGTTCATTTCCTTATTCAATTGTACTGTATAATGACTACAAAATTGAAAACACACTTTACATTGAGGATAATTTTCTTATCTTTATACAAGCTTAAATACAAAAAACTGTTTAAATACAAATTGATGTTTTATTAAAGACCCGAGATCCTTCTTGAATTCGTGAGGTTGTCTTTCTGTCTGTCCGTCTTCCGGTAACTTTTGATAGATAGATCCTACAGACTTCAAATCTGCTACATAGGTTTTTCTTCGTCCGAAGAAGAACCTTATTGATATTGGTGTTTGAAGGCCAAAGGGCAGACCGTCTGTCTGTCTGTTTGAGAAGACTTTTCCGTTACGTACATTTGGGTCCTTAGATACTCCACTGTATAGGTTTTTTGCTATTGTATTTCTTTGGTTTGTTATAACCTGAAAAACCTGACGTCAAAATAAAAGTCATGTTTTGACTAGATTTGTTATTCTTGTAATTTGGATTTGTTACTTTTCTAATAGTAACGATTGAATAACGAATAAACACTTATGATAACTCATTTTCCTAATGTTAATCATTTTGTTGTAATTAACAGTAAAATAAGTTTAGGTTCTCGACCAAGAGAATTAAAAGTTCTAGTGGCGAGTTTCTCAAGAGGAGAAACCAACTCTTTCGTTCCCATCACAAAAGACTCCGCATTACATGCCAATAAAATTGCAACTGAAACGATTAATATTCTATAAAATAAATAAACATTACCTATTTTTTAAGTAATGGTGGCTAGTTTCGAGAATGATGGCCTAATATCAAATCGAGGTGAAAATCTGTTGAAAACTGAAATCATAGTCAAAGCTAAATTTAAGTTAATGTGTTACTCCGCTACTTGAGTGCCGCGGTCATAATCCTGCACTCTGTTTTAATCTATGGCCAGCCATATATACCGTATCAGTTACATCAACCGAGGACGCAAACACGTATAAATCAATCTAGCGTTGAAATATACTGCCTTAATATTTTATAGTAAAAACACAGTGAGCAATACTGTCTTGTATTATTAACGTCATAATTGTAACAAATGTATCAATTTTACGTGATAATAAGTTAAACCATACATGTATCAAAAATCAAAATCAAATACGGTATACACATCATATCAGTATTTGAGATCACTAAATAACTCCGACAGCTCTGTGTACGCCTAGGGTCTATTGAGTTCTAGGTATCTATGGTTCATTCAGGATTGGAAAAACAAGACGTTTCATTTCAACACTAGATTATGAACCAACTACGGAGAAATACTTTAGGATAGTAGAAAATGTTGCAACGCCATAAAAATGCAAAAACAAACAATCACCATATTCTGACCAAATAGACTAAATATGAAGATGTTATATCACTAACCAAATATAATAAGGAAAGCCTTAGTGCCGAATAATTGAGAGAGAAAAAAACATAATGATATAAAACGGGGTAAGACTCCCAAAATCTTGGTAATCATTTATAAAGAATTAAACTGAATGCTGATTGATCAGGATGATTGCCAATTTGTTCTTCTTTAGTTCCAGTTATGCAGACGACCTGTATAGATAACTACCAAATTGCTTGTCGTAGTGATTAAACCAAATCCTTTTTTCTCATTTCCACGTTTTGTCTCATTAAGGGTTCTGGTTTTCCTCGCAGCAGGGAATCTAATAAACAGTAAACGCACTGCCAGGAATATCATGGCTTGACATCTTACCTTAAACGCACCAGACATGGTGAATCCAATGAGATTCAGCACTTCGTTTCAGTAAAAATAAATTCCTTCCTATTATACGCTATAAGTTACTTAACTAATGCATTTCACGTCATAGAATACTAGGAAATGGGTTAAAGCTTAATATTTACTTCCTTTAAGTAATTACTACAACTCTTGAAGGAGCAACGTAAGTCTTTCCTTGGTAAAGATTTGCTGAACCAATCTTACTGAATTTAAACAGTTTTTGGAACGCTGTAAATTTGAAGAGAGGGTCATATATGAGTTTTTGACCAACCTAATTAGTGATTGGGTGCAACGAGACAATGAGTTAGGAATTTAGGGGAATTTTTAAGGAGAGACTGATCCCCTTTTAAGCCTTATTCTGTCCGACCTCATAGGCCAATGGCCTGTGCGAGAACCTTGTCAAATGGAATAAGGGAGAGTCGATTCAGTACAAGGTTGATGGTACTGGTAAAAAATGCTTCGGTCACAGACAGTATTTGAACCTGCGCTATCTCTAAGTTAGACTCAAAGTCTTGGACCGCTCGGCCATCGGCACTCCCATTTGGAGTGATCATGATTTGAAATCATGTTTAAATTTATCAAATACTATTTTATTGACGAGTAATTTTACCGGAGCGAGTTTGAAAACATAGGTGTCGAGTTGAATTCCAAGTTGTGGGGACAGAACCAATGTATTTGATGGAATTAATTACTGCAAGTACATCGTGTGGATTTAACATAATTTTGATAGTTTCAAATGCAATATACATTTTATAGGGATTTATGCATGTTAAAAAGACGTTTGAGTGTAAATCTTTAGTTATTTTCTTTTTTTTTAAGACTGAAAAAGAATGAAAAATTCCTCAATGTAGTAATTGTCTACTCATTATATTTCGATATATGACGAACTGTTTAATGCAAATACGACAATTTCCGCTGAAATTTCAACACACTAGAACAATGCTGCTTGTAAAGTTGTGCTTGTATTGAAGCAGCCACATAGTCTTATAAAACTGACAAAAACTGCGTTCTAGAAGATAGTTGATGTTCCACACTCAGGCTCAGTTGTTACAACGAAATAACCATTAATGTTTTGGTTAGATTAGGGACGAGATTTTCCAACAGAAATTTGCCAATAAACAATGTTTCATTTCTTTACGTTTATCACATTTTCGTTTGAAAACTCAATACCGTACTGTACGTGTAAAAACTCTAACCAATTTGTTTGGTGACATTTTAAAGACAAGCTCTCTTTTAGGGTAGACATACTCGCAAGAGCTTAGATTATCTTCCCCACGCACGACCTAGAGCTGTTGACGCGGCTTTCATCAAACGGTCAATAGTAATCCTTCTTCCATTTACGATTTCATGAAACCCTGTATACAAGACGTTTTGGATTAATAATATCAGAAGTAGATTGATTAAATTACCATTTACTAGAATTCTGTTTGAACTCCAATTTGCTGTTACCGCCGAGAGATAAAAAATACCACACCTTGTTCATTTGTTTGCTCACTGTTTTGTTGAGGAGGATTACCGCCGGTACCAACCGTAGTCATGTACGGAGCGAGGCAAACTGCACTGTACATTTTATTTCATATAATACTACTTGTGTGTATAATTTAGCTCTAATATTAAATCCCCTTGAATTAATTAAATGATACAAAGTATTTTTCCATTAATTTCATATCGACGCTACACAAAAATCTGGATTAAATTTCCCCCCAGAGTCAGAACGTCCGAGTCTGTTTGATGAGGAGATTAACCGCCGAGGTACCACACTGTTCACTCACTCCCGCACATCATGTCAATGTACGGAGCGAGCAAACTGCACTGTACATTTTATTTCATAATTACTAGTGTGAGTATAATGGTTCACTCACCTGAATTTCCCCTAGGGTCATGTATTACGTAATTCCTGTTCATTGCACGTTTAAAGCAAAATGCATTACTCTATTTTATTTCATATTAACTATAGTGTGTATAATTTAGCCTCAGATAGTAATCCTTAAAAATAATTAAATGAAAAATAGCATTTTTCTTTAATTTCATATCGACGCTCACAAAATTGGATTAAATTTCCACATAGTCCTTTACGAATCCAGAGTCAGGTTTTAACGTGGATGTTAACCAGGTACACCTGTTCACTCCACTCTCCTGTATTTCATTGGAGCTAGCAAACTGCACGGTATCTTTTTATTTTTTTATTATAACTGTTCATGTATATTAATTAAACGATTAAATCCTTGAAGTAATTTACATAAAAATTTGACACTCTTCTTTTTCATGTTTTTCTTCTTTTTGTGTCTTTCTTATTGTCCTAGAGTAATAAAAATCCGCCAATAAAGGGATACTTTTTTTTCATTCCTTTTGATGACTCATATTTACGAGTGTCTGATGTATTAAGATGAATTTAATGGAACTCCTTCCATTTACCCCTGACTCTAAAGATAGAAAACAACAAGGATGATGTGAGAGTTAGGTTAGTTCTTCTACATGAAGTAATGAGGATCAGATGGGCAGATCTGAAAACGTAGTGTTACTTGATTTCTTGTTTCATTGAACCGATGGCAAAATTTCCGGAATAAAAATCCTGTCGTTTCCTTCACAAGGACACAATCTTTTAAAGAGTGTGTAATAAGAGATAATAATGATTCCATGGAAAATAGTGTTTGAAACAAAATACACATGATGTCAGTATCTAAAACCCAAATGAACGTCATCAAAATCAGCCAGTGACTTATCAATAACCGTAAATTTTCTAGTCCTAAACATCTGTATTAACTATCATGCATTACATTAAAACAATGGTGATCGCTTGGGAGTGCACATAGAATAGAAGCGAGGTTAAAAATTACATTTTGTGTTATGCAAGATAATTGGTGAGATTTCACGGAACCAATGCTTCAAGCAATATCTCTTGATGGAATCTGGAACATTGCCGAGTAAGTAAACTCACCAACCTCGAAACACAAGAGCCATTTAGTAGCCGTACACAATCCGCTTATGCCCCCATAGAGTTCGCCAACTTGCACGATCTGTCTTGATTGTGTACTAGACCATTGCTACCCACATTACGTGTGGAGTTATGGCTGAGGGGTATGTTCTCCCACAATGTGACGTTAATCCAGTTTAATCAACAAGTCATAATGGAGCAGGATATTTTAGTGGACTTCCAAATTATAAAACAGAACTGTGATTATTAAAGACATAGATCGTTCCTGTTATTTCGCTTACGTTATTTTACAAAGAGGGTTTAAAAATACCTGTTTATTTATGTTTAACCCTAAAAATGTATTTTATATTCTCAATATACCACCAGTTCAGGGACTGAGCCTCGGGTGTAACAGCAACCCCAATGATGTAAAAGCCTCACAGACAACCGGGTAATCCCTCCGACAGTTCCAATGGAGTTGGACATATTGGTTCTTGGTGGAAATATAATCCAATACTATTCTCCATTCCAATTTTCATTCATACAAACATTTTAATGTGGTAGGGTTTTATGTTGTGACCTAAATGCAACTAAATTAACAAATGACCCCTTTAAAGCGTTTTGGTTTATTACAATTTACTTGAAAATCGGATCAATAATATTTAGTGTTTTTATCCAAATCATTTCCATACGACTGTGGTTATTTTGATATCACTCGTATATTAATTCTGTGATGAAAATTGAAAATATATTACTCATTTTATTTATTAATAGCTTTATCATAACCCTGTGTTGTATCGTTATTAACGTATTTTTTAGAGCTTAACTAAAAAGAAATAACGACCACAAAATTCTTGAGTGTTATAATAAGAAAATATTCTACTAATCTTTACCGTACAGATTATTTTGTACCTAAAATGATATGTGATTGATTAACACGCTTTTTTTTGGTATACGCGCAATTCAAAGGTAATTAATGTATAAGATAAGTAGACTCCCTCGCCCATTCTAACGAATTTAAATAGTTAATTCTACAGAAATGAGAAACAACGTTTGCCTTCTTAGAAGAACCATAGATACTTATGAACAAGATTTGTTTTGTCCACGAAACCTTAGCAGTTTATTCTATTCTTATATTTTTATTACTAACTCAACGTACACACTTGACAAATAGCGCAGTGTAGTGGGTACGGCGGTTATACGCAAGATAGCCGAATCAAACAACGTCGAGCGTGGCTGCTGCTTGGCATGAGTGGCCGCTGAGCGATCCTGTCCTTGCAAGCAGCCTGCTTGCCCGGCCATTAGTGGTGATTCGGAAATCACCTTTAAGCCGTTGGTCACAGCTTGTGTTACAGAGGGGTTTCTTATTCCCAACTTCGCCTGAGTAAAATAACACATTCTTTACTCTACTTTTACTTATCTAAGTATTTTTAGTAAAAGTATGTATGTATGTAATATTTTACAGGTTGTTTGAAATGTTACTGACGCAGAGACCTAGTAACTCTGCTCACAGTAGGCTAGATACTAAGTAAATACTATGTCGCCTGTTTTAGATAAAAACATTGAAGATAGCTCAAATGTCATAAAAGTTCATTTCCTTATTCAATTGTACTGTATAATGACTACAAAATTGAAGAAACACACTTTACATTGAGGATAATTTTCTTATCTTTATACAAGCTTAAATACAAAAACTGTTTAAATACAAATTGATGTTGTTTATATAAAGACCCGAGATCCTTCTTGGAATTCGTGAGGTTGTCTTGTGTCTGTCCGTCTTCCGGGTAACTTTTGATAGATAGATCCTACAGACTTTCAAATCTGCTACATAGGTTTTTCTTCGTCCGAAGAAGAACCTTATGTTGATATTGGTGTTTGAAGGCCAAAAGGGCAGACCGTCTGTCTGTCTGTTTGAGAGACTTTTCCGTTACGTACATTTGGGTCCTTGGATACTCCACTGTATGCACAAAGAGATTGATCTTTTTTGGGGGCTATTGTGGGGGGGGATAGTTTCTTTGGTTTGTTTATAACCTGAAAAACCTGACGTCAAAATAAAAGTCATGTTTTGACTAGATTTGTTATTCTTGTAATTTGATATTTGTACTTTTTCTAATAGTAACGATTGAATAACGAATAAAAACACTTATGAATAAACTCATTTTCCTAATGTTTAATCATTTTGTTGTAATTTTTAATTGAGGAGAAAGGGTACAGTGGGAGTGAAAATAAGTTTAGGATCTTCGACCAAGAGAATTAAAAGTTCTAGTGGCGAGTATGTTTCTCAAGGGGAGAAACCAACTCTTTCGTTCCCATCACAAAAGACTCGCATTACATGCCAATAAAATTGCAACTGAAACGATTAATATTCTATAAAATAAATAAACATTACCTATTTTTAAGTAATGGTGGCTAGTTTCGAGAATGATGGCCTAAGATCAAATCAAGCGAGGTGAAAATCTGTTGATAAACTGAAATCATAGTCAAAGCTAAAAAATTAAGTTAATGTGTTACTCCGCTAAACTTGAGTGCCGCGGTCCATAATCCCTGCACTCTGTTTTAATCTATGGCCAGCCATATATACCGTATCAGTTACATCAACCGAGGACGCAAACACGTATAATCAATCTAGCGTTGAAATATACTGCCTTAATATTTTATAGTAAAAACACAGTGAGCAATACTGTCTTGTATTATTAACGTCATAATTGTAAACAAATGTATCAATTTTACGTGATAATAAGTTAAACCATACATGTATCAAAAATCAAAATCAAATACGTGTATACACATCATTATCAGTATTTGAGATCACTAAATAACTCCGACAGCTCTGTGTGTACGCCTAGGGTCTATTGATTCTAGGTACCTATGGTTCATTCAGGAATTGGAAAAAAAACCAAGACGTTTCATTTCAACACTAGATTATGAACCAACTACGGAGAAATACTTTAGGATAGTAGAAAATGTTTTGCAACGCCATAAAAATGCAAAAACAAACAATCACCATATTCTGACCAAATAGACTAAATATGAAGATGTTATATCATTAACCAAATATAATAAGGAAAGCCTTAGTGCCGAATAATTGGATAGAGAAAAAAAAACATAATGATATAAAAACGGGGTAAGACTCCCAAAATCTTGGATATCATTTATAAAGAATTAAACTGAATGCTGATTGATCAGGATGATTGCCAATTTGTTCACCTCTTTAGTTCCAGTTATACAGACGACCTGTATAGATATGGTGTAAACTACCAAATTGCTTGTCGTAGTGATTAAACCAAATCCCTTTTTTTCTCATTTCCACGTTTGTCTCATTAAGCGGGTTCTGGTTTTTCCTCGCAGCAGGGAATCTAATAAACAGTAAACGCACTGCCAGGAATATCATGGCTTGACATCTTACCTTAAACGCACCAGACATGGTGAATCCAATGAGACTCGCAACTTCGTTTCAGTAAAAATAAATTCCTTTCTATTATACGCTAATAAGTTACTTACTAATGCATTTCACGTCATAGAGAATACTAGGAAATGGGTTAAAGCTTAATATTTACTTTCTTTAAGTAATTACTACAACTCTTGAAGGAGCAAGGAGTCTTTCCTTGGTAAAGATTTGCTGAACCCAATCTTACTGAATTTTTCAAACAGTTTTTGGAAACGCTGTAAATTTGAAGAGAGGGTCATTATATGAGTTTTTGACCAACAAATTAGTGATTGGGTGCAACGAGACATTGAGTTTAGGAATTTAAGGGGAATTTTTTAAGGAGAGACTGATCCCTTTTTAAGCCTTATTCTGTGCCTCATAGGCCAATGGCCTGCGAGAACCTTGTCAACATGGGAAATAAGGGAGAGTCGGATTCAGTACAAGGTTGATGAGTTACTGGTAAAAAAATGCTTCGGTCACAGACAGTATTTGAACCTGCGCTATCTCTAAGTTAGACTCAAAGTCTTGGACCGCTCGGCCATCGGCACTCCCCATTTGGAGTGAATTTCATGAATTTGAAATCATGTTTAAATTTATCAAATACTATTTTATTGACGAGTAAGTTTTTTACCGGAGCGAGTTTGAAAACATAGGTGTCGAGTTGAATTCCAAGTTGTGGGGACAGAACCAGTAATAATTTATTTGATGGAATTATTACTGCAAGTACATCGTGTGGATTTAACATAATTTTGATAGTTTCAAATGCAATATACATTTTTATAGGGATTTATGCATGTTAAAAAGACGTTTGAGTGTAAATCTTTAGTTATTTTCTTTATTTTTTTAAAGACTGAAAAAAGAAATGAAAAATTCCTCAATCAACTCGTAATTGTCACTCATTATATTTCGATATATGGACGAACTGTTTAATGCAAATACGACAATTTCCGCTGAAATTTCAACACACTAGAACAATGCTGCTTGTAAAGTTGTGCTTGTATTGAAGCAGCCACATAGTCTTATTATAAAACTGACAAAAACTCGCGTTTCTTAGAAGATAGTCGATGTACACTCAGGCTCAGTTGTTACAACGAAATAAACTATCCATTAATGTTTTGGTTAGATTAGAGACGAGACTTTCCAACAGAAATTTGCCAATAAACAATGTTTCATTTCTTTACACTTTTCTTTTCAAAACTCAATACGCAGCCTTACGTGTTAAAAAAACTCTAACCAATATGTTTTGGTGACATTTTAAAGACAAGCTCTCTTTTAGGGTAGACTACTCGCAAGAGCTTAGATTATCTTCCCCACGCACGACCCTAGAGCTGTTGTCGCGCTTTCAATCAAACGGGAATCAAGAATGCAAATTTCCTCCCGGCGATACTTTAACGACAGCTTAGCTAAGGCGACAACATCACCGCTTACGATCGATGGTTTCATTAAAAAACTTCTTGGGGGGATTTCAACCTACGCTGAACAGTTCAAAATCGACTCTCTGGTGAATACTGATTGGCAACAATGAAACAACAGCATGTTTTCTTCAATTTCAAAATAATCGTTTTTAAGAGGGTTGCCGTACTTTAAAGAAAAATGTTCTAAACAAATTCACGCGCAGTTACATAAATGTATACCTTTTCAACTTGTAGAATAGTTCAGATTTATAGTAGAAAGTGCTGTCCCAAATTCGGTCCTTGACAAAACAATTCAACTCATAATTCAATAAGACCTTAATATTTTCATAAAAACGCTCAAAATATTACGTTATTATATTATTTTGGTGTGAAATGGTGGTGGTTGTTTTATCTCAATTCTTTATCAAGATATTGAGTGTAATAATTGTTAACGTGGATGTATTATACATGAATAAAACTTGGATGAATGAGTTCTTAAGACAATTCCAAGCATTATAGCCAAAACTAGAGTACACATTTTTACGTTTTTCAGAAGACTTTTATCTCAGGACAATTGTGAACTTGACAAGAGAGTGAAAATATCTGTTAATATAGTAGATTGCACTGGGTGGCTACTGAGTAAACAAGATATTTACTCTTTGGTGTCTCTGTTAAGGTGTCCTCTGATTTCAAAACCATGCAGAGTTCATTGTGAATGTCTTCCTCATTTACTTTTATGGATCTCTTCAAACGTGGGCTCCAGATTCCAGGAGTCAAGTCTGTTACAATTTCAGATTTCATACTCTGCTCGGAACGCAATTTGAAATGAATATGAACTCTGCATTGTATTGAATCAATCCTTCCACCATAGCTACGTTGCTTATGAACTATTATGAACCTATATTAACGTAATTTAAAAACTAATATGATGAGTAAAATATTTTAATCACATTTCCATTTTAATATGATGTATTGTTCAATAAATCTTTGAAATCATACAATTAATGGTTAAAGTAGGAGTAATACTTAGTTAACACACTATTTTTTTATTGCTTAAAATTGAGATCACTGTAAATGTTAGGATGTAATGAAATTCGTGAAACTTAATGAATGGGAACAATTTTTGTGTATGTATGAAGAACTTTGTTGAGATCGTTTCATAAAAGCTCCTGCGAGAAAATTAGTTTAGCATCTGATATATTAGAATGTCAGCGAAAACTGAGGTAATTTACTTTTTGATCTTTAAAACCCAATAATCCGATGTAGGCTTAAAGTTATTTAAATATTGCTCCAATGATTAATATTTACCCTAATCAGATAACCAACACCTGTATGGTATTTCAGGTTATCTAGTAATGCTTATAATATTTCGACTGTAGCTGTGATGTTTGTGAATTTTTTGCCAATATTTTTATAAACTTTTGACATTTAAAAATCCTTTTTTTAAAGATTTTCAAAACGCGGAGACAATTAGATAGGCGTAGTCAGTAATCACAGAAAATACTAAACTTTTTTAGTATGTCGGATCGAAACATGAAACCCAAGTAGTTTTCTATACAGTTAGAATCGTTTACGGACAGATTCATTTATTACAAAATCTATAATTTCTTTTTTTTTTTATTAAAAAAAAACCTCACGTAATTCAGAAAGAAGCAGGTTATTACATGTTTACCATTGGTATCCGTATTTATAGAACGCAATGATCAAACAAAAATATTATTAGTAATACGTAATTGAATAAAATAATTAATTATATCTCAAGCTTTAGTTTTAGTTTTTTTATTCATGAACACTCTACAAATCAACGACCTTGTAGGTCGGAATATGCCAAGTTTATGAAATCCAATAGTTTGCTAGTTTTTGGAAAGTAATATACAGAAAAGGGGAACTTTATTGTATAACCCATATAACAACCTACAATGACCTCTGTTAGTACATTTTCATAACTAACATTTACGTTAAAAACTTTACTTAAACTTAACTTTACAAATATTAAATTTTATCAGCTTCGGAAAACATATCGAAAATACTCAAGGTCTACTTTGTTGATCAAGCTTTAGCGAATCCTATCTATCACTTGTGGGATTGGAAACATTTCAATTCTGTCTGCACGTATCTCGAAAACGAACTGAATTTAAATTTTGAATTAAGCTTCATTTATATATGAGGAACACTGAGTTCGATGATGGTTCATGCAATTCCATAGGATTTGGCTGAGCTTTAGCGAATCCTATCTCTCGTGGGATTGGAAACATTTCATTTACGTATGTCTGTCTGTCTGTCTGTCCGCACGATATCTCGAAAACGAGCTGACCTATAGACTTTAAATTTTGTATGAATCTTCATTTATACAGGGTGAGTGAGAAATATGGTAAAATATTTTAAGACGTGATTGTAGAGCTAAAAATAAGAAAAAAATGTTATATAAAGGTAGGTCCGGAAACGCTCCATTAGTGAGTAATGGCTGGCGAAAGATTTTGCTTTGTTTTCAGTTCACCTGGTGAAATTAAGTGATTCTGAAATGTTTTGTTCTTTATTTTTAACTCAAATAAGGTGGATTTATAAGGAAAATCACCTGAAAAATCAAATAAAGCCACTCTAGAGGTTGTAGTGTGAACAGTTTTTGAGAAAACGTATGAAATTTGGCAAAAATCTAGTATCAAAAATACCGTCTTAAATTTTTGATGTCCAATAACATTGTTAAATGACCAATAAACAAATTGTTTTTCCGAATACAGATTGTAGAGAATTTAATTCTGAAAACAACCATTATAAGCAAAGTTAACTAAATGTGTAAAAAAGTTATGAAATTGACTCCTCACGTATTACTCTACACAGCAAACTTTTGCTGTTTTATAATAAGGAATGTGTATCTGATTGGTAACAGCTGGTAATAATTAACCATTTAAACAACGTAAGTTTAAACATTTTAAATTAATAAATAATCAGCTGGGCATTTATTATTAGATGGCATATGTCACCTCATTGTTGAACAAAACAACAAACTGTAAATATACTGTGTGTTTGTGTTATGTATTTTAATCAGTTATTTTCATCAATTTTATTAGTAATTTTGTGTTGTGTGTTTCATTTATTAAAAATGGAAGGTGATATTCATGTGTATTCAAACTCTGAATTAGCAGACATGCATTTAATGTATGGTTTGGGACGCTGCAATAGTACTACAGCAAGACGTCTGTATCAAGAACTTTTCAAACCGCAGGTGTCCAATTTTGCCACTATTCATCAACGCCTATCTGAAACAGGTTCTTTGAAGTCTTCGGAGCATAGTAATGCAGGCATCGCCCGATCATTTAGGACTGTTGAATTAGAAGAGTTAGTTCTTAATGAAATTTTTGATTATCCTGAAAAGAGCACTAGAGAATTGTCACTACAGTTCAATGTCAGCCTATCTAGTATTCGGAGAATACTACACGACACGAGTACCAGTATGTTACATCCATACCACTTCCAGCATGTCCAAACTCTTTTGCCACAAGAATACGCTCCCCGTGTTGCTTTTTTACGATGGCTTCTGGGAAAATGTGCTGATCCAAACTTTTTAAATACAATTTTGTTTACCGATGAGGCTCACTTTTCAGGAACAGCTATCATTAACTTCCATACCAACCACACTTGGGAGGACAGAAATCCTCATGCTATCAAACCTAATCGCCCACAACATCAGTTTTCAGTAAATGTTTGGGCTGGAATCGTAGCAGATCATTTAGTCGTATTCGTGCTTCCTCCCAGGCGTAATGGAGTGGTGTACTTGAACTTTTTAAGAGACGAGCTACCTAACCTGCTTGATGATGTACCTCTGCATTTGTGCCAAAACATGTGGTTTATACATGACGAGGCACCTGCGCACTACTCTATGGCTATTAGTGGATACCTTAATCAGAGTTTCACAAATCAATGGATAGGCCGGGGTGGACCAGTTTCATGGCCAGCAAGATCACCGGACTTAAATCCTTTGTTCTTTTACCTTTGGGGACATTTAAAAACATTAGTTTACTCTTCCCCAACAGATACCATTGAAGAACTCCGATTAAACATTTCTAATGGAATAGAAACCATTAAGCAGACACCTGGAGTTTTTGAACGGGTTCGAAACTCGATGAGAAGACGCCTGAACGCGTGCATTTTGAACAACGGAGGTCATTTTGAGCATCATCTTTAATCTTCCGGTGAGACTTAAAGTGATTGTAGATATGTTTATTGTATTTAAAAATAAAATTTTTAACTAAAAATATGTTTGTTTTTTCACCAGCTGTTACCTACCAAATACTCATTCCTTATTATAAAACAGCAAAAGTTTGCTGTGCTTAAAATATTTTACCATATTTCTGACTCACCCTGTATATAAGGACAATGACAGTTCATTCAATTCCATTTGATTTGGCTGATCGTTAGCAAACACGTAATGGGAACGGAAAAGTATTAAAATAAATAAATTTGTAAACAAACTCAAAATACCTGTAAGAGATTCAAACATATGACATATTAACGCACGTAGCCTAAATATCCCCACACATACATCACTTTATAGTGACTTGATGTGTAAATTTTTTTGTTGTTTAAACACTGATATGAAACAGTTTTTAAATGAACAAATTTGTGAATGTATTAGTTGGCAAGATATTTAGAGAAACACTTCACTTATATATTTTAAATTTAGCAAGAAACTTCATTTCTACAAGGATGAGTTCTATGATTGTCATTTTCGTGTCAAATCTTATTGTTTGTATGGTGGACTTTTTGAGCATCTCTCCGCAGAACACCTTGAAAATAAAATGAGCTACAGATTTGAAATTGTGCATGCAATCTCAGAGAGCCTGTTATAGAAGGTGGTGTTGTGTCTTCTGTATTCAGGGCCGGATCCAGGGAGGGGCAGGGGGGGCATGTGACCCGGCGCCGAGTTAGGGGGGGCGCCGCGCCGGGCGCCAAATGATGGGATGAGGCCACCATAAAAAAAAATTTACCATTTCTACTGTCAAGTGTCAATAGCACAATATAGTCTACGTACATACAATTTTCTTACTTCAGTAAACTATATTTGCGCAAACCAAAAGAACATAGGCCTAGTAAGAAATATCTTTAAAGCGGCAGGGTATTTTCATAACTAAGGCTGTGGGTTGGCAACATTGTCTACGGCTTGACTAGGACTAGAAAGCGCAAGCGCAAGTCTCCCGCTTCCCGCCCCTGACTAGTGACTCGTGAGTGTTCCCGCTTGACGTGAGCGTGAACTTTTGATGAGTTTTAGGTTAGATTTCATGTCGCAGTTGTATGAATATTCTACCTGTGACTAACATAGATCAACATGTCGAAAAAAAACCATCAGGGTGTTTCCACAGAAAGAAAGCTAAAGCAAGACAACAAGAGGCCGCGAAAATCGTCAACTTTAATGTCATCATGGTTGCAAAATATCAAGGACCAAGGTAACTAATTTTTGTTGTATTTTAATTTGTTAAGATTCATTTTGAGTACAAAACAGTTATAGGCTATAGCGGCATAATAACAACAAACTTCAGTTTTAATGTTAAAAATAGTGGTTATAGATCATTAATTGTAAATATAGTTTTAGTTTATAGATATTTTATAGATTCGTTGCCTGAATGAAAATCCTCTCCCGTTCACATTCGTTCGGCCGACGCCCACCACACCTTGGCGTAGCATAAACACATTTAAATATTCAGAACTAAATACATTAAAAAACATATACATAAAATGCTTCTTTCACTTACTTTCTATGCTATTATTAACGATAGTTTTAATACGGTAACATACGTACTAAAATGTTAACAATACATTGATTGTAATATCCCCTTGGCCCTTACTACTAAAACAATTAATATATCGAAATAGGCTGTAGGCTAGTACTGTAATAGTATCCCAATTAAGATAGCATTTTTTTAGCATTATTGGGCACTATTTAACAACATTATATTTTTGTAACGTTTTTTAGTTAGGCCTACATGATTTATAAAACGTTACACAATGTAATAATTTGTTTATGTTGTACATGTAACCTATTTAAAAAATTAAAATGTTTGGTCATGTGTGCATTTATGTCTGTTGCTTACAGACGAAGCCGAACCTGAAGCAACGAGAAAATAAACCGTCTGTTCAAGAGGATGCGGTGGGAGAAGAAAACGCCGGAGGAGAAGATCTCATGGACGTTTGTGCAGAGGAAGAAGATAACAATGACTTTATTTGTGAAAACTGATTTTTGGGCCTCTTCTACGTCATTTCAAGAAGCCGTTTCAGTTTCAGACTCAAAAGGGCCTAACCATGAAGAACAGGAGAGTGAGTGTGAGTACAATTTTAATTTTAATGGACCCAGGAACTTGGCCAACTCAGCTTAGTGACAAACAAAAATGTTACATCATACAAAGGAGATGTGAAAAACGATGATCATAATCCTGATTTGAGTAAAAAGCGGTAGGGAGGGCCGAAACCTTACAAAAGATTGGTTTTGGTTTTTACAATATTTTGAAAAATGGTTCAAAGGTCAAAAGATCTTATTTGGCTTACAGCGAGACAATGAATGCTTTGTACTGTGTTCCATGCAGGCTTTTTCGTCATTTGAACACAGAACATGAATCAACAATTTCGTTTTTAGCAAGAAAGGAGGGATTCACAAATTGGAAAAAACTCAGTGACAAATTGCCAGAACATGAAAACTCCCAGTACCATAAGAAAACCTTTGTTTCATGGAAAGCATTAGAAACGTCACTTGGTAAAGGAGGGATCGACAAGGAGTTGCAGGATCAGATAAAAAAGGAGGAAATCCCACTGGAGAGAAGTACTACGCTGTATACTAGATGCTGTCTTATTTTTGGCAAAACAGGGTAGTGCATTCAGAGGGACAAAACTAAACTTGTAACTTTGCAGATCCATATAGTGGAAAATTTCTCAACACTATAGATTTAATTTCCCACTATAATGAGACCTTGCGTGAGCATATTGGTCGCCATAAGAAAGGGCAGCTCAGCTATTTTTCTCACACAGTACAAGATGAGTTTCTTGATCTCATTGCAAATGCAATTAGAGAAGACATAATTCAGGACATAAAAAAAGCTAAATATTTTTCATTGATTTTCGACTGTACCCCCTGATGTAAGTAAAAATGAACAAATGACTGAAGTCATTCGTTACATTAAATGTACTGACGAAGGGCCAGAGGTATGTGAAAGCTTTTTTAGATTTTTTTACTGTGAGTGAAAAAAACAGGCGAGGGGCTTTTGAAAGCATTGCTAAAAAGCTCAAAGAAGATGGTCTAGACTTGATGTTTTGCAGGGGCCAGTCGTATGACAACGGAGCAAACATGGCTGGGAAATACAAGGATGTCCAGTCAAGGATTGTGCAAGAGAACAAACTGGCCTACTTTGTCCCATGCTCAGCCCATTCCTTAAATTTAGTTGGGGTTCATTCAGCAGAGGCCTGTGTTGAAGCAAAATCGTATTTTTGTATTATAAACAGCCTCTACAACTTTCTCTCATGGCTCTACATCAAGGTGGGAAGTTTTTTAAAACATACATGTTCCCCTTTCGTTAAAATCAGAAAGTAAAACAAGATGGTCAGCAAGGATTGATTCTGTGGAGGTTATTTATAAACATATGGACAAAGTGCTCTCTTCTCTTGAAGACTTAACTACCCATGAGTTCTCATCTCCTGAAACAAGAGCTGAAGCTAAATCGCTACTTAAAAACATGAAAAGGTTTGAATATGTTATTATGACATGCTTTTTGGTATTCAGTCCTCAAGAAAATTGATAGAGTTAGCAAGTTTTCTACAAAGAGAGGACACAACAGTAGACAATGCTGCAAGAAACATACAAGGTCTTCTAAATGTATTTATCTTCAACTAGGGATTTAACTGTTTCAGAGGCAATTGACGAGGCAACATTTTTAGCTAATAATATGGGCATAACAGCAGAGTACAAGGAAACAAGAAATAGAAAGAAAAAGAAAATGACAGGAGACACACATGAAGATGATGGGTCAAATTTTACTGAAGAAGAAGAAGAGCTTTTCAAAAGATCACTTTTTCAAATATGTGATAGAATTATTAGTGAGCTAACTAACAGATATGATGTGTTAAAAATCGTTGCTGATAAGTTTAATTTTTTGTGTGGGGATCAAATAAAAAAAATGGATGTTAAAACTTTGAAAAGTAAAGCAAAAGAATTAGCTACAACATATGCCAGTGACTTAAATGAAGAAGAGCTTGTGAATGAAATAGAGAGTTTTAAATTTTCATGCCTTAAATATGGAAGAGATGGATTGGAAGACGCAACAGCAGCATCTTTACTCAAAATATTGCATAAGAGCAAGTTGAAAGAGGGTTATCCAAACATATATGTAGCTCTTAAAATCTTTCTAACGCTTCCAGTCTCTGTAGCATCTGGAGAGAGAAGTTTCAGCAAATTGAAGCTTATAAAAACCTATTTAAGAAATTCTATGAAACAGCAAAGACTAACTAATTTAAGCATTGTATCAATTGAACATGAAAGGGCTTCTTTGATTTATTTTGATCAGATAATTAACACATTTGCAGCAAAGAAGGCTCGGAAGATAAAGATTCTATAATTGTTAGTATTGTTTTTTTCTAAAACAATAATTGTATTGTTTTGGATTCATGTAAAATTGTAAAATAGACATTTCTATTTCATTAAAATAACACTTTCTTATTCAACCTAAGTTTTAATTTTATTTCAACCCCATATACAAAGCATATAGTAGTAAAAACTTATGGTAAATAGTTTGGTATCGGGGGGGGGGCGCCAAAAGTCAAGCTTGCCCCCCCTAGAAGAAATGATAGATCCGGCCCTGTCTGTATTTATTAAATTTGTTAATAAGTTTATTAAAATTAATTTATTAGTGGTTTGGTGGCAGGTTTCAATCTGAAGGCAAGGTTATTTGTTACTGTATTTTAATATCATCCACCACTAATTCAGGCAAATAAAACTCCATAATATTGTATTACAACATTTAGACTAAAATAGTTTTAAACAGATTTCTACTTTAATCCCATAACGATTGTAATTTATCTTGAAAATGTTTATTTCTTCATATTGTACTAAGATGTAAACTGACTGAGACCTCAATTGTGGAAATTTGTTTCGTAGCCAGTGTGTTTTTTTTTACATAGATAAGCACGGATCAGCTGGCAAAGTCGAATAAAAGTGAGACCCGGTCAGTATTTATATTACTTCCAGACGGGAACACAAGTATATTGCCTCTCTCTTAGCTGAAGTATATTGGATACGTTTGTGGCACGTCGGAGCCTAAACCTACTGGAACGAGAAAAGAATGCTGTACTTTTGAATGAATTTTCCCTTTTTCCAAAAGTCTTTTAATTTAAAGCTCTTTTGAGCTAAATAGCGTTAATGGATTGCCACAACAAGAAATTAACGCATCGTATAAACACACAAAAAAAAAACACAAACGAACAACTTACAATAATTTTTATTCGTGTAATCCTTTTTTGTAACTTTATTATGGTTAAATTTAGAATTGAATTTCTATAATAACTAGTCTATATAGATTTATTTGTGTTGGATTCTTTAAACTTGTATGTATTGTGCTTGAAAATAAATATTCCTGTTATACTCGTATTTATGTAATAGCATACCATCGATAATAGTTTTAACCATGATGGGCTAAATACGGAATAAAGTTTAGCACTCAGTATCGTGGTGCCTCAAGGATATGGACTGGCTCCTTTAAGGGCAGTCCGACCTCCATAAGAACATAATGTTAACTTGGGAACCTATATCTCTGTAATGGTTATATAGATAGAGTCCTGATTTTTATTTTACTTATTAAATAGCTTATAAATCTAGGTCTTATCATGAGGTTTTTAAATTTGAAAAAAAAATTAAAAAGTTATAATTTTTTTTATAATTTATTGTTTTTAACTAACTTTTTTATAAGTAAAAATGTTTACTGTGCCTCATTGACAAGAGATATTTATAAATTCCCATGAGGGGAACTAGGCAATAGTAAGTAGAATACTGTATAAAAATTTGACTGGGGTAGAGCCTAGTAGTTTTTGAGTTATAGGGCCCCAAAGTTAAAAAATAACAAGTTTCGGCAAATCAAGAAAAAGCAAGAAGGTAGCATATTTTGGACTCATACCTTGGTTTAATGATGGCCTGCACTGTAGGAAGGGTTTGTCTGGATCCTCTGCTTCTTGATACAGATCCTCCAGCTTCCTTTTGGCTAAAGTCCTTGATTGCCTGATTTTTTTTTCAATGTCGGTAGCCGCTTTATCTGCTTTGCGAATCCGCTGGGTGTCGAGACGTTTTAAAGCTAACCGCATATTCAGTCCTGGTTCTAGCCCAATGTGCTCTAAAACTTTCACTTTGGAGCTGTACCCATCATTGAATGATAGGACTGCCTCATAGACACCTAGCCTAAGAGCACCTAGTGTAACAAAGGTGCGTTTAGGGAGCGAGCCCAAATGACATTATTCATAGACTCATTAGGATTTTGAGATTTTCCTTTGAGACATTTTCTGAGTAGTTCTAGGCTGCACAAAGATTTAAAAATAGGTTTGATTGCTTTCATTAGAACAGGTGAGAGGTGAAAATGGCTGGCTGTGGTCATATTTAGTTTTTTCTTTGGCGGCTTTGTTATACTTACACCATGTGTCTTCGGTGTCTGGGCATAAAATATGTAAAGGCGTATCGTTAGTAGACTGAACATGACAGTACAACGCCCAAACTGCTCGCCTCATGGCTTCCACGCTGTGTGTATTCCTACGGATGGCTAGTCCATAGTATATTTGGATTTTGTTGGATCGCCTTCCCTGTTAGCCTACCTTTCCCAGAAAGAGATTTTCCGTCAGAAAGCTTCAAAGCCTTTATTTTTCATGATAAAGTCCCTTATTCTTGTCCCCATCCTCTTCTGGACGTGTCCTACAACATTCCAACTTCTGAATGGACACATCTGGGCCATATGGTGCTTCTGCCACAACTGCTGCATAGCCATTGGAGTCACCATCTCCAAGGTACTCCACATAGCGAACACCGTATTTAGTCTCGGATCTTTTGAACATTGCAAGTCGCACCTTCAGCTTCCATACCTCCACTGCTACCTACATAATTTGCCTTGCATATTTCTAAGTGTTGGTTGCTTGTTCTCTGAGGGCAGTTACAGTATTTTGACATTGAATAAATATCTATTACTTTACCCGTATCTGCTGAAGTAATTGTGACAACGCCATTTAGCGAGGTGTGGCCTCGCTTTTGCCAGCTTCCGTCAACCGCAACACATAAGTCATTAGAATTTCCATTTTCAATAACTGCTTCTGTCACTGCTCTCTTCATAGAGTTTTTCACACACACTTTCTACATGGCTGGACAAAAACTGTTCATGTTGATTGAACTTGCTGGGCGGAGCGGGTAAATTCATCATGCCGCAAAGAGTTTGGGCAGCAGTATAGCCCTTTCCTATTACACGCAAGCCGTATACTAACCTTAGGTTCAAGTCATAGTAGCATTGTGAACTTTTGCTTGGGTGCCTCAATAGGCCTAGGCCTAATATCTGTTGCTTTGGGACAGTTGTCAAAAGCTTTTGTCATGCCACAGCTACAGGAGACGGAAATTTGTACTGCGAGCCCTGCTAATGGTTTTCGACTAAATGATAGGTTGCCATGACAAACCCTACACACTGCAACATCTTTCAAAACTGATTCTAGCTGTACAATGTTTACTATGTCATACTGTAAGGTATCAGTTGAATTATCATAGCAGGCTAGGTTAGGGCTCAATTTCTTCATTGGATGTGGAAACAACTTTGGGTGTTCTAGGCCTATCCTCTTCATTACCTGAAGTTACTACTGTTTTCTTGCTACGAACAAACAGTCTTCTTCTTGTAACATAGTTTTCTTAGTTCCTACTCTCTTCTTATTACCCCATTTTAATCTACATTCAATTACAATAAACTCCTTTACAAATAAAAACAACAGGGAAACTTGCAAATCACAAAACACAGTATTTCAAAACTTCACAATAACCTCCAACATAAAATAATAACAACAGATGACATCTGTCATATTGCTGACAGTGTGTGATATCAGCTAAAACCAGACTAAAAGCAAAACAGTACCAACATAACAAAACCAATTAAATATCTATTTTATAGATTGTTGTTTACTATAAGGAGTGGTGCTCAACGCCAAACAACAGTTGCAAGCCTTTATATATATATTTTTTATATAAGGTTAATATTATAGTAATAAGGTATATTATAAACCATTTTTAAAGAGAAAATTCTAAAGAATATATAATAAATAAAAAACCAAAATTCCCCCAAAAAAAATTTTTTTTCATGTCAGACTGCCCTTAATGTTTTTACTTATTTTGCTGTTTTATTGATAGTGAACTTCAGAAATTACGTTATTTGCCGAAAATATAGCTCCACAATTTTTCCAATGTTATAAATAAAATTATTATCGCTAATTTTTACGTTTACAAAAGAATTATTAATTTCAAATTTATTTTAGTTGCAAATCAAACTTGATTAAAAGTGGTAAACTGTAGCTAATGCTTGAAATAGAATAATTTACCCACATTTGTTTAAGTTACTTGCCTTAATTGTTTTACCTTAATAAAATATAAAAGTACGCCACACCACGTGTCGCATAACAGGCTTCGCTGAGGTTTTATTGCAAAATGTTATATATAATTTTTGTTATCCTCGAAACGTACATGGGGGTTGGTAGACAGGCATACGATCATACGGAGAAGAAATTGACATAAACATTACCAAATTCCATTATTGAACATGCACCATCCTATACAATTCTTATCCGTGTAGAAATGAAGTTTCATTCAAACTTAAAAGCCTGCGGATTAAATCTTTCTGCAGATATCTCGCCACGTATATATATATATATATATATATATATATATATATATATATATATATATATATATTCAAACCATGATGACAGACCTCTAGTAAAACGCAGTCTGAATGGGATTCTCAGTATCCCACTGTTGCCTGTGCTGATGTGTGATAGTGCTCGTGACTTACATCCTGCATCCTGTGCAGTGACAACGCCTGGGTTTATTTTCTCCTCTCTGCACTCCAAACAGTTTCCGGAGTGTTTAATTTCTTTCTTTCCCTTTTTTCTTCCGTTTTTTAGTGGCAGTCTATTGCCGCACATAGGAACTTCTAAGTACAACTATAAGTATTAATAGCTGACGATTAGGATAGATTTCAATCCACGAAACGTTGTGTTATAAATTTTGTAACATATAACGTTGGCAAATTCCTATTATCCTTTCAAACCTTCCATAAAAAACTTTAAACAAAGAGTTATGAATGTGTATGAACGTAGGAAAACATATTTTAGAACGTTTTGAAACTTGTTTTAAAACGCGTTTTATACATTTAATCGTCAATATATTTATCTCATTTATAATTCATAAGAACACGCCACATATTTTACACACCGCATAGCGTGAAAACCCATGCAATCGAGCACGCAAACAAACAGATAAATTGACAGATAAGCGAGCGTGTACAGATAATGGGCCTTCAACGAATCCTGTTGAATGATTGCATCGCATGACTAATCGTAGTGTATTAAGCCATTTTTAGTTAACCGATTTAAAACAGAATCTGTTTCGGATTTTGTGGATTGAAACAGGTTTTATACACGTGCCTCTTGGATTGCGGTGCTTTTCCGCCTCGGATTGCCATGGTAACACATAATCGAGGTTTCCGTCACTCTTTCAAGTCCGCATTATACGGATTGTCTCGGTGACCACGAGGGCGGGGTCGTAGGCCGCGGTGACCAATGCACTCGCCGCACGAGTAAGAGCACTCAGTGGGTGGTCAGGACCTGCGTCGCTTCAGCGCTGTTAAATATAGCATAATATTACAATTATTTAGGGCAGCTGACCAATGTAGATATGATGTAAATTATTGTTAGGTCGAGCAGAAAAAATGACAGGGTGTAAGGGAAAGCAGATGTGGTGAAAAAACAGTAATTTCAAGTAGCGAATATATACATAGAAATTAATTTAGTCGAAAATTTGTTAATTTAAATAAGTTTATTCGTTGAAAGTAATTAGTATAACTTAATTTGGTAATTGTAGAAATCAGGCAATCATTAAAGCTAGCTGTGTTAGTAACGGGGCCACTGAGGTGGTTTGACAGTTGTCATCTTTACCGCGGTCTCGATAGCTACGAGCTATTTATTTAACGGACATCCGTTGCTATTTAACGGACATCGGGGGTTTGGCCGACACGTTACAAATAAACAAAGTTTACATGCAAATACCGTCAACCATCCTATTGTTGAAGTGATCACACTTTTGGAGATATCTATTCCATGTCATAGTTTATCCATACCAAAATAAAATACGCAGGAAGGCACTCAACACAACACTCAAATACGAAGAATTTAATTTAGCTGTCGCGGGCGATATACAAGAACGGACTACAGGACACACGGTGAGGAGCAACACATTAGACCTTGGAGATTAAACAAAATTTTGAAAATTTTAATTGTTTTAGCAGTGTCAAATTTATTGGCTGAGCTTTAGTGAAGCCTATCACTTTTAGGACTGGACAATTTTTCATTTCTGCCTATATGTCTACTTCCAAAGCATTAGACGCAAAATTTCAATTGCACATCTAATAATCCAGAATGGATATAATAAGCACAAACCATTACACTGCACAAAGCAAGTGCAATGAATGAATGACATACCACACATATAAGAGAACGTGAGAGACTGACGTAGTAAGCCAGTGTGAGATGCAGTGTAACAACTAATCATTCGTTGGCTTAACTCTAGCGAAGCCTTACTCGTGGGGCTGGAACAATTTCATTTCTGCCTGTCTTTTCGGACAATATTTAGAAAACTAACTGACTTACAGACTCGAAATATTGCATGAAGCTTCATTTATGTATGACGTATTCAGAGTTCGTTATGGGACCTGTCACTTCATGTCATTTGGCTGAGCGTTAGAAAATAATTTTACATTGGTCTCATGGGTAACCATGATCACCAAGAGAAAATATCAGTATAAATAAATGTATAAACAAGCTAAGTACAATCATACTCTGTGAGATTTTAACTTATGAGATATGAACACGGTATGTAGTTTGTTTATATCGTAAAAATAATAAAGTGAAATTAAATATTAAAATTTGGTGACAAAATGTTATATTAGCGCTCTTTTGCGTTGTAGTGGCTTCCCTACATAACCGACTGCTATGAAATCTAACTTGCAAAGAAAAATGTCAATGTAAAATGTGATAAGTTATCTCGAGAGAGATTTCATCTGTAGACTTGTATATGAAACTTCACTTCTATATAAACAAGCTTGATTTCTATAGTGGTGCATGTACAATTATGAAATTAGGCTGAGTATCATTGGTGCTTATCACTTAATAGGCTAATACAATTACTCTATTGTCTGCTGGGAGAATGGAAATATTTATTGGCTGTATGTCCGTCTGTCTGTCCGCAGGACAACTAGGGAATGAAATGAATCAAATCTATACAGATTTGAAATTTTACATGCAACCTCAGTGAAACCTGTTACACGATATGTGGCATACTCTCGCCTTTCATATGTATACTAAAAATATTTTTCTCCGTTTCTAAAAAAACATTTCAAAATTTTAAAAACTGTGGTAGCACATTTGGTTTTACATCTATATGATAAAAATGTTGCTTTCTAGAGAAAGAGTAAAAAGATTTCAAAAGCTTAATTTCGTGCTTAGTTCTCCAAAGTGAGGTAGAAATATGTAAATTTTTTAGCTTCGTAAATAACGTTCCGAAGCCGTGCGAACCGTAAAGCTTGAGTAATATCTTGGGTTTATCCTAACGACAGTAACAAAGAATGGACTTAACGGTACGCTTATATCGTTTTGGAATTCATAAAAATACCTTGGGTATTCCTCGCACTACCTTAGTTAAAATTTTAAAATAATTTATTACATATGATTAATGCTTATTTATAATTTTCAACCAATAACTGCCGTCACACAAGAATGTTTTAATGTACAATACTCCTAAAGGCAATCCGTAATGAACTATCTTTTTATTCCAAATAATAAAACAAAATGTTTGATAAATTTATGGGACAAAGTTTAATAGGTATGGTGTCTCTAACGTAAAAAAATCATACGAAAAAAATAAATTATAAAGTGTTACTATCTTAGTTCATGACAGTTAATATTAGTTTCCTATGTGACTGAGAGAGAACAAGAGTAAACAATATTGTAGTATGAAGGGAAGGATTTAGTTTCTAATCCCTAACAGACCTTCGAGTAACTAACTACAGGTCTACTGACGTAGCCTATGTCATTATTACTATGCATTCATGAGTAAAGGAGACCTTAACGATATTGTAATTTGGATGAGAAGATTTGTTGTATAATCCCTCTGACACCTGCGAGTAACTAACTACAGGTCTGCTGACGTAGCCTATGTCATTATTACTATGCGTTCAGGAGTATAGGAGACCTTAACGATATTGTAATTTGGATGAGAAGATCTGTTGTATAATCCCTCTGACACCTGCGAGTAACTAACTACAGGTCTACTGACGTAGCCTATGTCATTATTACTATGCATTCAGGAGTATAGGAGACCTTAACGATATTGTAATTTGGATGAGAAGATCTGTTGTATAATCCCTCTGACACCTGCGAGTAACTAACTACAGGTCTACTGACGTAGCCTATGTCATTATTACTATGCATTCATGAGTAAAGGAGACCTTAACGATATTGTAATTTGGATGAGAAGATTTGTTTGTATAATCTCTCTGACACCTGCGAGTAACTAACTACAGGTCTACTGACGTAGCCTATGTCATTATTACTATGCATGTCAGGAGTATAGGAGACCTTAACGATATTGTAATTTGGACGGGAAGATTTGTTGTATAATCTCTCTGATACCTGCGAGTAACTAACTACAGGTCTACTGACATAGGCTATGTCATTATTACTATGCGTTCAGGAGTAAAGGAGACCTTACAATATTGTAATTTGGACAGGAGGATTTGTTGTATAATCTCTCTGACATCTGCGAGTAACTAACTACAGGTCTACTGACATATGCTATGTACTGTAATTAGTACTATGCATTTGAGAGTAAAGGAGACTTAACGATAATGTAGTTTGGACGGGGGGATTTGTTGTATAATCCCAACGACACCTGCGAGTAACTAACTACAGGTGTACTGATGTATCATATTTCATTATAACTATGCATTTGAGAGTAAAGGAGACTTAACGATAATGTAGTTTGGACGGGGGGATTTGTTGTATAATCCCAACGACACCTGCGAGTAACTAACTACAGGTGTACTGATGTATCATATTTCATTATAACTATGCGTTTGAGAGAAAAGGAGACTTAACGATAATGTAGTTTGGACGGGGGGATTTGTTGTATAATCCCAACGACACCTGCGAGTAACTAACTACAGGTGTACTGATGTATCATATTTCATTATAACTATGCGTTTGAGAGAAAAGGAGACTTAACGATAATGTAGTTTGGACGGGGGGATTTGTTGTATAATCCCAACGACACCTGCGAGTAACTAACTACAGGTGTACTGATGTATCATATTTCATTATAACTATGCATTTGAGAGAAAAGGAGACTTAACGATAATGTAGTTTGGACGGGGGGATTTGTTGTATAATCCCAACGACACCTGCGAGTAACTAACTACAGGTGTACTGATGTATCATATTTCATTATAACTATGCGTTTGAGAGAAAAGGAGACCTTACAATATTGTAATTTGGACGGGAGGATTTGCTTAATTATATGAACTCAGATATCTTTACTTAAAAACATAAGGTACATCTGCATTATTGATACAATAAAATGGTTTTATTATCCAAGAATAGAATTTCAATTGTCAAAAATGAAGTGAAATTTTAATTTGAGTAGGGTTTTGGAGGGTAATGAATGAATAAAAATATCAAACTATAAATTTTTAAACTGTGTTTTAAACTGTCTGTTTGCAAATGGTGACTTGTTCATTCTCTGTCTCGTTGGCTGAGAGACCATATTAAATGTTCACTGTTACTAATTTATCAGCCTACCTCGTAACGTTTAATAAAGTTTATTTAAATTGTCAACATAAAATACGTACATAAAAAACAGTACTTTAAGTAATAATACAAACAGAACCCAAGAATGGTGTACTCGTTTAATAATTATTACACTGAGTAACACGTATTGCTTGTAATATAGTATTAAATATCAAATATCCATGTAAAACCTCAAGGTAGGTATGGGATATCTGACTGAATAAATTTTACATATTGTTTATTGAAATTCTCAGATTTTTGTATAACAGTAATAGTATTATCAATAGGAAGAAACCATAATTTTAATCTACAACGCTATTACTCCGATATATTAGTCCAAATGTATATGGACATAAAAAGAACGGGGTAAACCGTTAACCGTAACACCCCAAACCAGCAATCAGTAAAGTAGCCTAGTCCTGTCCAGCCGCAATACACAAATTTGTACCAACATTGCGTATGATCATTGACGAAGTATCTGGGGCTAGTAATCAACTTGACGGTTAGGAGATTCCGTCGCTGCAGTATAGTAAGCGGCCACCACCACAATCGAATCCCGATTATCGAATTATCGATTTTCATGAGTACTGAACCCTCGATATCACGACTATCTAAAAAAGCGCCAAGCCAAATTACGTAATAGGTACTTCAAATAACAATATTGTTCTGCAGGTTTTAAAAATTAATACATTAACAATTAATCTTAAATACTCTTTATTTATAAATGTTACAAACAAAACAATTTAACTTATTTTTTACTATTTTCAAAGATAAACGTGTCTGACTGTTCAGTTCATTGTACTTGCCGTCATTAGTCAAATACCACGATTTTACTTTGAATTAATTTGGAGCAATAATGTCGAACTATATTTTAGACTTTTAAAATTGTACTATAGTGAACCTATACTTTTATATGTAAAATATGTGTACTCGCTTCAGATTATATTAGATGATTTAAACTATGTTTCAGCATCGTAGTACTTACGGTTAGTTTAGCCAATCTGAAATTGTATTTTTGCAGCTACTGATGCCGTCAAAAGTACATTAACTAATTAAATTAACAAGTCGTAGTCTGTTTGATTCCAGCTAAAATAGTACATAATTTTCAATATATTCATAATACCAAATTTAAATTTCGAATGTGAAAAGGTCTTGTAAAGGGTGGTTTTTACAATGTCGTGTTTGTTCTGACTTTTCTTGTATCGAAACACTATTTGATTCCCACCTTTATTTCTAGTTCTTATCTCCTCATTGCAAACTAGACACTTCGGATTTAAAAGAGCAAGGTCATTATCTTGTAACCATTTAAAACATTGTTCAATGTTAAAAATCCATTTTAGACATATTCATCGCCATTGTTCTTGCCGATATCACTTGCCTACTCGGTGTTTAAATGAAATAAAAAAGGTGGCAATGATTAATTATGAAATTTATAGGTCAAATGTATTCGATTGTTTCCATATTTATAATCGATACTCATGATTCGATTGTAGTGGTGGCCGCTTATTACACTACAACCTTTTCTGTACGTAACGCCGCCTGCAGAAATCTAAAAGGCATGTCTCCTTCAAAATCCAGAAGGCGAAGGAGACATTAAAATTTCAATAAGGGTAGCCAAACTGTTAGTGAGGTTCAATTCTGCTAAATAAATATATTTTGTGATGCCACAAAAAAATTTCCAAAGTCTTATGTACAAAACCATCACACTGTAATCGTTATTAATGATGTTTTATATTTTGGGTATAATGGGTGTATAATGTACATTGTTTTACAAGAACAAGGGTAACGTTCCTATCTTATCTTATCTTCCTTATCTACCTTATCTATCTTATCTTATCTTATCTTATCACCTTATCTATCTTATCTACTAATCTCTCCGGCAACAAGTACGGAGTACTGCAGCACCTTCCTTGCTACTCTTCACTAGCGGTGACGAAAGAAACATCACTCGAGATAACAATAACAAAATCAATAAAATGCCTGTAATATAAATTTATACAAAACCTATAAAAAATTGTAATGGTTTAGTTTGTGATAGCATAATAGCCTTCCTAGATAATAGTAATAGTAATGAACAACACTCAATTACGAATAAATGGTATTAATACAAGACACTTGTGTTGCATAAATAATAGTTTAATAGAACGTTGTGTGTTTTCAAATAATTGAAGGTAAACATTTAACACAATTAAAACGGCAAAACGTTGTAGTGGCGGAAAAGTGGGACGGGTATAATAGTTGGGCATACTCGAGAATGGCGAGTTGTTAGCATCGGGATGTCTTGAATGCGAACTTGTCACAGGAGATTTAAGGAAATTGTTTTCCCTTCTTCTTTGTAATGAAAATTGAGTTCTCACCCGGCCTTTTATCCCTCCTCCTCCGGAACATTCAACTTTCACTAAAGAAGTAAATATACCTTTTGAAAAAGTAAAATATTATAATACAAAACTGCTTCACAGTTCTAGTAATAGTTTAGTGCAGTTAAAAATATATTTATTTATTTGAAATATCCACATTTAATTTAACACTAAAACATTTTAAGACTGTGACTATTTTGGTCATCTGGTGGATATAATTTTTCCCGTGGAGTGAAAAAAACTAAAATTAATTTTTCACAATTTTTAAAACAGTAGTTTGTTCCATTCATTTCAGTATACTATGTGAAGCAAAAAAATGTTTATTCTTGAGCATAATAAAAAGTTAGAGCAAACTTGTTACTTTGAACGGTTTCTATATGCTCCGAATGTACAAACTTATTATTATTATTATTATTAAGAGACAATCATTGTATTAATTTAATTACAAAATTCATTGGGAAGCCTTATAATATTTTATTAACTTGTTTCACGTTCATGACGATTTTCTTAGTAGCCTAGCCAGTTTAAAAAATGACCACCATTCTGTAACTATTGAGCACATTGTTTACCTCAGTAAGGCTGTTCAGGTAAAACGTCTGGATAAAATATATATGCAGAAACTAATACTTTTAATCGTTATGAATTTCAAATAAAAGAATACTCCCATACATTTGGATAAATAAGGAGAGGTCACCTGCGTTTTTCTCAATAAATTAAACACTTCCACAATTCATTACAATAATAATGTCATTATATTGTAAGCTCAGTTCGTAACATTTATAGAAGTAAAAAAGTAAAGTAAAGAACGTCTTATTTTGCGAGGCGAAGTTATTGCCAAGAAGCCCTCTCTCTCTAACACTTAACCTGGGGACCAACGGCTTAAAGGTGACTTCCGAACCACCACCAATGGCCGGGCAGGCGGGCTGCTTGCAAGAACAGAATCGCTCAGCGGTTACCCATCCAAGCAGCAGCCACGCTCGACGTCCTTTATTTCGTTATCTCGCGATAACCGCTGTACCCGTTATACTGCGCCAGTAGTTTTTCTAGTAATTATAAATATAAAAACTATATTCCTCTTTGGAAAAAATACAAGACATTCTGTTTAAAGGTCAACCTTATTGCCATGTCATAATTCTATAAATAGATTCTACAAACTAGGAACTTTAATCATTCGGAGTATCTTTTAAATTGGCTATTTTGACCAATTATTTGAATTTGTTATTAACAATTTTACAAACGATACACTTGTGAAATGTTTTACTTGCTTTTAGATGAAAAACAAAGTCAGGTATTTGCCAATTTGATAGAATATTGTTCAACAGGCTAAAATACAATTACCTGGATAGTTAATTATCGTACAATTGTATTTTGTAATTAACCACACTCAGATTACAGTGGTAAACATATTAAATTAGACTGTTCACTGACGAAAACATAGAATTGGCAGTTGATGGTTTAGACGTCGCTACCAACTACAAAGTTTCGTTACCGCACTTTATTGATGGTGATTATTATCTCATATTATACTAAAGCGCAATAACGTGTTATATCCAGTTATATCTTACCGGGATCTAGTTACAGTAGAGGAGTTGAAATCAAAATATTCCCATATTCGTAATTTCGTATATGAAGACCACCGTTCAACGTTATATCATAATGGAATCTATTCTCAGTTTAAATAATGTTACATTCCTATTAAACAACTGCCTATTTAAATTTATGCACAGAGATTATTCCACAATATGTTTAAATTGTTGTATAATACAAATATAAACAGATACTGAATATAATTCAAAATGGTGTTACAGATGAGTATTCCACCAAAGCGTAAGCTTATATCATAATATACAAACGATTATTCTTTTGTGGTCCCTGGTTTCAAAATGAATATAAGCACAAATATTGAAAATAACGTCCATAATTTAGCTGTCAAAATCTTCTAAATTAATTAGATTATTTTATAAAAACAATAGGCACGGTGCGGGGTATGAGTTTTACCTGTCAACCTTCATATTGTTAAATTAAATTGTTCATGTATTTAAACTAGACGGGAAAATAAGTTCATCGTGATTTTGAATGCTAAGTTTCACATAATATTGGGCATTAAAACGATATAACAATTTTTAGGGTATATTTATACAAGGTAGGTGTACGCCACACCACGTGTCGCGAAGGAGGTTTCGCTAAGATTGCACGCAAAGTTTCAAATCTATAGCTCATTTCACTCTTAAGATGTCCATCGGATAGATAAGACAAAGAGGCATCATACAGGGAAAATTTTACATCCGCCCGAAATACAAAAGAGAAATCGTGTCAGCCTACTGAGAAATGGCCTTCAATGACGATCAGCCAAATGACATGGTTAGACATGCACCTGCATATTCGAATTCAATGTTACCTCCATAGAATTGACAACAGTGCGGACAGACACAGAGAGATGATATTTTTCAGCTCAAAAAGTGGCAGGCTTCACTAAAGCTCAGCCTATCACACGTGGGGATGACACAATTTCATTTCTGTCTGTCGGGACAATATCTCGAAAACAAACTGACCTACAGACTTGGAAATTTCCCGGAAATTTCAATTAAATATTAGCAACACTGAGTCGAAGATGGTGCATGCCACTCTGTGGGATGTGACTCAGCGTTAGTGAACATTTTTACATAGGTCTTATGGGTAACCATGATGGCGACGAGAAAATTCGGATGAAATAAATTTACAAAAATATACTGATCCAATCATTTGAGATATCATCATGTGACTTTCACTCATAAAAACATGATTTCATAGATAAAATTAAACGTGAATTTTAAAATGAAATGTTTTACACTATTACTAATTGGTTAAATGAATAGCAAGGCAAAACTGCTTGAATTTCATTAAATCTAAATGGAAGAATATGAAATGGACAACATAACTTACAACCGTTGTTCAATGTGGTCATCCTTGAACTTGAACACAGTTGAAATCGATTCATCAATGACCGTCCTATATTACAACCTTGAAGCGTCTATAGAACAACAACAGTAGCGCAAGCCAATCTATTGTTCATTGCACCCAACAAAAATAAATTCTCTTTATCAACGATATATACAGGGGTGGTTCAATAACGAAGGCCAGATTTGGATTCAGCACATAAAAATCTATAAGGATCAATTATTATACTAAAGCTTTTAAAAACAGGTTTTGTGTTGTGTTGTTCAATACCATCTAGTTAGAAAATAAATTTGTTTTACTTTAAATATACATTGAAGCAGTAATGTTGTTACAGAAAGGCTACAACGAAGTTATTCAATCAAAATGTGAACAACAGAAACTTATGAGAACCGCATGAAATATCATAGAAAGTTTGGACCGATGAAACTTCGTTTTCTTTCAGTCCCACAACCGCACAAACTTTCCTTGAATTCTAAATCAGGAATCGGATATATTATTACGAATTCAAGTATTGCTGCAAAAATATCGATCATTACTAAATATTATTAGAAATTCAAATTTGTCTTTTGATTAGTATAAGTTATTAACTAGTTGTTGTGTGTATGATATACGTTGATAGTGAATATTTACTTTTAAAAACTTTAATTTCACTTTCACATACTTTTTATTTCTGGATGTTTCAGATTGGCAGTCGTTCAAGAGTGTCACTAATCAGTTATTACTGGTCGTAGGGAAAACAAAGATTTTCAGGTACTTTTCCAAAAACATTATTTCTTATATATTTTTATTGGCATCTTATACAAAAATAGAAGATAGCGACCTTGTGGAGTGTAAATGTGATACGATGACGACAAATCATTATAAGTAAATATATTTTCAAATAATTTTACGAGACAACGTCCAAATTTGAAAGAACCACTTTATTTATAACTATTCGTTTATGATTTCTAGGCGATTATGTTTGAAATTTCAAGTTTATTAACTTATCAATTGTTAGAGAGTCTTCTTTATAATCCGAGTTTAAACATTTAATCTTCAAAACACACCATCAGTTTTATATTTCGAAATGACAGCCAAACACTAAATCTATCTTCATTCTGCCTTTACCGGAAAGTATATCTCTATTTCTAATGTAATAATATTATCTTGTTATTTCTTTCACGTTCGTGTAATTGATCAAATAATGTCGCGCAAACATTTAGAAACTTTTAGATAAGTAACTATCGCACACATTCCATTCCTAGTCAACGTGCATCATCAAAACTACCAGAAAAGTCTTGATTCGCTCTACTCGTAATCTTTCAGTAGACGCCCTGCTGATCCTCTACAAAGCACTTGTTCGTCCTCTCCTGGAATACAACTCTTCCATCTGGTCACCTTCCCAAGAAGGACTCAAAACACAACTTGAAAGAGTTCAGCATCGTCTTGTCAGAACAGCTGGGTTCAGAGATGGCCACCACTACATGAATGTTCCAATTGCTGGTTATCAACTACAGCATGGCCTTGCTCCTCTTGAGGCTCGTAGAAAGATACATGATCTTATCTTTCTCCACAAGATCATCATCGGAAGCATTGATTGCCCGCAACTACTCAACAAAATCTACTTCCATGTTCCTGGGCATACGAGACTGCGAGACACCTTTGCAAGACTGTACTATTCAACGACCTACCAACAACAGAGTACGATACCTCGACTTCTACGCAGCGGAAATGAGATGGGACATCTTGTTGACTTCTTCGCCACCAGCCCTGCTAGATTTCGAGAAGAAATCATCAAATTAGTATATGGCACTCTATAATTCTGTTTCAACTATACCTTTTTTCTGTTTTTACTCGCCTTTTTTTAGTAGTACTTTGTTATATATATTATAGTCTTTGCATTTAAATTGTTCGATATTGTTGTTGTATTTATAGTTTATTGATTATTTCATGTACCTGTTCTTGTTGATCTTGTTTAATCAACCCTGTTTTGCTTGACTCTCTGTGCATCTTAAATCTCCAAACTTTTCTTGTTATTTATATTGTCAAATGGCTACCTGTTGTTGTTATTGAATTATTGTTATCTATTGATTTAGCCGTTATCAAGTTATTGTTATGCAATTGTATCAGTTGTTGTATTCGCTTGTTGCACTCTTATTCTATATTGTTATGTTATTTTACTATGTAATGGTATTGTAAAAGTGGCGATTGCCGTGGAAATAAATAAATGAAATAAATGAAATGAAATGAAATGAAATGCTACTTAGACCTCGCTATGAGTTAGAATTCCCTGGTTGGTTCGAAAGATCGATCAGCATAATCGAATAAGTGATTTTGTGCCCACTTGCAATGAATGCATCCCCAGTTTTCTGTTGTTTTTTAAGAGCACCTTATTGAAGTGTTCAAAGAGGAAAAATAGCATGGCACATAAATTATAATTATAGATACAATCAATTATGAGGTGTCAAGATATCATTAGTGTGTTAAGTAAATTTCCGATGTTTTTGGCTAAGAATAAATTACACCCAAGGGGCTGAATAATTTCGTTTCTGTCTATATGTTGTATCTATCATATATAGACTGGAAAGTTTTGCATAAACCTTCATTAAAATTTTAAAATTTCTAAATGGGCCACATTGAGTTCAATGATGGTTGTAGTCACTCATTGGCATTTGGCTAAATTTTAGCAAATATTTTTACACTGCTCTTATGAGTAAACCATGACAATAATGAGAAAATCGTAGAGTACATTTGCAAACACACATATAACATATAAATACACTCATATAACATTGTAACATAAGTAACACATGTAGCCTAATAAAATGAGATATAAATTTCTCATGTAACCACAGAAAGCCTGTTACGCGACATGTATTACTTTGTACTCCTACCTTGTAACAATATAAATTTAACTTAACTTTTAAGAATTAAATTTTCATTTCATTAAATTCTATTTTAAAATGATTACCAAACTTGCAAAAATGTATTATCTTTATAAATGTCGTCATTAATTCGAGATTTTTATTTAGAAAAATCAAAAACCCGGAAAAAATACTTAAAAATTAAAAGTATTAAGAACTAACCTATGTAAACGCGTTTACAGCACAGTATTAACTGATTTATACATTATTGCGGAAATTATAGTCATGTTTAACAGGAAATTACGATTTGATAGACAGAAAACCGTTAAAAAGCTCTTACTCTTATTTTAGCTCTGCGTCTTAAGTAACTAATATACATAATGTAAAAAAAATACTCACAATTCTTTGTTGGCTTTAGCTGGTGAACGGAAATTCCTGCAAAAAGAGACTTGTTAGCTTTTATTTTTGGATTAATTTATAGATTTATATATTCATAAATTGAATATCGATGTTTCACCAAATTCAAATAACACTTAAGACCCAATCCAAAAAATAATAATATATAAATATATAGATATAAATCGGATTTAAAGTGTGTTTTTTATGTATTAACTGAAAAATTACGGAGATATTTTACCACTGAATATGAAAAACTATTATGACAAGAAGTTTCAAGTAGTAGTATGTAATCTCTTCCTCAGGTTTTATCCTAAAATGTTAAACTTGTAGAGAGGTGAATAGTAAAATCATCTATCAAGAGTATACTTTTATTAGTAAATAGTTCACTTCATGCTTTACAGTTTTCAAAAATGTATTTAAAAAAAATACTGATAAGAATAAAAGTTCGTCACCGCTCACTTTCACCCAAATCCGTTACTGGGACGAAAATCAGCGATGCTTGTATCGGAGATGTAGTAATTTGGCAAAAAGATTAATTAATTTAATAATTTAATTTTATGTCTGAACAATGGCGCAGTGTAGCGGGTACGGCTACAAGACTATCGCAATCAATCGCAAGATAATCCAATCAAGCAACGTCGAGAGTGGCTGCTGCTTGGGTGACCGCTGAGCGATCCTGTCCTGCAAGCAGCCCACCTGTCCGGCCATTGGTGGTGGTTCAGAAGTCACCTCTAAAGTGTTCTGGTCCCCACGTTAAGTGTTAAAGAGTCCTTCTCGACCAAAACTTCGTCTGGTAAAATAATACCAATAAGACTGGTGAAATAAGAGTAAAATTTTTTGACTTTACCTTTAAAATTGTGAACTAGGTTTCTTGTTACTACCTATACATTAAGCATTTACCATCATAATATGTTCTAATAACATTCGAGCTAAATTTATACTGTTAAAATGCATTTTCCTACTTTAATAAATAATATTGCCCTTGACCGCCTTATGCAAGAGAATTACTTAAACTTAGATGTTTGTTTAAATCTGGAAACTTGGCAGTTAATAGCAAAAGAAAAGTAAAATTGTAAGAATATAAAGCTATTACATAACATGAAGAAACATTGTTTTGTAACAGAAGATAATCCTGGTAACGTATGAAGAAAATATGCATACCTAAAACCGTTTCTAAATGTACACTGCAGAACACGTAGAGTCAATTTTCCAGCTTAATGTAAATTTTAGGGCGGCAAGCTGAAGACATTGATAGTACCTTAAAAGGAAAAATATGCATAATGAAAATGTTTAAAATTCCTTAGACTTTCGGATATGAAATGACTGTTGTGTAATACTAATACTAGGAACAATAGACCAAGTAGCAAATAAACCTGTAGCGAAATACAATTAACACTGTACAGTACTTTGCTTTACGTATTCTCCTTACGTTTTATAATATGGGAAAATCGTCTAGAGTAATTACTGCCTACAGCTTCACACAACATTAATCACCTTGGCAGTGGCCATATATCAGCCATAACGACCAGACCGTCTCCCACCTCCATCCCATCTTCCCACCTGTAGCACTCCTCTTCCGTTAGACAACATCTTTAAATATGCGGTATCTTTATTTACAAACAAAACAGATTATATTATTTGTATTTATCTCGTTATTTTACACTTTAATGGTTGAAATATTCAATCCATTACAGATTGCGTTAATAATTAAATATTAACGTTAAAAAGATTTTTAATATTGTGTGATGTGATTGCCTCTCTTGCATCACAAGTTGAACGGTTTCGCAAGATATGGGTATGTAAAGATATTCCTCACACCAGGTACTAACATCTTATGTAAAGTAATGGCCACTATTACAGCACAGGTGCAACTGTTTCGCATGTAAAGATGTACTCTACACCAGGTACTAACATCTTATGTCAATTAATGGCCACTATTACAGCACAGTGCGATGGTTTAGCATGTAACGATGTACCCTACACCAGATACTAATATCTTATGTCAATTAATGGCCACTATTACAGCACAGGTGCGATGGTTTAGCATGTAACGATGTACCCCCTACACCAGATACTAATATCTTATGTCAATTAATGGCCACTATTACAGCACAGGCGCGACGGTTTCGCATGTAAAGATAATACCTACCTTACACCAGATACTAACATCTTATGTCAATTAATGGCCACTATTACAGCACAGGCGCGACGGTTTTTTGCATGTAAAGATATACCTTACAACCAGATACTAATATCTTATGTCAATTAATGGGCCACTATTACAGCACAGGCGCGACGGTTTCGCATGTAAAGATATACCTACCTTACACCAGATACTAACATCTTATGTCAATTAATGGCCACTATTACAGCACAGGCGCGACGGTTTCGCATGTAAAGATATACCTTACACCAGATACTAACATCTTATGTCAATTAATGGCCACTATTACAGCACAGGCGCGACGGTTTCGCATGTAAAGATATACCTTACACCAGATACTAACATCTTATGTCAATTAATGGCCACTATTACAGCAACAGGCGCGACGGTTTCGCATGTAAAGATATACCTTACACCAGATACTAACATCTTATGTCAATTAATGGCCACTATTACACCACATGTGCGACGGTTTTCGCATGTAAAGATATACCCTACACCAGATACTAACATCTTATGTCAAGTAATGGCCACTATTACACCACATGTGCAACGGTTTAGCACGTAAAGATATACCTCACACCAGATACTAACGTCTTATGTCAAGTAATGGCCACTATTACACCACATGTGCGACGGTTTCGCATGTAAAGATATACCGTACAACCAGATACTAACATCTTATGTCAAGTAATGGCCACTATTACAACCACATGTGCAACGGTTTATCACGTAAAGATATACCTCACACCAGATACTAACATCTTATGTCAAGTAATGGCCACTATTACACCACATGTGCGACGGTTTCGCATGTAAAGATATACCGTACACCATGATACTAACATCTTATGTCAAGTAATGGCCACTATTACACCACATGTGCAACGGTTTAGCACGTAAAGATATACCTCACACCAGATACTAACATCTTATGTCAAGTAATGGCCACTATTACAACCCACATGTGCAACGGGTTTAGCACGTAAAGATATACCGTACACCAGATACTAACATGTTATGTCAATTAATGACCACTATTACAGCACATGTGCGACGGTTTAGCATGTAAATATATACCTCACACCAGATACTAACATCTTATGTCAATTAATGACCACTATTACAGCACAGGTGCGACGGTTTCGCATGTAAAGATATACACCTCACACCAGATACTAACATCTTATTTCAAGTAATGGCCACCATTACATCACAGGTGCGGGTTTCGCACGTAAATATATACCTCACACCAGATACTAACATCTTATGTCAATTAATGACCACTATTACAGCACATGTGCGACGGTTTAGCATGTAAATATATACCTCACACCAGATACTAACATCTTATGTCAATTAATGACCACTATTACAGCACAGGTGCGACGGTTTGGCATGTAGAGATATACCTCACACCAGATACTAACATCTTATGTCAAGTAATGGCCACTATTACACCACATGTGCGACGGTTTCGCATGTAAAGATATACCGTACACCAGATACTAACATCTTATGTCAAGTAATGGCCACTATTACACCACATGTGCAAACGGTTTAGCACGTAAAGATATACCTCACACCAGATACTAACATCTTATGTCAAGTAATGGCCACTATTACACCACATGTGCGACGGTTTCGCATGTAAAGATATACCGTACACCAGATACTAACATCTTATGTCAAGTAATGGCCACTATTACACACATGTGCAACGGTTTAGCACGTAAAGATATACCTCACACCAGATACTAACATCTTATGTCAAGTAATGGCCACTATTACACCACATGTGCGACGGTTTCGCATGTAAAGATATACCGTACACCAGATACTAACATCTTATGTCAAGTAATGGCCACTATTTACACCACATGTGCAACGGTTTATCACGTAAAGATAATACCTCACACCAGATACTAACATCTTATGTCAAGTAATGGCCACTATTACACCACATGTGCGACGGTTTCGCATGTAAAAGATATACCGTACACCAGATACTAACATCTTATGTCAAGTAATGGCCACTATTACACCACATGTGCAACGGTTTAAGCACGTAAAGATATACCTCACACACCAGATACTAAACATCTTATGTCAAGTAATGGCCACTATTACACCACATGTGCAACGGTTTAGCACGTAAAGATATACCGTACACCAGATACTAACATGTTATGTCAATTAATGACCACTATTACAGCACATGTGCGACGGTTTAGCATGTAAATATATACCTCACACAGATACTAACATCTTATGTCAAGTAATGGCCACTATTACACCACATGTGCAACGGTTTAGCACGTAAAGATATACCGTACACCAGATACTAACATGTTATGTCAATTAATGACCACTATTACAGCACATGTGCGACGGTTTAGCATGTAAAATATATACCTCACACCAGATACTAACATCTTATGTCAATTAATGACCACTATTACAGCACAGGTGCGACGGTTTCGCATGTAAAGATATACACCTCACACCAGAACTAACATCTTATTTCAAGTAATGGCCACCATTACATCACAGGTGCGGGTTTCGCATGTAAATATATACCTCACACCAGATACTAACATCTTATGTCAATTAATGACCACTATTACAGCACATGTGCGACGGTTTCGCATGTAAAGATATACCGTACACCAGATACTAACATCTTATGTCAAGTAATGGCCACTATTACACCACATGTGCAACGGTTTAGCACGTAAAGATATACCTCACACAGATACTAACATCTTATGTCAAGTAATGGCCACTATTACACCACATGTGCAACGGTTTAGCACGGTAAAGAGATATACCGTACACCAGATACTAACATCTTATGTCAAGTAATGGCCACTATTTACACCACATGTGCGACGGTTTCGCATGTAAAGATATACCGTACACCAGATACTAACATCTTATGTCAAGTAATGGCCACTATTACACCACATGTGCAACGGTTTAGCACGTAAAGATATACCTCACACCAGATACTAACATCTTATGTCAAGTAATGGCCACTATTACACCACATGTGCGACGGTTTCGCATGTAAAGATATACCGTACACCAGATACTAACATCTTATGTCAAGTAATGGCCACTATTACACCACATGTGCAACGGTTTAGCACGTAAAGATATACCTCACACCAGATACTAACATCTTATGTCAAGTAATGGCCACTATTACACCACATGTGCGACGGTTTCGCATGTAAAGATATACCGTACACCAGATACTAACATCTTATGTCAAGTAATGGCCACTATTACACCACATGTGCAACGGTTTATCACGTAAAGATATACCTCACACCAGATACTAACATCTTATGTCAAGTAATGGCCACTATTACACCACATGTGCGACGGTTTCGCATGTAAAGATATACCGTACACCAGATACTAACATCTTATGTCAAGTAATGGCCACTATTACACCACATGTGCAACGGTTTAGCACGTAAAGATAATACCTCACACCGATACTAACATCTTATGTCAAGAGTAATGGCCACTATTACACCACATGTGCAACGGTTTTAGCACGTAAAGATATACCGTACACCAGATACTAACATCTTATGTCAATTAATGACCACTATTACAGCACATGTGCGACGGTTTAGCATGTAAATATATACCTCACACCAGATACTAACATCTTATGTCAATTAATGACCACTATTACAGCACAGGTGCGACGGTTTTCGCATGTAAAGATATACACCTCACACCAGATACTTAACATCTTATTTCAAGTAATGGCCACCATTACATCACAGGTGCGGGTTTCGCATGTAAAATATACCTCACCTCACACCAGATACTAACATCTTATGTCAATTAATGACCACTATTACAGCACATGTGCGAGGTTTAGCATGTAAATATATACCTCACACCAGATACTAACATCTTATGTCAATTAATGACCACTATTACAGCACAGGTGCGACGGTTTTGGGCATGTAGAGATATACCTCACACCAGATACTAACATCTTATGTCAAGTAATGGCCACTATTTACACCACATGTGCGACGGTTTCGCATGTAAAAATATACCGTACACCAGTTACTAACATCTTATGTCAATTAATGGCCACTATTACAGCACATGTGCGACGGTTTAGCATGTAAATATATACCTCACACCAGATACTAACATCTTATGTCAATTAATTGACCACTATTACAGCACAGGTGCGACGGTTTGGCATGTAGAGATATACCTCACACCAGGTACTAACATCTTATGTCAATTAATGGACACTATTACAGCACAGGTGCGACAGTTTCACAGGACTTTGGAATTGTAAACGTCCCATTATATTTCTACTTACAATTTATATCATGTTACATCAAAATGTGGACAGCTGTACTAGACATAGGTATGTGAGTATACACGTTACAACAGATATTTATATCTCATATCCTAAACATGTATGTGAAACTATAGAAAACAAATATTAACGAATCGAATATTGCAATATGGGACTTCTGAACAATGTAGTATTGTATGACTAACAAGGGCAGCTAGTTGGTGGTCCGCATAAACCGTAAATTGGATGACGTCACTTGTTAATTATGTCGTTATCGGTTTGATATCTCAGAATTCAACATCTTTACACAAACATTTATGGATATTTCCATTTACATGCACATATCCTACATATGTTTACAGCATATCTTTTTACCATTCTTTATTTATATTTTGTTTTGCAAGATGGAGACTTCAGCAACATCTGTGTGCATGTTAACAAAGGGAAATGAAATATAATGTACTTGCCGGCATAGTTTGGAAAAGTACATTTCATGTATACCTGTCATATCAAATTTAGCATACACTATAATATTGGTTGACTCTAATCTTTTCAAAATTTGGAACAGATCAAAAGTGTCAAAAATTCCACCATTTATACATTTTTAATACTTATAACATATATAGACTTATCTTGCCTTGGACTTGATTTTGTGTGACAAAAAATCACATTTGTAAACATATTCACTTGAATGATACGATGTTATCTACTTCTCAAAAATCTTTTAGAACTGGTATATCGTACCAAGTATAAAACACATGTAAGAACAGACCTTGTTAAAAAATGACCAGAAAATTGTAGAATACCTATTTTCTCCCCTGCGCTTAATAGCCGAGATAATATATCCATTATTTTCTTAACTTTGAACAAACCTCATCTTTAAATCTTAAGAGATGTCGAAACGTGTGTAAAAGTTATTAAAGACTGCTTTAAACATGTAAAATTGTTTAATTTAAAAAAAATTCTACAAAAAGAAAGAAAAACAGTCTATCACAATACAGACAGACAGTACATCCAAACTTTACAGTCAGTACCGTAGTGGGAGTTATTTTTGTGAATAGTTAAAATAAACTTTGCACAAATTTAAACTACCGCCATCTTGAAACATGTCATTGATTCACGCTACTCATGTCATGTACAAGTACTATGATAATTGTTTTATTAATTTGAATCAATTTACAAATACCCGTCCCGACCATCTCCTTCCGGTTCTCTTTGGTTTAGATGATGAGCCGCGATCCCATAGGCCGATTTAGAGTTCCTCGTCAGTGCTCCACCTTTATTAATTCAGGTGTGACGTGTTGTGCTAATAGCTCCTGTGCAATGACGTCATTTGGACCCATTCTCTCGAGTCTGGACTTTCGAGCTCATGGCGTTCGTGTAATAGTCTGGTATCACTTTGAGAGACAATCCATTTATTTAAAGGCCACACTTTTTATAATATTTTTTATGTATTAGGATTTTTTACGCCTGAAGAAGAGGGTAGATTTCAATCCTCGAAACGTTATGTAATACTTTTTTTAATATGAAGACGGGCAATGTCCAAACCCCCTACTATCCTTTCAAATCATCCATAGTCAACAACAAAGTTAAACAAAGAGTTTGAATCAATTATTGAAAATTACGACAGTGTTCACAACCCCGAATTGCACACATAAACACACAAATTGACAACTTGATTAGATTTTTCATTGTGTCCTCTCGCCAATTATCAGGAAACTGAGGTAAGCGAAAATACGAATTCAATATTGCAGCTCAGACCGGGGCAATGTACTCGGATATGTAAATTCATGTCTGCTATGTAAATACTGACGACACACTTTTAGTACGTGGGCCCTTATTGATTCCCTTTACAGTTCAGCTCTGTGACTGCTACAAAGGTAGGTAGTGATTCTATAAAAAGTAAAGGTAGAAAACATCATATATTGTTGTGTAATGCTATTCTATTCAATACACACTGTAAAGTTCGTTAGCTTTGTGGTAATACATCATATGGCTTGAGTTAGTTAAAATCTGATTATTTAGTAATATTTGTTTGAAGCAAAAAACGGCAATCTGGTGTCTTTGATTTATTATTATTTGAAGTAGTTTTTGGAATATTTTTCTTTATAATAAAATATTAATATTAATATAAAATATGGAACTAACCTAAAATATTTAATTATTTTTATATTTTTATTTCTATAAGGTCACATACATCGTATTACCATTTTATTTCATAATAAACCTGACAGAATATAAGGTAAAAGACAAACATACGAATATAAGCCACCATCTTTAACGTAGGACTAGAATAATGCAAAATGATATTAATGAACTCAACATTTTTTATGGGTTTTCGAAGTTCGAAAAAAGGACAATCTAATAATATTTTAAAATTAATAATAAACCATTATTATAACGTCAAATTATGATTTTTAAAGTACGCTAATTAGTACAACTCTAGAACTCCATCACAGATTAAGTTTATCGAAAAATAATTTAATAGAATTATCCATTAAATAATTAATGCTATATGAGTAAATTGCTCTTTTACGAAAATTAAAATTCCATTCATGACCTCTGACTGGAAGCTTTCCTATTCATACATATTGCAGCATTACTGCTGTACTATGTTTTGTAGCTGACGTCAAAATAGGAGATCTAAGGAATTTACTCACGGATATTTTCAATTAAAAAACCTTTAATAGTAATAAAAATACAATGGAAAGTACTAGCCTATTCTTATTGACAATAAAAACAATTACTACAACAAATTTGTCAAATCTCAAAAAATTTTTTAAGTAGTAATTTGAAACATTATGTATAGGGAAGTACTATGTATATAACTGTTAGACTTCAATCCTTGGACAAACATATACAGCTTTGTTTACTAGTAAACTCGCACCACAAATGATAGCTAAGTATTCAATATGTATGTTGCAGTATGTATGCATTAGTCTGTAATCTTTAAACGAACGATTTGCACTAGAAATTACAAACAACCTAGGTTAAACTTAAAGTAAACAATAAAGAGTACGATAGCAACCACGTCACGACTTTGGGAAATAACACATGACCTTGATAAATTTACAATACAGTTTTGACAATCTCGAACTTTCATTACAATTCAACTCTCGCCCTGGAGCAATAAAAAGCCGAATTTGCAAGGGCACCTGGCTGGGTGGGATAATACCGCCACACGACAAAGTTGACTCGGCGCTTACCGTGAACGTAATTTCTTATTCAAGCAGCAACCACGTCCACACTTCTCTTTGATTTTGAAGTCGGGTTCGGGACAAGGGAATTCCATTTAATGCCTGTATAAGGTTTCGAAGTTAAAATATAAATTGTTTTGGACGACTTTCTCACTGTGTACTGTGTTTTTAAAAACACTTTAAAGTCGCTAAACCTTAAAGTCGACAATGTTAATGATATATTTTAACTGTATTACGGATGAAATTCATTCATAAATTATGCATTTTTACATAAATGCAACCCGTTACAAATATATTAAAAACTAGCTGTTTCCCACGGCTTCGCACGCTTTTCATAAGATTTTCCCGCGTATGAGCACATTTTTTCACAAGTTAATTATATTTCCAATGCCGATGTAGAGTTTGCTTTGTTGCCATGATCAAGAAAATCTGTCAAAAGTGTATATTTATAGCCATTGTATACGTGCATGTACTTTATTATAAATTGGTCTAAACTCAAGCTTTAAATTCAAACTGATGTTTATTTTAAAGACAAGTATACGTCATAACTTAGCTCCTTCAAATAGTCTTTGGCTATTTAATATGCGTAAATGTCCCGTAATTGCAGTTTATAGTTTGCAGGCACTTTGAAAGCTTTTATCTTTTGCAGCATAGTTTATAAACCTTCTCCGTGGAAAAATATATATACTGTATATACAAGTTTTCATAATGATCGGTCAGATAGTTTACGATATAAATATATATATATATATATATATATATATATATATATATATATATATATATATATATATATTTATATTATTTTACATATATGATTTTAATTTATTATTCTCCTCTTACCATCCTATACATATTTTTGGCAACTTTTAGAACAATCTGTACAAAATCTAGCTTCATTTTCATTCAGCAAACTGACGCTAAGACGTACTAGCATTCTGTTATGGGGTTTTCGTATAACAGCTACAAAAACAGTACTACCAGATTCTCATTTATTTACTATTTCATTTATTTATAATACATATTTACAAATCAGCAATACAGACCAATTTACCTGCATTTGGTCTCTAATATCACATACAGTATTAAATAACTATTCAGCAAATATTTAATTTGTTTAAAATACATTATTTACATAGTACAACACTACAGATTAATCTACATGCATTAATTTTGTCTCCAAAATAGCATACAATATGGAGCAAACATTCTGCAACTAGTAACATTATTTAAAATACGTTATTTATATACAGTATACATAATTAACAAATACAATCTTCAAGAGAATATACAATCATTCCAGGTCGTTTGGTTAGGCACTCGTATATGCATAATAACATTGTTCAGAAAACTGCTACATTAAATACATTTACTGGTTCTATTAGTTCATTTTGAAGACTAAACCTACGAGTGTGACACATAACTTGTATATAAAAGGACCGATATGTTTGCTGCGTAATTTTGTTGTAATTAGTATAAAAGTAAAGAGTTGCAAGTCAAAGACTCGGGTGGAAGTATTTCTGTACTCATCGTTGTCTTGCCTAGATTATAATCTGTACAGTTGTCTGTACAGTAGTCATCAAATCTGTATGAGTGTTAATCCTACATTTTGATAATTAGCAAGATTACAACAACACTAATCGTGACGTTAGGCAGTTGACGAGGTGACGATGACGTTGAGCATTATTTAGCGATATAACGATGACGTTGGGCTCGGTTGGCTAGGTGGCGATGACGTTGGGCATCGGTTGGCGAGATAACGATGATGTTGGCTATAAGTTTACTAGGTGACGTGACGTTGGGCATCAGTCTGTGAGATAACGATGACGTTGGACTTTATTTGGCGATATAACGATGACGTTGGGCTCATCCTAGATAGTGAGATGGCGATGACGTTGGGCAAGTACGCTCGCACTAAGTCCAACGTCGTCGATTTTTTTCGTCCTAGATTTCTCTGCTAAACTACTCTGTATCGCCTTATTCGCAAACCATTTCAACTTCATCCATCCCAGCCATTCTGTTATCTGATAACTTTTAAGCAAGCTTTTCTTTCCTGGCGAGTTATATAGTACATAGTTTATTTTTTATTAATTCTTGGGTTTATTAAATTTACTATGAATAAATGGCAACTATGTCCTCTGGCTCAGCAAACCTTGATAAAATAATGAAAGAAATTAATTAAAGTATGTAAAGAATAAACTGTAAATAATGCAATAAAAAGCGTAATGGTATTAGATCTTTACTGGAATTTCCGTATATTTCAATTCCAGAATCAATTTATTACAAATAATAGTAAATAGTGTATGCCACGTTTTTGAAATTGGTTTAAACGGAGTGTACTTCTTTTCGTATCCGGAAATGTAGCGATAACTGTTGTGTGTTCATGTATTGCACTCATACTGTCTCTTTGACTTTATTGGTGTCTTATTTTTTGAATTTATCTCGGCCAAAAACAGGAGTTAAGAAGCTTTTGACAGTATCATAGTGGAGAGATATGAAATACATGTTCGTTTAAAAAATAATAAACTAGATAGCTTCTGAAGGGCAGGCCTTTGTGGAAACCCGTTTAGCCGTCAAAGATACACAAACAAAAGATCACAAACGAAGCTTTCGACTTGACGTTCATTCAGCCTCTCTATTTTATCTCGGTTCTTACTTTTCAACCGTGATTGAAATAAATCCAACATAAATATCTACCAAGTTTTAGTAAACATGTGAGAGGACAAATAAATTAATTTGATTTTAAATAAAATCTTTAAAATATAATAAAATTGTATCGAGTTTGCAGTTCAATGTTTCATTATTTTTTTAATGCCAAAAATATTACATTGCTAAGTTAGGGCTCATAGGAACGTTATCTTTTTAATGCCTTTTTCAAACGTTGATGTAGTCTTTGATAATAATGCATGAAAATACTATTAATGTATGAATGAATTTATTAAAATTGATAATGCATCCAAACCATTCAGCCAAAAGTATATATGGAGCTAATAGAGTAGGATTCGCAGACTGCTTTGTATTGGTTCGGTAAAAACAATGGCGATCTTGTCAGCGTCAGTACATCGCGTTGATATGGTACTATAAACGTAATTAATTCTATTGATTTTCATTTATTTGGTGAAACAAAATATATACTGCTTTATGCATTATCTGTGGTATATTATTTAATAAAAAATCATTGAGCTTTTATCTTGTATAAGTGGATAATATTAATAAAACTACAATATGTATGTTAGAAAATCAATATTGAGTTTTCAGTGGGTCGATAAAAAATACTATAATTTGAAAGTTTGAAACATTAGTTGATGTATACTAAAATTAGATCAGAGCTTTTTCATTACTGTAACTGCTATAGCAATCATGTATATCAAGTGTTGACCTTGGAATATAATAATTAAAGTGTTGTATTGTGCAAAGACTTCTAAAAGCTTAAGATTAATTTGAAACACAGATTTTTAACATTACTTTTATCACGAATAAAATGTACTGAGAAATCTAAATAAAGAAGATCGAAATAAGGATTTTGCTTTCAAGCTTTGGGTTTACCTAGAGAAGTGAAAACTTCATTTATTGGTATCTACACCAATAAGTAGCCTACCTACTGAGTTTGAAGCATGGATTTTTCCACCACATATCAGTTCAGCTAATAATATATTGCCAGAGTCTAAACGGTAAAACACAATGCCTATTCTTCACCTGGGCAGGAGATGGAGATCGTATGAATGATAATATTCTTAGATTAACTATAATTTGACACATGATTGCAGATGCATATTGTGAATTATTGTATGAGTAACTAAAGAGGAGTTACAATGGAAGTCTACTGATTTTTTATCGACCAAAAATAATTGTTAATATTGAGTTTAGCTCCAGTTCTTGTCCTCTTAGTGCAGCGTCTGGAATCTGACGCTGTTACAGACTTAACTACTCGAGTCTGAAGTCAAGTATGTATGAAGAAATCCAAAAGAGCGAGCGACGAAGACCTAATGAGACAATGAGAATACCTCTTCACCTAGATTACACTATATTTTGTAGTGTAGATTTCTCTGATGTAGAAACAATGTAAATGGTTCATTTTGAGTTTCTTCGTCGCCGACTTCTTTTAACTCTTCAAACGAACATGACTCCAGATTCCAGGAGTCAAGTCTGTGACAGCGTTAGATTCCAGACGCTGCACCAAGAAGAAGGTGAATTTGGGCTAAATCCAACATTCACAATGAATCAACCCTTCCCACTATAACTACGTTATGTGCAGAAATAATTGTTACGTTCAATTAGCACTAAGAATTCCTATCCTACTCTGGTACCAAATAATTACTTTTAATCTTTGATATTGATCTTGCCTCGTATTTTAAGTAACAAAATTGACAACATTAGATTATATATTATGTTGTTACATGCAGCCTATATGATGTTATAAGAGGCTCACAGTTTTTAAGAAATCTCAATTTTACATTTGTTTAACATTGCTCACGAAGTAAGCGACAAGAATACCAATATGGAGTATCTTGGTGACGTCGATTGAGTACCTCACTTTGTCACCTGTCTGCGAATTGTCAGTGCATGTGGAGACATTCTTACATTTTGCTTTACTAATACTAATAATTTCAAGAATGGGAAGAAAACAAGATTTTTTTCCGAACATTTGGCATCGTTCAGTCGTAGGTGGTTTTTGGCGATTGCCTATTGTGACCTGTATTCTGTAGTTCAGTTTTAATAATTAGTGTTGTGTTTATTTTTCCACATTTTCCGCGGTATTACATATCTTCTGGTGATTTTTCTTCTCTTTTAGACTTCAGCGTTCAGCTATGTCTAAAAAGTTCTATTCTATATTCTGGTTCTTTTTCTTCTCTTTACAACCTCAGCGTTCATTGATTTAAATTGCGTATTATGTCTATGTTTGGACCTCCCCGGATTTGAACCCGTTACCTCTCAGTTAGAAAGCAGAGGCTATATCTATTAGTTTAAGGAGAAGGACATATTACGGTTCTCGAAGAATTAAAGCAATTAGTTTTTAATAAAAATTTAATTAACATAAAAAATATGGGTTTTTTTAATGTTTAAAAATATCAAACTTTCCATTTTTCAAATGATTAATATAGTGCATATATATTATGACCCATATGCATAATATTCAGAAACTACATGGAATAGCCTATCTCTATAATATATATTTTGTGTTATATTATTTCATGCTCTATACTTACAAAATTGTGATAGTAGTAATTTCTCATAGAACGTCCTTATGACGAACGGAATGATGTAGAAATGAGATTACTTTATTTTTACGTTATAATAATTATTTCTGTAGTCTAAAAATTACTAAAGGATAAGTTGCGACACATCGTATTCAGTAAAATACGTTTAATACAAGCCATTTGTTTTCTATAAAACCGTATGTTCAGAGGTGCACAGAGAGAGTAACACTTAAAAAACAATAAAGAACATGTACCGAAGGTAGAATTATATAAATCCAAGCTGAGGCTGAACAATATTGCAGAAGAAGGCTCGACTTGTAATGCTCTCAGACAAACCTGTGTGTAGCTCTGCCACCAGGAACGGCTCTGGATTTATCCATTGTGCTTTATGTTTTTGTTTTCCAAACACCTCTACTTTACAATGTTTTCCCCAAATATTCCACACCCGAAATATCAGACGACGGCTACTTCTTCGCGCTGACTCTGATTCTACTGTCTTCCACGTTTAAACTACAGTGGAGTCCCGCTAATCCGAACACGTGTAAACCGAACGTCGGTTAATCCGAACAGGTCCAGGAGGAATTATTTATAACGATAATGAACAGTTATAGGAACTAATTATATACATAGGAAAAATGAAAATGGGTGCATCATTTCGTACATAAACAAAGAAAACTGTAATTAAATAGACATACAGTATTTTATTAAGACAAATTGTGTACGGTACAGTACATAAATAATGAAGTTAAATACAGTACCAAATTGAAACTTATAGATTAAGTATGAGTTAAATTACTGTATTAAGAAGTGAAATCAAACAAAAATTGGACGTACAGTACTAATATTATTATTGAGTACAATATTAATTGTTAAAAGACATAAATTCAGTTATTGTCTTCTGTCGCATTAAAGAGAGTCTATTGGATGACGCGTAGTTTCGTACAACTATTGAACGCGTGGACCCGTACAATATCCAGTACGCTCACTTTGCTTAACAATAGAACTCTCACACTAAATACGGTAAATGTGCTTAGTATTCGCAAACACGTTTATTTGTCAAGAAATACAATGCAACAGTCAGAAAACATGTTTTAATAAACAATGTTGATAATTATATAACAAAATAGACCCATTCTCAAGTTTAAAACCGTATTTTTCTGTAATTCTGGCTAATCCGAACAATCACATAATCCGAATAGGGCTCGGTCCCAATTAGGTCGGATTAACGGGACTCTACTGTACTTGTAATGTTTAAACGTGTAGTAAAATTAACGTATACGAATTCAAAACATTAACTTTTACCAATGGATACTAGAAGGGTTTCAGAATATACGGTGAAATAAGTTTACCCCACAGTGTACATTCAAGCAATTTTAAAACATCCAACATCACGATCACTACCTGTAAGGTTTCCTGTACACACCGCGTGAAACATTGTTAATGGCAGCCTAGTTAATGGTCGGTCTCGCGTTAATGTTGTTATCCATTACAAACCGTTTTATCGGCGTTACTAGCTTCTATAGTTGATTTAAATCCGTAATTGTATAGTCTATACTGCAATATAAGCTACAAATGTACTATTGCATAAAATTTTGCTATAATGTATTAATAAGTATGAGATGTAACTATTCAAATCGATAGTGAAATTCAGTGAAAGTAGTTTCAGTGTCATAACATCCAGAATAAGTCGTTTTGGCCTTTACAAATTCATTAATATGAATATTACACTTCAAAATCCTGAATCTTTTATAATAATAAGAAAACTTAGTAAGAGTTAGTTGGATAAGAATCGATAGTGTGCATTATATAGCTAAAAATGTGAAGGATTTTGTGTTTTGAGCTATTATTATTTAGCAAGCAATACCAAATTGTCAGAAAAGAACGGACCAGAACATCGCTCTTTTGCTGCTTGTCCTACATACAGGGTGTAAAATAAGTCCAGCACGAGCTTAATAACTCTTGGACGATTATAGACAAAGCAATAAAACTTGCTACATCATTACCTCACCAAGTACAATAGTATATATATATATTATAAGTATATAACATAGGTACGTAGGTGTTATGGGTATATTTATAGGTGCAGTAATGATGTACCAAGTTTTATTGCTTTAACTTTAATCGTTCGAGAATTACGTATTTATAATAAAATTTTCAAACCATTAAGTTTTAGTACATTTAGCAAACATTACTTAAAATCCACAAACAGTTTATGTAACATATTATTATATTTTATATATTAAAGTTTTATAATTTCATTATAACGTTTTACCACGGAATAAACAGATAGTTACCCTCTTTCTTGAATTATACACCTGTTTCATGAATAGTAATGATTTTTTTAAATAAATCTTCATTTATATTTTTGAATACGAAGCGCAAAATGTGATATATTATGTTTATACACATAAAGATATTACTAGATTGCAATAACTCTTTTCATCTGTTCATTTACAGCAGCCTCAACACAGTTCTAAAACCCCTTTTTGTAATAGAAATAGCCTTTGAAAATAGTTAAAAGTACTATTTAACTAGTACATGCATCACTTAGGATAACGTTACAATATGCGTCAAGCAAAGTGTTGACCAAAAAAAGGACATACCTCAAAAATTTCATGCATTAATTTTATAGAATCAAATTTTTATATAAATAAAAATAGGTACATTTTATTATTTAGAAGGAAAATACGTTTATTAAATTGTATTGTGAAGCGCTTAAAATAAAACTACATTTTTCACTACTACCTGGACCAATATATTGCAACTAAAAATTAATGAATGCCGTCTGTAAATGAACAATGCACAAAGTTCTACCTTGAGTATAATGAAATAAATAGATCTTTTTTCACAGAACCAAATATAAAATTTCTTGGACAAACTGAATTATGATCAGTTATTCGCTTGAAAAGAACAACGGAGAACGATGTGACTCATCTTTCCGAGTAATCTCTCTATACAGTCAGAACGATCTCCCGCTCGTGAAAGCTTCGTGATGACCAGATCATCGAATCTTTTGCTACGATCCATTATTTCTGAGATGGGCTAGTCGGTATTTCTTGGGATATCTACGACTATCAGATTTCTGCGGCGTTTTGGCACATTTTTGGTGATCTATAAAAAGAGGCATATAGACAATTTTTTTAAATATTTTAAGTTGACTTCTTCAGGGGATACAGACTTTTCAATTTGGCACCTTCACAAGGAAGGAACTTTTTAAATACAAGAAATGTATTCCTAAAAGCAAAAAAAGGTGATGACAGATTTCACTAAAATTATCCTAAAATGTATTTAAAGGAAGGAGAGAATCCAATACAGTTAGAGTAGAAGCAGTCAAACGTATTCGGCCTTTTGTTTTACAGCACAGTGAATGTCGGAAAGCAAACTTTTAAGCTCTGCTGCCTTCGCTGCGAGATTTTACTTAAAGACAAAAATTACGTCATGACCTGTTACTCCCAGCAAATACCAAAATTAAGTCTTTAGCTGTGAACAATTAAATAAATTTATTTCGAACAATTTTAATTTAATGATTTTAAAAAAATCGATTGCAATAATCATTTAACATTATCTCATTTAGTTATTGTAAAAATAAATAAAACTCTTCTTATAAATACAAAAGAGATCAAAAACTTTGCTGTTAAACGCTAATCTCGAGAACGGTTGTACCAATTCGGCTAATTTTTTGTAAAATATTCGGTGAAATCCGAGGAAGGTTATACCCTATGAAAAGTAAGATTGGAAAAGTCACCTGAAATATATTTTGAATTTGAACAAGATGGTATGTTCATAATGTAACTGACACTAAACAGCTGTTGACACTTTTTATTTCTTGGCCATTTTTTATAAAGCTTGTGTGTATTTTATCTTAATTTTTTATAACTATACTGGTTTTTTTGTTATTGGACTTTAAATATTTTCAACAGACGCCATTTTGTTAATATTAAAGAAAATAATACAATTAATTGGTGTAATAATTTCCCTCTTATCTATTTTAATCTATGTGCATAATTTGGTTTCTTTACCTTAACTAATTTTAGAGATAACAGATTTTTTATAAAAATACAAAATGGTGGTTAGCTGTTAAGCGAGACGTTTATCGACCTATATGTATATTACATGTTTTGTTTGAAATTATGAGTATTATTAGCTAGAAGTTTGTGAACACCCTGTATAATCATCGCTACATTGTTGTAATGGTACGCACTCATAGGTAGCAGACCGCGGGTCATCATAGGAGTGCAATCATATCACTCAATAACCTGGATCATTACTTAAGTGCATTACACATTTTTTTTTGCCAGTATGGATTTTGAGCGTGTTTGTGGTCTAAACAGATTGTAATCTTCAACAAAATCTCGGTGACCTGGTAAACACCTGGTCCCCACACACGAGCCTGTGATACCACGGCAGTGTCATTCACGTATATTGGTTAGCGTAGTTTTAACATTCTTTAACCTAGTATTTAAATAATACCTCATTATGCTAGCCAATGCCATCTTATCACCACTAACAGTTCAGTTCAGTTGGTTCTTATCAGTTCAGTAGTTATTTAATGGGAAAACTAAGAACTAATTTCCTGGCCCGTCTAGCTCTTCCTCTGGGAGCAGATCCTGAAACTTGACATCATTGTGTACACCTGGATCCTCATCAATGTTACGAAATTGGCTCCATAATGATAACCAGTATCTCAAAACTTGATGAGTTCAAACATAGTTAATATGAACTTTGTGTAGTTTCAAATTCAGTAACTAACTGTAGATCACACTTGATGACAATGATTGCTTATAAATTCGTCAATATAAATATTTACAATCACTCATCCTTGTACTCATCAGTTTGGACAATTTCCTCCTCTAAGTTTTCTTCTGTCCTATCTGATTCCAGCATAGCATTAAATGTCACTCTCCAGCGAAACTCATTAATATTCTCTCGCAACACTTCCAAGTCACCCTTCGATTTAACAACACTATCTTGTTCATTTAGTGATTTATTGAAGATATTACATATGCGAGTAATGAAACACGAATTACGTTTATAATTACAACTTTTAATTTGTACTAGCAGTTACCCACGGCTACGCTCGCAATTACATTTTTAAACAAAAGGACACCATGAGCATACTCTTTTTAAATGACAGTAAGAATCAAATAAACTCCAAATAGTCCTGAGTAAGTAATAATAGTCACTGAAAGATATTCCGATCCAGGATCCATTATGGTTAAAGCTTTAAAAACGGGAAGCTGAAGTCAGAGTGTCTAACTGTGTTTTAGTAACTCTGAAATTTCTCGAATTTCTCCTATATTTCATAATATTTTATTTAATTGCTCCAACGATTTTAGTGACAACTGAACTATTTTTTGCCAGTGTGGGAAAATCCTAAGTCTGTACCTAGAGACTAAAGTCTGTGGGAAAATTAAAGTTGAAGTCCTTAATTTTTCAGTGAACACTTTTATGATGTTGATTAAAATCCAAATAAAAACAGACAATGAAAAGCTTCTGTACTTATGTACTTATGACATTCGTAAAGTGTAACTGTCTTAACAGATAAATAAACAGTATTTGAATAAAATAACAACAAACATTTACTATCTTCTGCTGTATTACTTATTATAGTTATTATTCTTGACTTTGGGAGGTGATTAAAATACATTTACTATCTGCTTATTATGCCAAAAAGGAGTTTTACGACCAGTGAGGCGTAGCCCAGAGGTATTTCCAAAATATGAGCAGGCCTATATCCAATGGCCCTAAGAAAATCCATTTTAAATTTCAGAACAAACGGCCCTGTAGTTTTACGTGATTGAGTATCACACACACAACACGCAGACAGACACAGCTATATTTTTATGTAAAAGTATAGATTACGGAACACACTTAAGTATCAGGTGTGAATAAACCTTTATAAGAAGGCAGCAAGATATATGTGTACGTAACTCACACTGAAACAATAAGAATTACAGTTATAAATTTAATGAATGTAATAATGTAACTCCATCGACCAAAATCGATGAATAAAACAAATGGAAACTGGCAGTGAAGTAAGAAATCAATAACTTTAGTTTTGAAAAGTTCGTACAAGTAACTGTAATCCTGATCCATGACAAGGAAACCCTTCTAGAAAGATTGCTGCATTTGGCTGAAAGACAAAACAAAGGTTTAGTCTTGTAGATCAATCAAAGCCTCTGTCGTGGTTTTGACCTTTCTGTTGTGTTCTTTGTATTTGTCTACTGGTGGTCGTCATTGAAAGAAAAGAAAGTACTTCCATATTTGTATTTATGTGCGTAGTTTACACAATATCATACAGTGCGGCCTGTTTTTTTTGTTTTTTTTTTTTTTTTTTTTTTTTTTTTTTTTACGTATCGATGGGAAAATTAAAACAAACAATAAGAGATGACATGACAAAACCAGCTGTTGGTATTCCCAGGACTTCCTAATGGGCTTCGGTAAGACTAAACAAAACCTAATAAATCTTATGTTAATCGCGGTTGTTCATGTTTGTTGGTTCTTGTAATAACTTGTTTTATGATTTGGTTCAGTAAGATCTCAAAATAAGTAGTGAGTGAATGTGTTATCTACCTTACAATAACTTTAATGTAACTTAACTGGGAGGTTTTATAAAACAATTCAAACTTTATTAGCCACCAAATTTTATCTATTAAAACCTCTAGTTTGTGCCCTTCTTCTTTTTTTAATAATACCTTTAAAATGAAATGTTACTTGCTAGAGCTTCCTACTTCTAAATTTTGGCTTACGCTCAAAATACCCCATTTGAGGAGAGATGTGGAGTCAAAAATGTTCGAACATAAAAAACTCCTTAGTTTGTCATATAGGCTAAACATCCCCCAAAGTAAATCACACCATCTCTATTCTTAAGAAAGTTTGGAGGGGAGGGGGGGACTTTTAAGAAACTCGGTATTTCCTTTTCAGATAAGTTCATTAGTCATTCATAGTTGCTTGCCAATTGGTCATATAAAGAATCGTGTTACTGAAAATGAGCGTAGAAATATAAGAAAACTCGACAATTGCGCATATTTACAAAAAAACTAAAATATTTATTTTAAATATGTTGATAGGTAACTAGTATTAATTTTTTAGTAAACAGTTTGAGACCTCTTTCGCACAGTTAATTTCTTACGTTAACATTACAGATTAACTCGGGCTGAAGTTTACTACACTAGTAGTTTTATGTCAGCAATACCTTAGAGTAGAAGATTTTTACGAACATTTGTTTGAGTTTTAGCTGGCAATTTCCCTTAGATGTCAAAATAAGGGAATGTTTTGTTTGTACGAATCTTTCCCGCTGCAAGGTGATATCCACGGCGGATATACGTTTTAATATGTTCCTCCCTCTATGTCATTTCATCTCTGTGTATCCTACCTACAGTGGGTAGAATATGTACAACTCAGGATTTCATATCGCAGGAGATCTGCTTTGTATTCTAAGAAAGAAAGAAGAAATGGTTATCATTTATTGTTATAATATTAACTCTAACCTTTTAAGTGTTCTTACTCAAGTCTGTGCAAAAAAGATCAAAATAGATTAAGAACCACACCAACGTCTCAACAAATTTTAAATTATAATAACACCATATTCTGCAATAAACTCTTTTTTATTTTAAATTTACTGAGTCTTGCAAAACATATAAACAAATAAAAATAGTGATTAAAATCTTAATAACGTAAATGAGAAAATGCAATATCATTTAGTACGTAGTACTGATCAATGTCTTTTTGCAATTTATTTACATATTACTACTGACTCTATAATTATAAATGATACAGTTCAGTAATTTATTACATCAAACAAACAAATAAGCTACAATATATATTTAAACCAAACTTAAGTCTTCTCTGAGAAGAAATCCCTATGCTATGGTACTCTATAAACCACTTAAGATATAAATTACGTAATTTACTATAGTGTATTGGTTGATAATTAGCCTCAACATTAATTTGTATACTTTTACAAAGTAGAGTACGTTACACTACTTGTTATGCAACAGGACTCACTGGATTGCATGCATCATTTCAAGTCTATCGCTAATTTCGTTAAGCAACAAGTGTATTACTTTGCCACATGTTAAAATGGCTACGATTGTGCATAGTTTGCTTTAAAATTTATTTATCCTGCAATTTCACGATACTATAATTTTTATCAGAGATAGATCTCACTTCCTCCAAATAAAGTCAGCAAATTATTTTCCCTGAGTCAGCAGCTCCAGTCCTTGTAAAAGGCCATTAGTTTTGTAGTCTGGAAGTCAAGAGTCAATTTGTTCTATATAAGTACTCAACCTTACTTTTTTGCTGTGCATGATTATTGATTGAAACAATACAGTCTGGGATTCGATTCAATTTGTTCTGTATAAGTACTCAACCTTACTTTTTGCTATGTATGATTATTGATTGAAACAATACAGTCTGGGAGTCGAGTCAATTTGTTCTGTATAAGTACACAACCTTACTTATCCGATAGATGCATTTCCACTAATAGAGAAATCTATCGTCAGCTGTGTTAATTTTAGTGAAAGTGAAAAGGAAAGATATCGAAAGGATTTAATATATTGAAACAATACATTTTCCTAAAATATAACGCCGGTTCAACTTTTATTTTCGTATCTGACTATTGGGCTACCCATGTGTCAATCCAAGACCAATACGATCTGAGAAAAAAAATTATGGTTGTCTGTAAAGTCGGTTTTACGGGCGAAGATTTTACGTGACAACGTCGTTTTCTCGGTAGAATATTTATTGATATGAATATTATAAAATTGCACAATAGGAACAAGGAATTGAATGAAAATAAGAATTGCACAAATTTTAACTATAGAAATATATTTTGTTTACTAAAACATTGTACATAATTTGAAATTAATTAAAATTTGTTATTGTAAATGGTAAAGTTGAATAAAACATTTACTAAAATTGGAATTTGAAATTCTTGCTAAACACAGTTAAATTCTAACTCCGCGCGTGGTGATTGGTCGGTTTAGTTCGTTTGTTTGGTCGCACTGTTATGACAGGTTAGAGGTTATAATTTGTTATTTTAAATGTTTGACTAGCAATACGCGCTGTTTCTTCTCAATCGACTGAATTACGATTGATTGCAGAGTGATTTAAACTAATAATTTACTTAACACTATCAACATTTGTCAATAGTATGACATAACCTATAAACTCAGTTTCTCAACTTTTGTGTCAATCTAACAATTAATCAATCAATCATAGTTTAGGATAATGAAATATCAGTGTACAATTATTTACCTTTATTGTTGTAGTTGTTGTAAATGACGAATCTAAGCACTCCACATTTTCACGAATAAACATAGTTATCTGCTTTATCCCGTGCGGCGGACCCACAGTTATCTGCTTTATCCCGTGCGGATCCCGTGCGGCGGACCCACTGGACGGGCATCGTAACGTTACCGGGCGTTACACTTTTTCATGAGTGACTCCGAACCGTAACCTAATTTAAGACGTTGTCACGTCAAAATTAATGTTTCATATTTTAAACTATTTTGATACACTTATTCTCCTCCAAAATTACCTTTGCTGATGATCCATATATTCCATATATATCCATGAATTCCTCTGTCGATTTCAAATCGAACGGTTCTCGACTCCTGGACTACTACAAGTTTCTTTGATTCTGGTTGCGAAGCTTTGGTTACAAAATTCTAGTCATTGTTTTCCAAAGGATTCTGGTAACAATGTGGTATTGATGATTTATAAGATTCTATCCAATAGATTTTATTTTATAACTAATTTCTAGGTTTCAGTTCACGAGGTTTTGGGACACTGGCATAAACATACACGCGAGGTATGTCTTTAGAGATTGTAGAGATTTTTTTGTTGCCAAACTACATACATATGTTAAACTATATATTCATCCATAGTCATGCTTTAGGCAAATTACATTAAATTTTAATGAATTTTTATTTAAAGCGTCTTAAAGCACATGATGTGTGATTAATTGCAGAATAATTCTAGACGAGAAGTTTCAGTTACTATTAATACAGAACACGATCTTGCTAACGATTAATGATTTTATTTTGTGCACAACTGCATAAACCATGTTGTTGCATTTAGTAGTGGGAGAGAAATCAAGTTGGGATTTGTTCTGCAATCAAAACCTCATTTTAGAAAGGCTTTATCCCTGAATACAGTTCACACTTCATTACAAGTAAACTATTAGATGTCTTCATTGTGCTCCAAAGATGTGACGAGTAAAAGACAAAGGCTTCATCGTCGATCATTCTAAGACTTCGTCGTGTTTCGACCTCTCCGTTCTTTGTTTCCTAGTGGTTGTCACTGAAAGAAAGGCTAGATAGACTTCATTCAATACCATTCATTTCTCTATATACTTTATACAAAATCTCTGCTCGAAAACGGTGACTGATTTTCACAACGTAAGGAAAAAATATATTTATTTATGACAGTTCTTTCAAAATCTTTTATTCGATTTTCATAGTATTTCTGAACGTATCGCCCGGGTGAACTACGTATAAGTTAATAAAATAATACAATTTTGAAAATAATAATAAACCTAACTATAAAATAAATGCGCCGGTAACAAAAGTAAATGTGTGTTATATGTAAAAAAATCTATTTATTTTTTCCTAGATATTTATTTTGCTTTACTTTGATAGCTAGATTGCAATTCTATACAAACGTGCTATAACTACGTGATAAAAACAAATTAAAAAATGTATTATTATTATAAAAATTGATTGTTTTGTTTATTCAGCTCTTCGTAGTTTTGCAAAGTTATCACATAATGTTTTGGATTACATGATGTTAATCCGAATACTGTGGCGACTATTCCTGCATTATAAATATCTGAACACAAATACATGAGACTGTTGTAGAATGTTTGGATTGAATAATATGGAGACAGAGAAGTAAGCGCGGGAGACTTGACAGCATGGCGGTGACGGAGTAGACAGCGTCATCCATCTGGCTAGTGGGGTGTGAAGACATTCTCGCATTTTGATTTATTATTTTACTACAGGAGCGGTGAAATTACGATTGTATTCAGCTTAAACATTCGCTATGTATTTCGCCTCCGTGCTTCCTCTATTTTCACTCGCAGAACTATTTAGAATTAATTGACGAACTGAACCATAAAAATCCTATTTTTTGGCATTATCTATTGGTTTTCTGTTAATAAAACTCATGCATTTACTAGTATGTAGTAAATGTGTAAATTCAGTAATATTTCAAATCCAAGCAGATTTGACTATTAGCTCCTGTTGAGTTCCTGCAAACTGAACTAATCTATGTAATTGGATAATTGATTAACTTAAACTTTCACACTTGCCTTGTATCTGTAAAAAATTAAATACTGTTCGTGTACACTGCTGTACCTATTTGGCTACTTTTTATAACACAATTTTCACAATAATTCAAATTAGGTTTTTATGGACAGAACAACAAGGACACGAAAACATGCAAGCGGTTCAAGAGGTAGTAGGCAGTAAAAATGAGTAAAGATGTCATATTTTACCAGGCGAAGTTAGGGCTGATAAGCCCTCACTAACACTTAACCTGGGGACCATTAGCTTGAAGATGACTTCCAAACCACCACCAATGGCCGGGCAGGCGGGCTGCTTGCAAGGACAGGATCGCTCAGCGGTCACCCATCCAAGTAGCAGCCACGCTCGACGTTGCTTGATCCGGGTATCTTGCGATAACCGTCGTACCCGCTACACTGCGCCATTGGCAAAATTATAATTATATTGGAATAGGTAGTAATATGCAATAGTAACAAATGTGAATATAAAACACCAATTTCTAAATAAATATTGAAAATGTATATTTTGTTTCTGAAACTCGTTCTAGTGCTCGTTAAATGATTTATATAAATATTAAAGTCTTGATTGTAAGACGCGATCTACTTTGCGATACTATGAGGATTGTGAAGCAGACATTTTGTCGGTTAAACTAGTTCTGTGCAGTGATATGCACTAATATCCTTATCTTTTTTAGAATTGCAATCCATTTGAATGTTCTCTTAATGGCCAATTTTTAATGTTAATGTACAATGTTGGGTAATTCTCAATATTGCCCGAGTTTGTACTTTGTTAACTGCGTGAGATGATGCTCAACCATAACGTTGCAAGTGGAAACAGACCTGTAAATGGCAACACATTTGCAAGTGGAAACACATTTGCTAGTGGCAATACATTTGTAAGTAGCAACACATTTGCAAGTGGCAACAAATTTTCAAGTGGCAGAACATTTGCAAGTGGCAAAACTTTTGCAAGTGGCAAAACATTTGCAAGCGGTAACACATTATTGCAAGTTGCAAAACATTTACAAGCGGTAACACATTTGCAAGTGGCAAAACCTTTGCAAGCGTAACACATTATTGCAAGTTGCAACATATTTGCAAGTTGCAAAACATTTACAAGCGGTAACACATTTGCAAGTGGCAAAACATTTACAAGTGGCAACACATTAGCAATTGGCAACACATTTGCAAGTGGCAACACATTTTCAAGTGGCAGCACATTTGCAAGTGGCAAAACATTTACAAGTGGCAACACATTTGCAATTGGCAACACATTTGCAAGTGGCAACACATTTTCAAGTGGCAACACATTTGCAAGTGGCAATATATTTTCAAATAGCATTTAATCAAATAACTTTATCACAGCGTGTTACATAAACAAAATTGTGACAATATGTAGTTTAATTTTGTATTGCAGTTGGTTTATATAGGAGTTCGGAAATATTTCAGATGGAAAAATATTCTAATCTATTTAAACTTGTTAAAGTTATATTATAGAACGTTAATATAATTTTACGCTTTCCATTTAGTTTTTGACATGAATAAAACATTGTATAAAGGCTAATATAAAGGCATAGGTGATTAAACACCATCTACCATTTTCAGATACCATTAGAAAAGTTAACTGTATTATGTTGTAATGATTACCATTATTTGCTTTTTAACTGTGTTTTACCTTGTATTGAAACTAAATGCAAATATGAAAGGTTCCACGATAAAATTAGGTGAGAACTTAGGTGAGAACGATAAAATTTTACAGGTAAAGGTCCGATTATTGTAATTTCAAATGAAAAAGATATTAATAAATAGCACACAAGGAAAACAGTAAACCATTAAAGCTGAGCTGTATACGTGTAACAGAAGTTAGAAAATAACGTCAGATATACAGCCTTGATATTAAACAGTGTAAGCAGCTTTTGAGTGGATGTTGAAATTAGCAAAGGAGCGGCGAGGACTAAAGAGGTTTGAAACTCAATTTCGCTACTGTGATACACAGTTGGTAAATATCATCATACACAGCCTTGATATTAAACAGTGTAAGCAGCTTTTGAGTGGATGTTGAAATTAGCAAAGGAGCGGCGAGGACTAAAGAGGTTTGAAACTCAATTTCGCTACTGTGATACACAGTTGGTACATATCATCATACACAGCCTTGATATTAAACAGTGTAAGCAGCTTTTGAGTGGATGTTGAAATTAACAAAGGAGCGGCGAGGACTAAAGAGGTTTGAAACTTAATTTCGCTACTGTGATACACTGTTGGTAAATAACATCATACACAGCCTTGATATTAAACAGTGTAAGCAGCTTTTGAGTGGATGTTGAAATTAGCAAAGGAGCGGCGAGGACTAAAGAGGTTTGAAACTCAATTTCGCTACTGCGATACACTGTTGGTAAATATCATCATACACAACCTTGATATTAAACAGTGTAAGCAGCTTTTGAGTGGATGTTGAAATTAGCAAAGGAGCGGCGAGGACTAAAGAGGTTTGAAACTCAATTTCGCTACTGTGATACACTGTTGGTAAATATCATCATACACAGCCTTGATATTAAACAGTGTAAGCAGCTTTTGAGTGGATGTTGAAATTAGCAAAGGAGCGGCGAGGACTAAAGAGGTTTGAAACTCAATTTCGCTACTGTGATACACAGTTGGTGCATATCATCATACACAGCCTTGATATTAAACAGTGTAAGCAGCTTTTGAGTGGATGTTGAAATTAACAAAGGAGCGGCGAGAACTAAAGAGGTTTGAAACTCAATTTCGCTACTGTGATACACTGTTGGTACATATCATCATACACAGCCTTGATATTAAACAGTGTAAGCAGCTTTTGAGTGGATGTTGAAATTAACAAAGGAGCGGCGAGGACTAAAGAGGTTTGAAACTTAATTTCGCTACTGTGATACACTGTTGGTATATAACATCATACACAGCCTTGATATTAAACAGTGTAAGCAGCTTTTGAGTGGATGTTGAAATTAGCAAAGGAGCGGCGAGGACTAAAGAGGTTTGAAACTCAATTTCGCTACTGTGATACACAGTTGGTAAATATCATCATACACAGCCTTGATATTAAACAGTGTAAGCCGCTTTTGAGTGGATGTTGAAATTAGCAAAGGAGCGGCGAGGACTAAAGAGGTTTGAAACTTAATTTCGCTACTGTGATACACTGTTGGTAAATAACATCATACACAGCCTTGATATTAAACAGTGTAAGCAGCTTTTGAGTGGATGTTGAAATTAGCAAAGGAGCGGCGAGGACTAAAGAGGTTTGAAACTCAATTTCGCTACTGTGATACACAGTTGGTAAATATCATCATACACAGCCTTGATATTAAACAGTGTAAGCAGCTTTTGAGTGGATGTTGAAATTAACAAAGGAGCGGCGAGGAACTAAAGAGGTTTGAAACTCAATTTCGCTACTGTGATACACTGTTGGTAATATCATCATACACAGCCTTGATATTAAACAGTGTAAGCAGCTTTTGAGTGGATGTTGAAATTAGCAAAGGAGCGGCGAGGACCTAAAGAGGTTTTGAAACTCAATTTCGCTACTGTGATACACTGTTGGTAAATAACATCATACACAGCCTTGATATTAAACAGTGTAAGCAGCTTTTGAGTGGATGTTGAAATTAGCAAAGGAGCGGCGAGGACTAAAGAGGTTTGAAACTCAATTTCGCTACTGTGATACACTGTTGGTAAATATCATCATACACAACCTTGATATTAAACAGTGTAAGCAGCTTTTGAGTGGATGTTGAAATTAGCAAAGGAACGGCGAGGACTAAAGAGGTTTGAAACTCAATTTCGCTACTGTCATACCACATTGTCTGCCAGCTTGCAGTGTACGTCAGTATCATCATGTCTTGTCAGGTGTATACATGTTCAGACGTTCCTGTCAATGGCACACAATCTCATGTTATGTAACATTATCATCTTTCAACATTCTCACCTCCACAAGTATGTCAAAATTATAATGTTTTATTTGTTTAAAGTTTGTTATTGACGATGGAAGTTTTGAAAGGATGATAGGATTTAGGACCTTTAACATGATTATAAAAAGTTATAACGCTACGTCTCGAAGATTGAAATCTACCGTATTCGTCAGGTGAAGAAATCACTAGGGCATTAAAATACTAAAAAATGTGACCATGGACTGCCACTCAAGTTAAAATGATTAAGTGATACCTGACGAATTGTGGTAAGTCCAGACTGCTGAGAATGAATATCGGTTAGATCAATATCATATAATGTTATCTTATTCCAACACTCGCGCCTACACGGCATTTCAATATCATTAGGTTCACGCTATTTACGCTCGTAACTCAATTATAAAATTGCGCCTTGTATGTATGTATATTGTAACTGGTACGCTATTTTAAGCAAGAGAATATTATTATCGTCCAAAATTCCCTTCCACCTCAGACTATACGAATGAATTGTAACAGTGTACAGTGTACTCGTATAATGTATATTACGCGATCTTCCACTGGTGCGCAATGTAACGTATATTACTCTCATCTCTCATACTACCCCAGTACTACTCACCTGAATTGTAACATTAATCGTGCATATAACTGTCAAAATGTGTTTCTTTCAGTGGTAAAAAATGTAATCAACATACTACCGCCATCGCACTCCCTCCCAGCATAATCTATCAGAACTGTCAACCTATCAGTCGAAAAGATAGTCCTCTATGCTTGGTTGATGGCCTAGTGTATCATTAAACTTATTATAAGTTCTTTCCCAAATCACAATACATTTAATAACCGTTATTATGTTCTGTCGTTTGTCTTTGTACCAGTTTATTCATACATTTGTGGATTCATACGTTATCTGGAATGGTCACCATGCTCGCACTGCAATACAGGCTCGTAACTGTGTGTCGCTTATACTTACTTCTATATGTCTCTGACGCTCGTTTACTATCATACGCAATGTTGCTTTCTAGCTGCATTCTTACGTTTAATACCAGACGTTACTCGCCCTGTTGTTTCCTTTATGTAATCTTGGAGATGTTACTTTTGGTTAGCCCTCTTGTGTAATATTTCTGAGATCTTACGCATTCTTCTATTATTTTTATCTCTTACACATTCCAAGAATCACGCCTATGAAATCGTCAGATTCTAGACGCTGTACCAAAAGGAAGGTGGAGAGAAAGAGAGAGAGGGGGGGGTTGTCTACTGTCTTCCCTTTATGTGGGTAGGGGTGAGACAGCAGACAACACTTATACAATCGACGCCTGTATGTTTCGCTAACAGCTTTCTCTCGCACAAACAATAACGCGTTATCTTTCACCATCTGCGAAGATTACACAGGAGGTTCCTTTTGAAGAACAACAGCAACAATATCTACTTTATTTGTCAACTTGATTGTTTCACATTTTTGTTACGTAACAATGTGTTACCGCGTACTAAATTACATTTTTTAGGTTTGTACAAGCCTGTTTGACCTAAGGGTTTGTACAAATATAACTTAAATTAATAACTTATCTCCCATCGTTACACGTTACAACATTTTTTAAAGATTGTAATCTACCAGTTTCGTCAATTATAACAAATATAAGGGATAAAAAAGAACTTAAAATCTACAACGCGAAGCAATGGACAGCAACTAAAAATAAAAGTTATCATACCCGACAACAGATTGAAGCCCATACATTTTTATGCATTAAACTTCTTATGCCTGACGAAGAGGGTAGATTTCAATCTTCGAAACGTAGTATTAATAATTGTGTACGAAATCCTATTACCCTTACAACACCTTCCATCGTCAATAACAAAATTCAAACAGAGAAGTTAGTTTAGTTATGAATGTCATTAAACTGCTCATAGTTTGTTCTCAGAATTATTTTACCTTCCGGCGATTGTGGAGCGAGAGAATGCTCATCCGCCAATCTCGCAGATGGCCGACACTGATGTGAGGGACATTTCTGATATAGGGTGGATAAGAGAACCAATCTTGTCTCTCTCATCCTGTATCATCGGTGTTAGCTTTCCTGTACGTCCTGTCATTTGTGATGTCCTCCACTGAATGCTGCAATATTCTTTTCTCTGTATTTCAATAAAAGTTGTATCTAAATTGTTGTATCCCATTACACACCACTTCCAACAATATTTACTTAGAGACCACAGACACAAACATTAATATACAATTTTAAAATATATATATGAATGTTTGTCTGTATGTCCCTTATAGAATTGTAAACTATTTGTCCAATCATTATGAAAATTTGTATGTACATTTTTCCATGGAAAAGGTTTATTTTCTATGCCCATTGATGTAGCTTGCCACCAGGTGGCGCTGCAAAAGATAAGTTTTCAAGGCGCCTGCACATTATAAACAGCAATTACGAGACAGTTACGTATATTACATAGCCAAATATGATTTGAAGGCGCTAAGTTATAATGTATATTTTTCTTTAAAACAAACATCAGTTTGAACTTAAAGCTCGACTGTTAGGCAATAAACATGCGCTTTTGACAGACTTTCCTGATCCAACGAGGCAAACTCTACATCGGCGTTGGAAATATAATTCACTGATATGGACCAGAAGCGCTTATTCACAGGCAAAGCTTACGAAAAGTGTGCAAAGCCGCGGGATACAGCTATTTGATTATAATTTATCTCAAAAATAAATACCGTTACCATCTCGTTAAAAGCATCGATTAGCATGTCTTTCTGAAGTAAATGTAAATCAAGACCTTCTTCACCTGCAGCTCAGTAACTGAGAAGCCAATGGTCCGATTTCCGGAGAGATCACTTCAATTTTAAAAGGGCTTGTACCGTTTTTTATGAGAAATATTTGTCAAAACTAAAATTTTACGGGCATATAAAGAATTCTCTTAGAAGTAAAAGTACGAACGTGGATGTAACGTTCATTTCTAGCCTGCGTAGATGATTCATTATTTATATAAATCTAACGAGAACGCGATAGCCCACAGCGTATCCATACGCGCAAGCTCACTTTCCGTCTTCTAAATCCGCTTTTTTAGGACGAGTTCGGATTTTTGTCTCTGGATTTACATTAGAATTTGAGTTCACACTCACAACTCATTCATAACCGATGCGTATTCATTGCTTTACTTACATTACTGGACAGACCCGATTAGAGGGGGCCAAATCCCCGGGATCCATACCTGGGGAAGAGGCAGCCTTAGAGAGTACTTGCCGTTAATATCTAAATTATTTATTTGTTCAATTACAACATGTCTTTACAAATTTAGGTTTTACCAAGTCTAGCAGACTTGTCGGCAAAACCCATAATTTCCAAAAACTTTTACCTTAAGTACATTTCAAAATATAGATCCCATGCTTTTACAGTATTCTATCAATTAAATCTGAAATTTGTGTGGCTGGGTGTGAAAATGTCTTACTTACAGTATATTGTAATAGTGGCATTATTACAACTATACATTATAACCCTATGGTATTGGTGACAAAAAATAGTTTGGAGAAAGGGATCATTGAAAAGTGGACAGCACAGTACAACAAGCAAGAAGGAAGAACATGGACTATGAATTGTGAATTATCGCACAGGAAACCACTGGAATCGGTTTTAAAAATGGTGAAGCAGTCAGAATAGAGCCTAGATGGCCTGGATAGACATGTATGTTCATCACCAAGTACAATAATAAAATATATTCTCTTTAATCAGACAACACCACCAATTTAACACTTTTTTCAATTTGTACCATTCCCAATATTTGTACTGTGTATTTGTATTATAATTGTATAGTTATATACAGAGTGTCCCGTAACTCTGTGGACAACAGATAGCTGCTATTTATTCAGTTGTGCATTGTTGGCTATTCGCTGAGAACCTCAATGTGGGCCATGTCTTGTCACAATAAATCTGCTCTAAATCAGTTATTTATCATTCGATTTAAATAACTTTTATGACATTAGATTTGTGAGAAAATTTTCTAACTCCTATTATTTTTGAGTTTCTTGAGAACAATTGCTGGGTTTAAGATATTTAAAGTTTAAAAGTTTTAATGACAGCCATCTTGAAAATGCTAAAGATAATTTCATGACATATTTTTCACTAACTGGCCTTGTTATCATGAACATTTTACCCAAATTTGGTATAATTTAACTAATTAATTTTTAAGATATTATCTTTTTAATAAATAACACATACATACAAACAGATGGGAAACTAAGCATCGGAGATCCATGTTCATATGGTGAACTATGTTTGTCTTGACCTGAGCAATAACGTGGTATACCTTTGTCCAGAGAGTTACGGAACAATAATCCCGCTGTCTCTTGGTGAAATAGAAAAATTAGCAGGTATATTAAACATTAATGAGTTTAGAGGTGTTTTCATGCGACAGTTACTTCCAGACAAACCTACAAATATTGAACGTGGTATTGTAAATCTTGGTGACCTTTTATCTGGTGGTACTCACTGGACGTGTTATGTGAAACGTGGTGAAAAGAAATTCTATTTTGATTCATATGGCGATGTCAATCCTCCAATAGAAGTAGTCAGGTATTTGGGGTCAAAAGGGTTGGTTTATAACTCAGAGCGTATTCAGGGGTTTGATGATCCTCCTATCTGTGGACATCTGTGCCTGGAGGTTCTACGACGAGATTCAGCTGGTGAGGACTGGGAACATATTCTTCGTAATATAAGAAACAATAAAAATGCATGGAAACCGTGGTTTTATTTTCAACAGATTTGGAGAAGAAATTGAAATTGGATCAATACCTACTCAACCCAATTCAGACCCTTCTCCTGACGAGATAATTGAGCTTGCAAGTGATGTATCAAAAGTCTCACAAGATTTATCCGAAGTCAAGAAATTATTGGAATCGCATTTGGTAAAATCGGAAAAAATAATAAATGCGATCGAGATTGTCTCCACTAGTACCGTAAATGGTGAAAAGATATGGGGCAGCTTCCTACTGAAAAACCACCAGAGAATCGGTCAAGTGAGTAAAGCAGTGGAGCCATATGATGTGGTTGTCAAAGTTCAATTGAGTGAATTAGAAGGCAAGATATACATCATGCAGAAAAAATTCAACAACGAAATAAAAAATATATGGAAAGAGGTTTTGAAGACTTCCATGATGGTAGTAACTTCATCTAAAACTTGTATAGAATTATAAGTATATAAAAAACTGCAACCATGCCATTACTCAAACTAACTGGAACTGAGTCTGTACTGACTCTCCATCTAGAACACCCCATCCACTTGGATCCAAACGCAGAGTATTATATGGCTCTTGTTGGATTTTACTCTGAGAACAACATATAAAACTTGTTGCAACATGCAAAAGTCTATTTTTGTGAAATACATTTCATTCCGAAACCACTGATACTTCAATGCGGTTACTGGACCATTGAGCAACTTGAAAAAAGTTTCAGAGATTTCATAAAATCGTTGAATCTTAGTATAAATTCTGACGATTTCAAGATCTTTACAGATGGTGACAAAATATCAATTAATTCTCCAATTAAATTCTACTTGGATAAAACCGTTAGTGATCTCTTAGGTTTTGAAAAATCTGATGCAACAAACTTACAAAAAGAATCGTCTTACTTCAACTCAAATGAAAATGTAATTGCATCGAATCCACCGAATCTCAGAGCCGTTGATGACATCGAGATACACTGCAATATTGTCAACAACAGTCTTGTCAATCATGATGTTCACTCTCACAAACATTTGGAGACAGCAATCCTCTACTCCTTTTCCCCTAATGTACCACACGGCTACAAAATATCTCAATCACCTCAAGAAAAACACTACATACCTCTTCGGAGCGGTTTACGAAAGATTCAACAGATCACAATCACACTTGTAGACCAAAACAACCAACTGCTCCAGAACAACCATGTAAACAACATCGTCTATTTAGATCTGATCAGTAAATCACAAACACATACATACTCACAATTGTGGTAGATAAAAACACGTGGTGTCTGCGCGGTGGCGGTGGCGGGACAGCGATGACATGCGTGGTGATTCGCGCGGCGCGGTTCTGACTACCCATACTCACACTCTTAGTCGCTCTCTAAAAATTCTGTCCCAGATTCGGTCTCACACGGTTTGTCCCAGAACCGGTCTCAGGTGCTTTGTCCCAGGAACGGCGAAAGTATACTACTTATACATTAAGCATTTACCATTATAATATGTTCTAATAACATTCAAGCTAAATTTATACTGTTAAAATGCATTTTCATACTTTAATAAATATTGCCCTTGACCGCCTTATGCAAGAGAATTACTTAAACTTAGATGTTTTTTTTAAATCTGGAAACTTGGCAGTTAATAGCAAAAGAAAAGTAAAATTGTAAGAATATAAAGCTATTACATAACATGAAGTAACATAAGATAATCCTGGTAATGTATGAAGAAAATATGCATACCTAAAACCGTTTCTAAATGTTCACTACAGAACACGTAGAGTCAATTTTCCAGCTTAATGTAAATTTTAGGGCGGCAAGCTGAAGACATTGATAGTACCTTAAAAGGAAAAATGCATAATTAAAATGTTTAAAATTCCTTAGACTTTCGGATGAGAAAGTACTGTTGTGTAATACTAATACTAGGAACAGTAGACCAAGTAGCAAATAAACCTGTAGCGAAATACAATTAACACTGTACAGTACTTTGCTTTACGTATTCTCCTTACGTTTTATAATATGGGAAATCGTCTAGAGTAATTACTGCCTACAGCTTCACACAACATTAATCACCTTGGCAGTGGCCATATATCAGCCATAACGACCAGACCGTCTCCCACCTCCATCCCATCTTCCCACCTGTAGCACTCCTCTTCCGTTAGACAACATCTTTAAATATGCGGTTTCTTTATTTACAAACAAAACAGATTATATTATTTGTATTTATCTCGTTATTTTACACTTTAATGGTTGAAATATTCAATCCATTACAGATTGCGTTAGTAATTAAATATTAACGTTAAAAAGATTTTTAATATTGTGTGATGTGATTGCCTCCATTGCATCACAATTTGAACGGTTTCGCAAGATATGGGTATGTAAAGATATACCCTACACCAGGTACTAACATCTTATGTCAATTAATGGCCACTATTACAGCACAGGTGCGACGATTTCGCATTTAAAGATATACCTTACACCACATACTAACATCTTATGTCAATTAATGGCCACTATTACAGCACAGGTGCGTCGGTTTCGCATGTAAAGATATACCTCACACCAGGTACTAACATCTTATGACAAGTAATGGCCACTATAACATCACAGGTGCAACGGTTTCGCATTTAAAGATATACCTTACACCAGATACTAAAATCTTATGTCAATTAATGGCCACTATTACAGCACAGGCGCGACGGTTTCGCATGTAAAGATATACCTCACACCAGGTACTAACATCTTATTGTCAATTAATGGCCACTATTACAGCACAGGTGCGACGGTTTCGCATGTAAAGATATACCTTACACCACATACTAACATCTTATGTCAATTAATGGCCACTATTACAGCACAGGTGCGACGGTTTCGCATGTAAAGATATACATTACACCACATACTAACATCTTATGTCAATTAATGGCCACTATTACAGCACAGGTGCGACGGTTTCGCATTTAAAGATATACCTTACACCACATACTAACATCTTATGTCAATTAATGGCCACTAATACAGCACATGTGCGACGGTTTCACATTTAAAGATATACCTTACACCACATACTAACATCTTATGTCAATTAATGGCTACTATTACAGCACAGGTGCGTCGGTTTCGCATGTAAAGATATACCTCACACCAGGTACTAACATCTTATGACAAGTAATGGCCACCATAACATCACAGGCGCAACGGTTTCGCATTTAAAGATATACCTTACACCACATACTAACATTTTATGTCAATTAATGGCCACTAATACAGCACATGTGCGACGGTTTCCCATTTAAAGATATACCTTACACCACATACTAACATCTTATGTCAATTAATGGCCACTATTACAGCACAGGTGCGTCGGTTTCGCATGTAAAGATATACCTTACACCAGGTACTAACATCTTATGACAAGTAATGGCCACCATAACATCACAGGCGCAACGGTTTCGCATTTAAAGATATACCTTACACCACATACTAACATTTTTTTTCAATTAATGGCCACTATTACAGCACAGGTGCGACGGTTTCGCATGTAAAGATATACCTCACAACAGATACTAACATCTTATGTCAATTAATGGCCACTATTACAGCACAGGTGCGACGGTTTCGCATGTAAAGATATACCTTACACCAGATACTAACATCTTATGTCAATTAATGGCCACTATTACAGCACATGTGCGACGGTTTCGCATGTAAAGATATACCTCACATCAGGTACTAACATCTTATGACAAGTAATGGCCACCATAACGTCACAGGCGCAACGGTTTCGCATTTAAAGATATACCTTACACCACATACTAACATTTTTATGTCAATTAATGGCTACTATAACAGCACAGGTGCGACGGTTTCGCATGTAAAGATATACCTCACACCAGGTACTAACATCTTATGTCAATTAATGGCCACTATTACAGCACAGGTGCGACGGTTTCGCATGTAAAGATATACCTTACACCAGATACTAACATCTTATGTCAAGTAATGGCCACTATTACAGCACATGTGCGACAGTTTCACAGGACTTTGGAATTGTAAACGTCCCATTATATTTATACTTACAATTTATATCATGTTACATCAAAATGTGGACAGCTGTACTAGACATAGGTATGTGAGTATACACGTTACAACAGATATTTATATCTCATGTCCTGTAATAATGTATGTGAAACTATGGAAAACAAATATTAACGAATCGAATATTGTAATATGGGACTTCTGAACAATGTAGTATTGTATGACTAACCAGGACAGCTAGTTGGTGGTCCGCATAAACCGTAAATTGGATGACGTCACTTGTTAATTTTGTCGTTATCGGATTGATATCTCAGAATTCAACATCTTTACACAAACATTTATGGATATTTCCATTTATATCCACATATCCTACATATGTTTACAGCATATCTTTTTACCATTCTTTATTTATATTTTGTTTTGCAAGATGGAGACTTCAGCGACATCTGTGTGCATGGCAACAAAGGGATATGAAATATAATATACTTGCCGGCATAGTCTGGAAAAGTACATTTCATGTATACCTGTCATATCAAATTTAGCATACACTATAATATTGGTTGACTCTAATCTTTTCCAAATTTGGAACAGATCAAAAGTGTCAAAAATTCCACCATTTATACATTTTTAAGACTTATAACATATATAGACTTATCTTGCCTTGGACTTGATTTGGTGTGACAAAAAATCACATTTGTAAACATATTCACTTGAATGATACGATGTTATCTACTTCTCAAAAATCTTTTAGAACTGGTATATCGTACCAAGTATAAAACACATGTAAGAACAGACCTTGTTAAAAATGACCAGAAAATTGTAGAATACCTATTTTCTCTCCTGCGCTTAACAACCGAGATATATTCATTATTCTCTTAACTTTGAACAAACCTTAACTTTAAATCTTAAGAGATGTCGAAACTTGTTTAAAATTTATTAAAGACTGCTTTAAACGTATAAAATTGTTTAATTAAAAAAAATGCTACAAAAAGAAAGAAAAACAGTCTATCACAATACAGACAGACAGTACATCCAAACTGTACAGTCAGTACTAGTAGTGGGAGTTATTTTTGTGAATGGTTAAAATAAACTTTGCACAAATTTAAACTACCGCCATCTTGAAACATGTCATTGATTCACGCTACTCATGTCATGTACAAGTACTATGATAATTGTTTTATTAATTTGAATCAATTTACACATACCCGTCCCGACCATCTCCTTCCGGTTCTCTTTGGTTTAGATGATGAGCCGCGATCCCATAGGCCGATTTAGAGTTCCTCGTCAGTGCTCCACCTTTATTAATTCAGGTGTGACGTGTTGTGCTAATAGCTCCTGTGCAATGACGTCATTTGGACCCATTCTCTCGAGTCTGGACTCTCATGGCGTTCGTGTAATACTCTGGTATCAATTTGAGAGACAATCCATTTATTTAAAGGCCACACTTTTTTATTATATTTTTTTATGTATTAGGATTTTTTACGCCTGAAGAAGAGGGTAGATTTCAATCCTCGAAACGTTATGTAATACTTGTTTTAATATGAAGACGGGCAATGTCCAAACCCCCTACTATCCTTTCAAATCATCCATAGTCAACAAGAAAGTTAAACAAAGAGTTTGAATCAATTATTGAAAATTACGACAGTGTTCACAACCCCGAATTGCACACATAAACACAAAATTGACAACTTGATTAGATTTTTTATTGTGTCCTCTCACCAATTATCAGGAAACTGAGGTAAGCGAAAATACGAATTCAATATTGCAGCTCAGACCGGGGCAATGTACTCGGATATGTAAATTCATGTCTGCTATGTAAATACTGACGACACACTTTTAGTACGTGGGCCCTTATTGATTCCCTTTACAGTTCAGCTCTGTGACTGCTACAAAGGTAGGTAGTGATTGTATAAAAAGTAAAGGTAGAAAACATCATATATTGTTGTGTATTGTTGTGTAACGATATTCTATTCAATACACACTGTAAAGTTCATTAGCTTTGTGGCAATACATCATATGGCTTGAGTTAAAATCTGATTATTTAGTAATATTTGTTTGAAGCAGAAAACGGCAATCTGGTGTCTTTGATTTATTATTATTTGAAGTAGTTTTTGGAATATTTTTCTTTATAATAAAATATTAATATTAATATAAAATATGTGATTAACTACAAATATTTAAGTATTTCAATATTTTTATTGATAAGATCACATACATTACCATTTTATTTTATAATAAACCTGACGAAATATAAGGTAAAAGACAAACATACGAATATACGCCACCATCTTTAGTTAGGACTAGAATAATATAAAACGATATTAATGAACTCAACGCTCTTTTATGGGTTTCGAAGTTCGAATAAAGGACAATCTAATAATATTTTAAAATTAATAATAAACCATTATCAAGTCAAATTATGATTTTTAAAGTACAGTAATTAGTACAACTCTAGAGCTATATCACAGAAATTAGGTTTATTGGTGAAATGTATATAATTAACCATTAATTAATCAGCACTATATGAGTAAATTGATCTTTTACGAAAATTAAAATTCCATTCATGACCTCTGACTGGAAGCTTTCCTATTCATACATATTGCAGCATTACTGCTGTACTACGTTTTGTAGCTGACGTCAAAATAGGAGATGTTAGGAATTTACTAACGGATATTTTCAATTAAAAAACCTTTAATAGTATTGAAAATATAATGGAAAGTACTAGCCTATTCTTATAGACGATAAAAACAATTACTACAACCAAATGTTTCCAATCTCAATTTGTTAAGTAGTAATTTGAAACATACGCGAAGTACTATGTATGTATATAACTGTTAGACTTCAATCCTTGGACAAACATATACAGCTTTGTTTACTAGTAAACTCGCACCACAAATGATAGCTAAGTATTCAATATGTATGTTGCAGTATGTATGCATTAGTCTGTAATCTTTAAACGAACAATTTGCACTAGAAATTACAAACAACCTAGGTTAAACTTAAAGTAAACAAACAGTACAGTAAACAATAAAGAGTACGATAGCAACCACGTCACGACTTTGGGAAATAACACATGACCTTGATAAATTTACAATACGTTTTGACAATCTCGAACTTTCATTACAATTCAACTCTCGCCCTGGAGCAATAAAAAGCCGAATTTGCAAGGGCACCTGGCTGGGTGGGATAATACCGCCACACGACAAAGTTGACTCGGCGCTTACTGTGAACGTAATTTCTTATTCAAGCAGCAACCGCGTCCACACTTCTCTTTGATTTTGAAGTCGGGTCGGGACAAGGGAATTCCATTTAATGCCTGTATAAGGTTTCGAAGTTAAGATATAAATTGTTTTGAACGACTTTCTCACTGCGTACTGTGTTTTTAAAAACACTTTAAAGTCGCTAAACCTTAAAGTCGACAATGTTAATAATATTTTTTAACTGTATTACGGATGAAATTCATTCATAAATTATGCATTTTTAAATAAATGCAACCCGCTACAAATATATTAAAAACTAGCTGTTCCCAAGGCTTCGCTCGCTTTTCATAAGATTTCCTCATGTATGAGTACTTTGGTTAACAAGTGAATTGTATTTCCAATGCCGATGTAGAGTTTGCTTTGTTGCCATGATCAAGAAAATCTGTCAAAAGTGTATAATTCATAGCCATTGTATACGTGCATGTACTTTATTATAAATTGGTCACACTCAAGCTTTAAATTCAAACTGATGTTTATTTTAAAGACAAATATACGTCATAACTTAGCTCCTTCAAATAGTCTTTGGCTATTTAATATGCGTAAATGTCCCGTAATTGCAGTTTATAGTTTGCAGGCACTTTGAAAGCTTTTTTCTTTTGCAGCATAGTTTATAAACCTTCTCCGTCGAAAAATATATATACTGTACATACAAGTTTTCATAATGATCGGTCAAATAGATTCTATATATATTATTCTATATATATTCTATATATATATATATATATATATATATATATATATATATATATATATATATATAGAATAATAAGTTGAACTAAAGTTTTACATATATATAAACTTATTATTCTCCTCTTACCATCCTATACATATTTTTGACAACTTTTAGAACAATCTGTACAAAATCTCGCTTCATTTTAATTCAGTAAACTGACGCTAAGACGTACTAGCATTCTGTTATGGGGTTTTCGTATAACAGCTACAAAAACAGTACTACAGATTCTCATTTATTTACTATTTCATTTATTTATAATACATATTTACAAATCAGCAATACAGACCAATTTACCTGTATTTGGTCTCTAATATCACATACAGTATTAAATAACTATTCAGCAAATATTTAATTTGTTTAAAATACATTATTTACATAGTACAACACTCCAGATTAATCTACATGCATTAATTTTGTCTCCAATATAGCATACAATATGGAGAAAAACATTCTGCAACTAGTAACATTATTTAAAATAAATTATATACATATACATAATTAACAAATACAATCATCAAGAGAATATACAATCATTCCAGGTCGTTTGGTTAGGCACTCGTATATGCATAATAACATTGTTCAGAAAACTGCTACATTAAATACATTTACTGGTTCTATTAGTTCCTTTTGAAGACTAAACCTACGAGTGTGACACGTAACTTGTATATAAAAGGACCGATATGTTTGCTGCGTAATTTTGTTGTAATTAGTATAAAAGTAAAGAGTTGTAAGTCAAAGACTCGGGTGGAAGTATTTCTGTACTCATCGTTGTCTTGCCTAGATTATAATCTGTACAGTTGTCTGTACAGTAGTCATCAAATCTGTATGAGTGTTAATCCTACATTTTGATAATTAGCAAGATTACAACAACACTAATCGTGACGTTAGGCAGTTGACGAGGTGACGATGACGTTGAGCATTATTTAGCGATATAACGATGACGTTGGGCTCGGTTGGCTAGGTGGCGATGACGTTGGGCATCGGTTGGCGAGAGAACGATGATGTTGGCTATAAGTTTACTAGGTGACGTGCCTTTGGGCATCAGTCTGTGAGATAACGATGACGTTGGACTTTATTTGGCGATATAACGATGACGTTGGGCTCATCCTAGATAGTGAGATGGCGATGACGGTGGGCAAGTACGCTCGCACTAAGTCCAACGTCGTCGATTCTTTTCGTCCTAGATTTCTCTGCTAAACTACTCTGTATCGCCTTATTCGCAAACCATTTCAACTTCATCCATCCCATTCCCGTCATCCCATCCCATCCATTCATTCTGTTTTCTGATAACATTTAAGCAAGCTTTTCTTTCCTGGCGAGTTATATAGTACATAGTTTATTTTTTAATAATTCTTGGGTTTATTAAATTTACTATGAATAAATGGCAACTATGTCCTCTGGCTCAGCAAACCTTGATAAAATAATGAAAGAAATTAATTAAAGTATGTAAAGAATAAACTGTAAATAATGCAATAAAAAGCGTAATGGTATTAGATCTTTACTGGAATTTCCGTATATTTCAATTCCAGAATCAATTTATTACAAATAATAGTAAATAGTGTATGCCACGTTTTTGAAATTGGTTAAACGGAGTGTACTTCTTTTCGTATCCGGAAATGTAGCGATAACTTTTGTGTGTTAATGTATTGCACTCATACTGTCTCTTTGACTTTATTGGTGTCTTATTTTTTGAATTTATCTCGGCCAAAAACAGGAGTTAAGAAGCTTTTGACAGTATCATAGTGGAGAGATATGAAATACATGTTCGTTTAAAAAATAATAAACTAGATAGCTTCTGAAGGGCAGGCCTTTGTGGAAACCCGTTTAGCCGTCAAAGATACACAAACAAAAGATCACAAACGAAGCTTTCGACTTGACGTTCATTCAGCCTCTCTATTTTATCTCGATTCTTACTTTTCAACTGTGATTGAAATAAATCCAACATAAATATCTACCAAGTTTTAGTAAACATGTGAGAGGACAAATAAATTAATTTGATTTTAAATAAAATCTTTAAAATATAATAAAATTGTATCGAGTTTGCAGTTCAATGTTTCATTATTTTTTAATGCCAAAAATATTACATTGCTAAGTTAGGGCTCATAGGAACGTTATCTTTTTAATGCCTTTTTCAAACGTTGATGTAGTCTTTGATAATAATGCATGAAAATACTATTAATGTATGAATGAATTTATTAAAATTGATAATGCATCCAAACCATTCAGCCAAAAGTATATATGGAGCTAATAGAGTAGGATTCGCAGACTGCTTTGTATTGGTTCGGTAAAAACAATGGCGATCTTGTCAGCGTCAGTACATCGCGTTGATATGGTACTGTAAACGTAATTATTTCTATTGATTTTCATTTATTTGGTGAAACACAATATATACTGCTTTATGCATTATCTGTGGTATATTATTTAATAAAAAATCATTGAGTTTTTATCTTGAATAAGTGGATAATATTAATAAAACTACAATATGTATGTTAGAAAATCAATATTGAGTTTTCAGTCGGTCGATAAAAAATACTATAATTTGAAAGTTTGAAACATTAGTTGATGTATACTAAAATTAGATCAGAGCTTTTTCATTACTGTAACTGCTATAGCAATCATGTATATCAAGTGTTGACCTTGGAATATAATAATTAAAGTGTTGTATTGTGCAAAGACTTATAAAAGCTTACGATTAATTTGAAACACAGATTTTTAATATTACTTTTATCACGAATAAAATTTACTGAGAAATCTAAATAAAGAAGATCTAAATAAGGATTTTGCTTTCAAGCTTTGGGTTTACCTAGAGAAGTGAAAACTTCATTTATTGGTATCTACACCAATAATTTGCCTACCTACTGAGTTTGAAGCATGGATTTTTCCACCTCATATCAGTTCAGCTAATAATATATTGCCAGAGTCTAAACGGTAAACACAATGCCTATTCTTCACCTGGGGAGGAGATGGAGATCGTATGAATGATAATATTCTTAGATTAACTATAATTTGACACATGATTGCAGATGCATATTGTGAATTATTGTATGAGTAACTAAAGAGGAGTTACAATGGAAGTCTACTGATTTTTTATCGACCAAAAATAATTGTTAATGTTGAGTTTAGCTCCAGTTCCTGTCCTCTTAGTGCAGCGTCTGGAATCTGACGCAGTTACAGGCTTAACTACTCGAGTCTGAAGTCAAGTATATATGAAGAAATCCAAAAGAGCGAGCGACGAAGACCTAATGAGACAATGAGAATACCTCTTCACCTAGATTACACTATATTTTGTAGTGTAGATTTCTCTGATGTAGAAACGATGTAAATGGTTCATTTCGAGTTTCTTCGTCGCCGACTTCTTTTAACTCTTCAAACGAACATGACTCCAGATTCCAGGAGTCAAGTCTGTGACAGCGTTAGATTCCAGACGCTGCACCAAGAAGAAGGTGAATTTGGGCTAAATCCAACATTCACAATGAATCAACCCTTCCCACTATAACTACGTTATGTGCAGAAATAATTGTTACGTTCAATTAGCACTAAGAATTCCTATCCTACTCTGGTACCAAATAATTACTTTTCAATCTTTGATATTGATCTTGCCTCGTATTTTAAGTAACAATTGACAACATTAGATTATATATTATGTTGTTACATGCAGCCTATACGATGTTATAAGAGGCTCACAGTTTTTAAGAAATCTCAATTTTACATTTGTTTAACATTGCTCACGAAGTAAGCGACAAGAATACCAATATGGAGTATCTTGGTGACGTCGATTGAGTACCTCACTTTGTCACCTGTCTGCGAATTGTCAGTGCATGTGGAGACATTCTTACATTTTGCTTTACTAATACTAATAATTTCAAGAATGGGAAGAAAACAAGATTTTTTCCCAACATTTGGCATCGTTCAGTCGTAGGTGGCTTTTTGGCGATTGCCTATTGTGACCTGTATTCTATAGTTCAGTTTTAATAATTAGTGTTGTGTTTATTTTTCCATATTTTCCACGCTATTACATATCTTCTGGTGATTTTTCTTCTCTTTTAGACTTCAGCGTGCAGCTATGTCTAAAAAGTTCTATTCTATATTCTGGTTCTATTTCTTCTCTTTACAACCTCAGCGTTCATTGATTTAAATTGGGTATTATGTCTATGTTTGGACCTCCCCGGATTTGAACCCGTTACCTCTCAGTTAGAAAGCAGAGGCTATATCTATTAATTTACGGAGAAGGACATATTATAACGGTTCTTAAAGAATTAAAACAATTAGTTTTTGATTAAAATTTAATTAATATCAAAAATATGGGTTTTTTTATGTTTAAAAATATCAAACTTCTCATTTTTCAAATGATTAATATAGTGCATATATATTATGACCCATATGCATAATATTCAGAAACTACATGGAATAGCCTATCTCTATATACTTTGTGTTATATTATTTCATGCTCTATACTTACAAAATTGTGATAGTAGTAATTTCTCATAGAACGTCCTTATGACGAACGGAATGATGTGGAAATGAGATTACTTTATTTTTACGTTATAATAATTATTTTTGTGGTCTAAAAAGTACTAAAGGATAAGTTGCGACGCATCGTATTCAGTAAAATACGTTTAATACAAGCCATTTGTTTTCTATAAAACCGTATGTTCAGAGGTGCACAGAGAGAGTAACACTTAAAAAACAATAAAGAACATGTACCGAAGGTGGAATTATATAAATCCAAGCTGAGGCTGAACAATATTGCAGAAGAAGGCTCGACTTGTAATGCTCTCAGACAAACCTGTGTGTAGCTCTGCCACCAGGAACGGCTCTGGATTTATCCATTGTGCTTTATGTTTTTGTTTTCCAAACACCTCTACTTTACAATGTTTTCCCCAAATATTCCACACCCGAAATATCAGACGACGGCTACTTCTTCGCGGTGACTCTGATTCTACTGTCTTCCACGTTTAAACTACTTGTAATTTTTAACTTACTTACTCTTACTCCCAGGGCCATTTATATCGGAGGTGATATTTAGCCGCACCAACAAAGCTACTCCATCTTGAACGGTCCTCTGCATCTTCCTCTGAAGCGCCCATCTTCTCCATATCAGCCTTCACCTGGTTCCACCATCTCACTTTTGGTCTCCCCCGGGGCCGTCTTCCTTCTTGGGTTACCGTACATTACCCTCCTCAGTTTGCATTCCTCTTCTCTTCTCAAAACATGGCCTGTCCAACGGAGTCTTCTGCACTTTATTTCTCCTATTACATCCGCACTATTGTAGAGCTCCCTGATTTCTCTATTAAGTTTTCTTCTCCATACCTCTTGTTCATATGATGGCCCATAAATTTTACGTAGAATTCTATTCTCGAAAACTAGAAGATTTTTCTCATCCTTCTTATTTAGCCTCCACGTTTCGGATCCGTACAAAAGCACTGGACATATAATTGTTTTGTATATTCTAGTTTTACATGTAATTTTTAAACGTGTAGTAAAATGAACGTATACGAATTCAAAACATTAACTTTTACCAATGGATTCTAGAAGGGTTTCAGAATATTCGGTGAAATAAGTTTACCCCACAGTGTACATTCAAGCAATTGTTAAAACATCCAACATCACGATCATTACCCCTAAGGTTTCCTGTACACACCGCGTGAAACATTGTTAATGGCAGCCTAGTTAATGGTCGGTCTCGCGTTAATGTTGTTATCCATTACAAACCGTTTTATCGGCGTTACTAACTTCTATAGTTGATTTAAATCCGTAATTGTATAGTCTATACTGCAATATAAGCTACAAATGTACTATTGCATAAAATTTTGCTATAATGTATTAATAAGTATCAGATGTAACTATTCAAATCGATAGTGAAATTCAGTGAAAGTAATTTCAGTGTCATAACATCCAGAATAAGTCGTTTTGGCCTTTACAAATTCATTAATATGAATATTACACTTCAAAATCCTGTATCTTTTATAATAATAAGAAAACTTAGTAAGAATTAGTTGGATAAGAATCGATAGTGTGCATTATATAGCTAAAAATGTGAAGGATTTTGTGTTTTGAGCTATTATTATTTAGCAAGCAATACCAAATTGTCAGAAAAGAACGGACCAGAACATCGCTCTTTTGCTGCTTGTCCTACATACAGGGTGTAAAATAAGTCCAGCACGAGCTTAATAACTCTTGGACGATTATAGGCAAAGCAATAAAACTTGGTACATCATTACCTCACCAAGTACAATAGTATATATATATATATATATATATATATATTATAAGTATATAACATAGGTACGTAGGTGTTATGGGTATATTTATAGGTGCAGTAATGATGTACCAAGTTTTATTGCTTTAACTTTAATCGTTCGAGAATTACGTATTTATAATAAAATGTTCAAACCACTAAGTTTTAGTACATTTAGCAAACATTACTTAAAATCCACAAACAGTTTATGTAACATATTATTATATTTTATATATTAAAGTTCTACAATTTCATTATAACGTTTTACCACGGAATAAACAGATAATTACCCTCTTTCTTGAATTATACACCTGTTTCATGAATAGTAATGATTTTTTTTAATAAATCTTCATTTATATTTTTGAACGAAGCGCAAAATGTGATATATTATGTTTATACACATAAAGGTATTACTAGATTGCAATAACTCTTTTCATCTGTTCATTTACAGCAGCCTCAAGACAGTTCTAAAACCCCTTTTTGTAATAGAAATAGCCTTTGAAAATAGTTAATCTTACTATTTAACTAGTACATGCATCACTTAGGATAACGTTACAATATGCGTCAAGCAAAGTGTTGACCAAAAAAAGACATACCTCAAAAATGTCATGCATTAATTTTATAGAATCAAGTTTTTATATAAATAAAAAATAGGTACATTTTATTATTTAGAAGGAAAATACGTTTATTACGTTGTATTGCGAAGCGCTTAAAATAAAACTACATTTTTCACTACTACCTGGACCAATATATTGCAACTAAAAATTAATGAATGCCGTCTATAAATGAACAATGCACAAAGTTCTACCTTGAGTATAATGAAATAAATAGATCTTTTTTCACAGGACCAAATATAAAATTTCTCGGACAAACTGAATTATGATCAGTTATTCGCTTGAAAAGAACAACGGAGAACGATGTGACTCATCTTTCCGAGTAATCTCTCTATACAGTCAGAACGATCTCCCGCTCGTGAAAGCTTCGTGATGACCAGATCATCGAATCTTTTGCTACGATCCATTATTTCTGAGATGGGCTAGTCGGTATTTCTTGGGATATCTACGACTATCAGATTTCTGCGGCGTTTTGGCACATTTTTTAGTGATCTATAAAAAGAGGCATATGGACAATTTTTTTAAATATTTTAAGTTGACTTTCTTCAGGGGATACAGACTTTTCAATTTGGCACCTTCACAAGGAAGGAACTTTTTAAATACAAGAAATGTATTCCTAAAAGCAAAAAAAAGGTGATGACAGATCTCACTAAAATTATCCTAAAATGTATTTAAAGGAAGGAGAGAATCCAACACAGTTAGAGTAGAAGCAGTCAAACGTATTCGGCCTTTTGTTTTACAGCACAGTGAATGTCGGAAAGCAAACTTTTAAGCTCTGCTGCCTTCGCTGCGAGATTTTACTTAAAGACAAAAATTACGTCATGACCTGTTACTCCCAGCAAATACCAAAATTAAGTCTTTAGCTGTGAACAATTAAATAAATTTATTTCGAACAATTTTAATTTAATGATTTTTTAAAAAATCGATTGCAATAATCATTTAACATTATCTCATTTAGTTATTGTAAAAATAAATAAAACACTTCTTATAAATACAAAAGAGATCAAAAACTTTGCTATTAAACGCTAATCTCGAGAACGGTTGTACCAATTCGGCTAATTTTTGTAAAATATTCGGTGAAATCCGAGGAAGGTTATACCCTATGAAAAGTAAGATTGGAAAAGACACCTGAAATATATTTTGAATTTGAACAAGATGGTATGTTCATAATGTAACTGACACTAAACAGCTGTTGACACTTTTTATTTCTTGGCCATTTTTTATAAAGCTTGTGTGTATTTTATCTTAATTTTTTATAACTATACTGGTTTTTTTTGTTATTGGACTTTAAATATTTTCAACAGACGCCATTTTGTTAATACTAAAGAAAATAATACAATTAATTGGTGTAATAATTTCCCTCTTATCTATTTTAATCGATGTGCATAATTTGGTTTCTTTACCTTAACTAATTTTAGAGATAACAGATTTTTTATAAAAATACAAAATGGTGGTTAGCTGTTAAGCGAGACGTTTATCGACCTATATGTATATTACATGTTTTGTTTGAAATTATGAGTATTATTAGCTAGAAGTTTGTGAACACCCTGTATAATCATCGCTGCACTGTTGTACTGGTCCGCACTCATAGGTAGCAGACCGCGGGTCATCATATGAGTGCAATCATATCACTCAATAACCTGGATCATTACTTAAGTGCATTACACATTTTGTTCTTGCCAGTATGGATTATGAGCGTGTCGTGGTCTAAACAGATTGTAATCTTCATCAAAATATCGGTGACTTGGTAAACACCTGGTCCCCACACACGAGCCTGTGATACCACAGCAGTGTCATTCACGTATATTGGTGAGGGTAAGTTTTAACATTCTTTAACCTAGTATTTAACTAATACCTCATTATGCTAGCCAATGCCATCTTATCACCACTAACAGTTCAGTTCAGTTGGTTCTTATCAGTTCAGTAGTTTTAATGGGAAAACTAAGAACTAATTTCCTGGCCCGTCTAGCTCTTCCTCTGGGAGCAGATCCTGAAACTTTACATCATTGTGTATACCTGGATCCTCATCAATGTTACGAAATTGGCTCCATAATTATAACCAGTATCTCAAAACTTGATGAGTTCAAACATAGTTAATATGAACTTTGTGTAGTTTCAAATTCAGTAAGTAACTGTAGATCACACTTGATGACAATGATTGCGTATAAAGTCGTCAATATAAATATTTACAATCACTCATCCTTGTGCTCATCAGTTTGGACAATTTCCTCCTCTAAGTTTTCTTCTGTCCTATCTGATTCCAGCATAGCATTAAATGTCACTCTCCAGCGAAACTCATTAATATTCTCTCGCAACACTTCCAAGTCAGTCTTCGATTTCACAAAATTATCTTGTTCATTTAGTGATTTATTGAAGATATTACATATGCGAGTAATGAAACACGAATTACGTTTATAATTACAACTTTTAATTTGTACTAGCAGTTACCCACGGCTACGCTCGCAATTACATTTTTAAACAAAAGGACACCATGAGCATACTCTTTTTAAATGACAGTAAGAATCAAATAAACTCCAAATAGTCCTGAGTAAGTAATAGTGACTGAAAGATATTCCGATCCAGGATCCATTATGGTTAAAGCTTTAAAAACGGGAAGCAGAAGTCAGAGTGTCTAACTGTGTTTTAGTAACTCTGAAAATTTTCGAATTTCTCCTATATTTCATAATATTTTATTTTATTGCTCCAACGATTTTAGTGACAACTGAACTATTTTTTGCCAGTGTGGGAAAATCCTAAGTCTGTACCTAGAGACTAAAGTATGTGGGAGATTAAAGTTGAAGTCATAATTTTTCAGTGAACACTTTTATGATGTTGATTAAAATCCAAATAAAAACAGACAATGAAAAGCTTCTGTACTTATGAGTGTACTTATGACATTCGTAAAGTGTAACTGTCTTAACAGATAAATAAACAGTATTTGTATAAATAACAACAAACATTTACTATCTTCTGCTGTATTACTTATTATAGTTATTATTCTTGACTTTGGGAGGTGATTAAAATACATTTACTATCTGCTTATTATGCCAAAAAGGAGTTTTACGACCAGTGAGGCGTAGCCCAGAGGTATTTCCAAAATATGAGCAGGCCTATATCCAATGGCCCTAAGAAAATCCATTTTAAATTTCAGAACAAACGGCCCTGTAGTTTTACGTGATTGAGTATCACACACACATCACGCAGACAGACACAGCTATATTTTTATGTAAAAGTATAGATTACGGAACACACTTAAGTATCAGTTGTGAATAAACTTTTATAAGAAGGCAGCAAGATATATGTGTACGTAACTCACACTGAAACAATAAGGATTATAGTTATAAACTTAATGAATATAATAATGTAACTCCATCGACCAAAATCGATGAATAAAACAAATGGAAACTGGCAGTGAAGTAAGAAATCAATAACTTTAGTTTTGAAAAGTTCGTACAAGTAACTGTAATCCTGATCCATGACAAGGAAACCCTTCTAGAAAGATTGCTGCATTTGGCTGAAAGACAAAACAAAGGTTTAGTCTTGTAGATCAATCAAAGCCTCTGTCGTGGTTTTGACCTTTCTGTTGTGTTCTTTGTATTTGTCTACTGGTGGTCGTCATTGAAAGAAAAGAAAGTACTTCCATATTTGTATTTATGTGCGTATTTTACACAATATCATACAGTGCCGCCTGTTTTTTTTTTTTTTTTTTTTTTTTTTTATTTTTTTTTTTTTTTTTTTTTTTACGTATCAATGGGAAAATTTAAACTATCCACCTTGACACAGTAACTGGACTGAATGTGTCTCGCATACTAACTGGTAAACAATAAGAGATGACATGGCAAAACCAGCTGTTGGTATTCCCAGGACTTCCTAATGTGCTTCGGTAAGACTAAACAAAACCTAATAAATCTTATGTTAATCACGGTTGTTCATGTTTGTTGGTTCTTGTAATAACTTGTTTTATGATTTGGTTCAGTAAGATCTCAAAATAACTAGTGAGTGAATGTTTTATCTACCTTACAATAACTGTAATGTAACTTAACTGGGAGGTTTTATAAAACAATTCAAACTTTATTAGCCACCAAATTTTATCTATTAAAACCTCTAGTTTGTGCCCTTCTTCTTCTTTTTATAATACCTTTAAAATGAGGTGTTACTTGCTAGAGCTTCCTACTTCTAAATTTTGGCTTACGCTCAAAATAAACCATTTGGGGAGAGATGTGGAGTCAAAAATGTTCGAACATAAAAAAACTCCTTAGTTCGTCATATAGGCTAAACATCCCCCAAAGTAAAGCACACCATCTCTAATCTTAAGAAAGTTTAGAGGGGAGGGGGGGGACTTTTAAGAAACTCGGTATTTCCTTTTCAGATAAGTTCATTAGTCATTTATTCATAGTTGCTTTCCAATTGGCCATATAAAGAATCGTGTTACTGAAAATGAGCGTAGAAATCTAAGAAAACTCGACAATTGCGCATATTTACAAAAAAACTAAAACATTTATTTTAAATATGTTGATAGGTAACTAGTATTAATTTTTTAGTAAAAAGTTTGAGACCTCTTACTCGCAGTTAATTTCTTACGTTAACATTACAGGTAATTCTAAGCAATATATGGGTCAACCTCGATTTTTCAAATATTGCAATATAATGTTCCAATAGTCAATTAGAAAAGGAAATGACTAGAATTTCTTGCCGGAAAGCAGTTATAGGGAGCAGGCAACTCATATTACAATATAATGTTCCAATAGTCAATTAGAAAAGGAAATGACTAGAATTTCTTGCTGGAAAGCAGTTATAGGGAGCAGGCAACCGCGAGAATTACCTATTAGTGATCAGGGGCACCGACGTGATCTGGGCTTCAAATTTGGAACTACTCGAGTTAATTTTTTTTTTCTAAAAGAGCAAGCAGCGCGAAGCGCTGCGCAGCGGGTAAGCATCGTGCGTAATCTTCGTATATACTGAATTGATTCAGGCCAAAGGAATGACACAGATTCCTTTACCAGATTTTTACGGAGATTTTGTATGGGCGGATTATATTGGTTTACTTTGCTTTCCAGCATGTAATTATGTGTTTAAAATTGTTTTACATACATTACCTACATTATATTGTAATATATATAACAATTTATCAGAAATTTTTAATAAAAAAAAGGATCACGCACGATGTTTGCCCGCTGCGCAGCCCTTCGCGCTGCTTGCTCTTTTAGAAAAAAAAATTACTCGAGTAGTTCCAAATTTGAAGCCCAGATCACGTCAGTGCCCCTGATCACTAATAGGTAACTCTAAGCAATATATGACCGTCTGGCGGTTGCCTGCTCCCTATAACTGCTTTCCGGCTAGAAATTCTAGTCATTTCCTTTTCTAATTGACTATTGGAACATTATATTGTAATATGAGAAAAATCGAGGTTGACCCATATATTGCTTAGAATTACCAAATTACAGATTAACTCGGGCTGAAGTTTACTACACTAGTAGTTTTATGTCAGCAATACCTTAGAGTAGAAGATTTTTACGAACATTTGTTTGAGTATTAGCTGGCAATTTCCCTTAGATGTCAAAATAAGGGAATGTTTTGTTTGTACGAATCTTTCCCGCTGCAAGGTGATATCCACGGCGGATATACGTTTCAATATGTTCCTCCCTCTATGTCATTTCATCTCTGTGTATCCTACCTACAGTGGGTAGAATATGTACAACTCAGGATTTCATATCGCAGGAGATCTGCTTTGTATTCTAATAACTCAGTAAAATAAGGCAAAATAAGGATGCAACCTCGGAATGAAAGATAATAAGCTAAAAATTTGCATACGTCTTTATTTTGATGGTATAAAACTTACCTCAAAAGTCTCATATAATCACGTGTACGCGTCTTTAGATATTTAAGGTCAAAGTTCATGAAAATCAGTTTTTTGATAATATCTCGTTTCCCTTACGCTAAATGACTTTGAAGGTGGTAAGAGAAATTGTAGAACGAAAAATTGTCTTCAACTTTTGTCTGAAGTAATTTTATGTACGCTCAACCCTTTTTGAGATACAGCGCAAAGAGAAAGGGACCGCTTACCTGTATGTACGATAATGCGAGGTCAGCCAGAAGAATACAATAAATAAATGAGTTATATTGTTAATTATTCACTTACTATTATTATTGTTGTTAGCATTATTATCATTATTATTACATTTTTATTATTATCATTATTATTAAATTTTTATTATTATTTATTATTTAATATTCCATATTTATAGATATTAATTATAAATTATATATTCTCTAAATAATAATTATTATATTTTTACCAAACATACAATATTAAAAGAAATACTTTTCTTCCATATTACTATATTACTATGAATATTATACCATATGAATATTATATCATCGATGGTTGATTTCTCTTGCATCGCGTTGTATGGAATAAAGATGATACTATCTCTCATATTATGAATAAATACGTTAAATATTTACAAACACATTATGGGTTAAGTATCGTTGTTGCATTTGATGGTTACTCAGACTACACTAAGAACATTAAAGCAATGGAACAATTAAGAAGAACTGCTGGTGTTTCAAAATCTTACGAACTCCGCTTTGATTTTTTATAGAATTCATCTAATAAAAAAATATTTATAGACATGCTTATCAACAAATTAAAAACTGTTAATATCATTACAAAACAAGCCAGAGACGATGGTGATGTTATCATTGTAGAAACAGCTATTTCAGAGTCTGAACTTTAAAAAAATTACTTCTGTCATAGTAGGAGAAGATATTGATTTGCTAGTTATCTTGATAGGACGTGCTCAATCACATCAACAAGAAATTTTTTCAAAAAAAAAATGGGTAAGAGTAATGTGGAGACAAAACTGTATTTATCGAAAAGTTTTGATAAATACCCTCATTCTAAGAAACACATAATATTTTTACACGCGTTTAGTGGATGTGATACGACTTCTGCGCTTTATAAAAAAGGTAAAATATCGTTTATTAATATGTTCGAAAAAAATCACGATTTAAATCAATCAGCTGAACTATTTAAACAAAAAAACTGCTCTGTACAAGAATTATTTGAAAATGGAGTATTTTCTTAGCAACGTATAATGCTCCGAAATCAGAAGACGATATAGACTCTTTTCGATACACCCAGTTCATCAAATCAACAAGACGCAACAAACCAGTGCAGTTATCAAGTCTTCCACCTTCAAGTACAGCAGCTCGTCAGCATATCCTTCGTGTCTATTATCAGACCCAAATTTGGTTGGGAAATGATTTAGAACCCCAGGAATTCGGCTGGGTACTGCAAAATGGAACCAATAACAACATTATTACCACCAGCACCAGAAGAACTGCTGAATACAATATTTTGCAATTGCAAGAAAGGTTGTGGTTCTAATTGCGGATGCAGGAAATCAGGATTGCGATGCACTTTAATTTGTGGGCAGTGTAATGGACAATCATGCCTCAACGCTTCATCAACTTCAGATGGTTTCAATGAAGGAAGTGAATATGCACCTGATATTCTTGAATCTTTCTATTCTGATACTTTCGTAAACGAGAATGATGATAATGAATCCGATATTGAACAGCCAGAGGAAGAAGAAGAAAATTAAAACAAAAATATTAATCATTAATAATAAAAACAAATATTTTATATTTGTAATTTTAATAAATTGATTATTGGATCAATAAATAAATAGATAATTAAAATTCATTTGAAATATTTCTTTTAATATTGTATGTTTGGTAAAAATAAAATAAGTATTTTTTAGAGAATATATAATTTATAATTAATATCTATAAATATGGAATATTAAATAATAATAAAAATTTAATAATAATGATAATAATAAAAATGTAATAATAATGATAATAATGCTAACAACAATAATAATAGTATTAAGTAACAATAATAATAGTGTTAATAATTAACAATATAACTCATTTATTTATTGTATTCTTCTGGCTGACCTCGCATTATCGTACATACAGGTAAGCGGTCCCTTTCTCTTTGCGCTGTATCTCAAAAAGGGTTGAGCGTACATAAAATTACTTCAGACAAAAGTTGAAGACAATTTTTCGTTCTACAATTTCTCTTACCACCTTCAAAGTCATTTAGCGTAAGGGAAACGAGATATTATCAAAAAACTGATTTTCATGAACTTTGACCTTAAATATCTAAAGACGCGTACACGTGATTATATGAGACTTTTGAGGTAAGTTTTATACCATCAAAATAAAGACGTATGCAAATTTTTAGCTTATTATCTTTCATTCCGAGGTTGCATCCTTATTTTACCGGACTATAAGAAAGACAGAAGAAATGGTTATAATTTATTGTTATAATATTAACTCTAACCTTTTAAGTGTTCTTACTCAAGTCTGTGCAAAAAAGATCAAAATAGATTAAGAACCACACCAACGTCTCAACAAATTTTAAATTATAATAACACCATATTCTGCAATAAACTCTTTTTTATTTTAAATTTACTGAGTCTTGCCAAACATATAAACAAATAAAAATAGTGATTAAAATCTTAATAACGTAAATGAGAAAATGCAATATCATTTAGTACGTAGTACTGATCAATGTCTTTTTGCAATTTATTTACATATTACTACTGACTCTATAATTATAAATGATACAGTTCAGTAATTTATTACATCAAACAAACAAATAAGCTACAATATATATTTAAACCAAACTTAAGTCTTCTCTGAGAAGAAATCCCTATGCTATGGTACTCTATAAACCACTTAAGATATAAATTACGTAATTTAATATAGTGTATTGGTTGAAAATTAGCCTCAACATTAATTTGTATATTTTTACAAAGTAGAGTACGTTACACTACTTTTCATGCAACAGGACTCACTGGATTGCATGCATCATTTCAAGTCTATCGCTAATGTCGTTAAGCAACAAGTGTATTACTTTGCCACATGTTAAAATGGCTACGATTGTGCTCAATTTCCTTTAAAATGTATTTATCCTGCAATTTCACGATACTATAATTTTTATCAGAGATAGATCTCACTTCATCCAAATAAAGTCAGCAAATTATTTTCCCTGAGTCAGCAGCTCCAGTCCTTGTAAAAGGCCATTAGTTTTGTAGTCTGGAAGTCAAGAGTCAATTTGTTCTATATAAGTACTCAACCTTACTTTTTGCTATGCATGATTATTGATTGGATCAATACAGTCTGGGAGTCCAGTCAATTTGTTCTGTATAAGTACTCAACCTTACTTTTTTGCTGTGCATGATTATTGATTAAAACAATACAGTCTGGGAGTCGAATAAATTTGTTCTGTATAAGTACTCAACCTTACTTTTTTGCTGTGCATGATTATTGATTGAAACAATACAGTCTGGGAGTCGAGTCAATTTGTTCTGTATAAGTACACAACCTTACTTATCCGATAGATGCATTTCCACTAATAGAGAAATCTATCGTCAGCTGTGTTAATTTTAGTGAAAGTGAAAAGGAAGGATATCGAAAGGATTTAATATATTAAACAATACATTTTCCTAAAATATAACGACGATTCAACTTTTATTTTCGTATCTGGCTATTGGGCTACCCATGTGTCAATCCAAGACCAATTCGATCTGAGAAAAAATAATTTTTCATATTTTAAACTATTTTGATACACTTATTCTACTCCAAAATTACTTTTACTGATGAACCATATATTCCATATATATCAATAAATTCCTCTGTCGATTTCAAGTCGATCGGTTCTCGACTCCTGGACTACTACAAGTTTCTTTGATTCTGGTTGCGAAGCTTTGGTTACAAAATTCTAGTCACTGTTTTCCAAACGATTCTGGCAACAATGTGGTATTGATGATTTATACGATTCCAGCCAATAGATTTTATTTTAAAACTAATCTCTAGGTTTCAGTTCACGAGATTTTGGGGTACTGTCTTCCATAACATACACGCTAGGTATGTCTTTAGAGATTGTAGAGATTTTTTTGTTGCCAAACTACATACATATGTTAAACTATATATTCATCACTAGTCATGCTTTAGGCAAATTACATTAAAACTTAATTAAAATTTAATTAATTTTTATTTAAAGCGTCTTATAGCACATGATGTGTGATTAATTGCAGAATAATTCTAGACGAGAGGTTTCAGTTACTATTAATACAGAACACGATCTTGCTAACGATTAATGATTTTATTTTGTGCACAACTGCATAAACCATGTTGCTGCATTTAGTAGTGGGAGAGAAATCAAGTTTGGATTTGTTCTGCAATCAAACCCTCATTTTAGAAAGGCTTTATCCCTGAATACAGTTCACACTTCATTACAAGTAAACTATTAGATGTCTTCATTGTGCTCCAAAGATGTGACGAGTAAAAGACAAAGGCTTCATCGTCGATCATTCTAAGACTTCGTCGTGTTTCGACCTCCGTTCTTTGTTTCCTAGTGGTTGTCACTGAAAGAAAGGCTAGATAGACTTCATTCAATACCGTTCATTTCTCTATATACTTTATACAAAATCTGTGCTCGAAAACGGTGACTGATTTTCACAACGTAAGGAAAAAATATATTTATTTATGACAGTTCTTTCAAAATCTTTTATTCGATTTTCATAGTATTTCTGAACGTATCGCCCGGGTGAACTACGTATAATTTAATAAAATAATACAATTTTGAAAATAATAATAAACCTAACTATAAAATAAATGCGCCGGTAACAAAAGTAATGTGTGTTATATGTAAAAAAATCTATTTATTTTTTCCTAGATATTTATTTCGCTTTACTTTGATAGCTAGGTTGCAATTCTATACAAACGTGCTATAACTACGTGATAAAAACAAATAAAAATGTATATTATTATAAAAATTGATTGTTTTGTTTATTCAGCTCTTCGTAGTTTTGCAAAGTTATCATATAATGTTTTGGATTACATGATGTTAATCCGAATACTGTGGCGGCTATTCCTGCATTATAAATATCTGAACACAAATACATGAGACTGTTGTAGAATGTTTGGATTGAATAATACGGAGACAGAGAAGTAAGCGCGGGAGACTTGACAGCATGGCGGTGACGAAGTAGACAGCGTCATCCATCTGGCTGTGGGGTGTGAAGACATTCTCGCATTTTGATTTATTATTTTACTGCAGGAGCGGTGAAATTACGATTGTATTCAGCTTAAACATTCGCTATGTATTTCGCCTCCGTGCTTTCTCTATTTTCACTCGCAGAACTATTTAGAATTAATTGACGAACTGAACCATAAAAATCCTACTTTTTGGCATTATCTATTGGTTTTCTGTTAATAAAACTCATGCATTTACTAGTATGTAGTAAATGTGTAAATTCAGTAATATTTCAAATCCAAGCAGATTTGACTATTAGCTCCTGTTGAGTACCTGCAAACTGAACTAATGTATGTAATTGGATAATTGATTAACTTAAACTTTCACACTTGCCTTGTATCTGTAAAAACTTAAATACTGTTCGTGTACACTGCTGTACCTATTTGGCTACTTTTTATAACACAATTTTCACAATAATTCAAATTAGGTTTTTATGAGCAGAACAACTGGACACGAAAACATGCAAGCGGTTCAAGAGGTAGTAGGCAGTAAAAATGAGTAAAGATGTCATATTTTACCAGGCGAAGTTAGGGCTGATAAGCCCTCTCTAACACTTAACGTGGGGACCATTAGCTTGAAGGTGACTTCCAAACCACCACTCAATGGCCGGGCAGGCGGGTTGCTTGCAAGGACAGGATCGCTCAGCGGTCACCCACCCAAGCAGCAGCCACGCTCGACGTTGCTTGATCCGGGTATCTTGCGATAACCGTCGTACCCGCTACACTGCGCCATTCGCAACATTATAATTATATCGGAATAGGTAGTAATATGCAATAGTAACAAATATGAATATAAAACACCAATTTCTAAATAAATATTGAAAATTTATATTTTGTTTCTGAAACTCATTCTAGTGCTCGTTAAATGATTGATAAACTAAAGTCTTGATTGTAAGACCAGATCTACTTTGCGACACTATGAGGATTGTGAGGCAGAACAGACATTTTGTCGGTTAAACTAGTTCTCTGTGCAGTTATATGCACTAATATCCTCATCTTTTTTAGAATTGCAATCCATTTGAATGTTCTCTTAATGGCCAATTTTTAATGTCAATGTACAATGTTGGGTAATTCTCAATATTGCCCGAGTTTGTACTTTGTTAACTGCGTGAGATGATGCTCAACCATAACGTTGCAAGTGGAAACAGACCTGTAAATGGCAACAACATTTGCAAGTGGAAACACATTTGCTAGTGGCAATACATTTGTAAGTAGCAAAACATTTGCAAGTGGCAACACATTAATGCAAGTTGCGACATATTTGCAAGTTGCAAAACATTTACAAGCGGTAACACATTAGCAATTGGCAACACATTTGCAAGTGGCAACACATTTACAAGTGGCAACACATTAGCAATTGGCAACACATTTGCAAGTGGCAACACATTTGCAAGTGGCAATATATTTTCAAATAGCATTTAATCAAATAACTTTATCACAGCGTGTTACATAAACAAAATTGTGACAATATGTAGTTTAATTTTGTATTGCAGTTGGTTTATATAGGAGTTCGGAAATATTTCAGATGGAAAAATATTCTAATCTATTTAAACTTGTTAAAGTTATATTATAGAACGTGAATATAATTTTACGCTTTCCTTTAGTTTTTGACATGAATAAAACATTTAGCTTAAACTAATATAAGGGCATAGGTGATTAAACACCATCTACCATTTTCAGATACCATTAGAAAAGTTAACTGTATTATGTTGTAATGATTACCATTATTTGCTTTTTACTGTGTTTTACCTTGTATTGAAACTAAATGCAAAAATGAAAGGTTCCACGATAAAATTACGTGAGAACTTAATTTTACAGGTAAAGGTCCGATTATTGTAATTTCGAATGAAAAAGATATTAAGATATAGCACACAAGGAAAACAGTAAACCATTAAAGCCGAGCTGTATACGTGTAACAGAAGTTAGAAAATAACGTCAGATATACAGCCTTGATATTAAACAGTGTAAGCAGCTTTTGAGTGGATGTTGAAATTAGCAAAGGAGCGGCGAGGACTAAAGAGGTTTGAAACTCAATTTCGCTACTGTGATACACAGTTGGTAAATATCATCATACACAGCCTTGATATTAAACAGTGTAAGCAGCTTTTGAGTGGATGTTGAAATTAGCAAAGGATCGGCGAGGACTAAAGAGGTTTGAAACTCAATTTCGCTACTGTGATACACAGTTGGTAAATATCATCATACACAGCCTTGATATTAAACAGTGTAAGCAGCTTTTGAGTGGATGTTGAAATTAGCAAAGGAGCGGCGAGGACTAAAGAGGTTTGAAACTCAATTTCGCTACTGTGATACACAGTTGGTAAATATCATCATACACAGCCTTGATACTAAACAGTGTAAGCAGCTTTTGAGTGGATGTTGAAATTAGCAAAGGAGCGGCGAGGACTAAAGAGGTTTGAAACTCAATTTCGCTACTGTGATACACAGTTGGTAAATATCATCATACACAGCCTTGATATTAAACAGTGTAAGCAGCTTTTGAGTGGATGTTGAAATTAGCAAAGGAGCGGCGAGGACTAAAGAGGTTTGAAACTCAATTTCGCTACTGTGATACACAGTTGGTAAATATCATCATACACAGCCTTGATACTAAACAGTGTAAGCAGCTTTTGAGTGGATGTTGAAATTAGCAAAGGAGCGGCGAGGACTAAAGAGGTTTGAAACTCAATTTCGCTACTGTGATACACAGTTGGTAAATAACATCATACACAGCCTTGATACTAAACAGTGTAAGCAGCTTTTGAGTGGATGTTGAAATTAGCAAAGGAGCGGCGAGGACTAAAGAGGTTTGAAACTCAATTTCGCTACTGTGATACACACTTGATATTAAACAGTGTGACTAAGATAACTCAATCTGTGATACACAGCCTTGATATTAAACATTTGACTTAAACAGTGTAAGCAGCTTTTGAGTGGATGTTGAAATTAGCAAAGGAGCGGCGAGGACTAAAGAGGTTTGAAACTCAATTTCGCTACTGTGATACACAGTGTTGGTAAATAACATCATACACAGCCTTGATATTAAACAGTGTAAGCAGCTTTTGAGTGGATGTTGAAATTAGTAAAGGAGCGGCGAGGACTAAAGAGGTTTGAAACTCAATTTCGCTACTGTGATACACAGTGTTGGTAAATAACATCATACACAGCCTTGATATTAAACAGTGTAAGCAGCTTTTGAGTGGATGTTGAAATTAGTAAAGGAGCGGCGAGGACTAAAGAGGTTTGAAACTCAATTTCGCTACTGTGATACACAGTTGGAAAATAACCATCATACACAGCCTTGATATTAAACAGTGTAAGCAGCTTTTGAGTGGATGTTGAAATTAGTAAAGGAGCGGCGAGGACTAAAGAGGTTTGAAACTCAATTTCGCTACTGTGATATACAGTGTTCGTAAATAACATCATATACAGCCTTGATATTAAACAGTGTAAGCAGCTTTTGAGTGGAATGTTGAAATTAGTAAAGGAGCGGCGAGGACTAAAGAGGTTTGAAACTCAATTTCGCTACTGTGATACACAGTTGGTAAATAACATCATACACAGCCTTGATATTAAACAGTGTAAGCAGCTTTTGAGTGAATGTTGAAATTAGCAAAGGAGCGGCGAGGACTAAAGAGGTTTGAAACTCAATTTCGCTACTGTGATACACAGTGTTGGTAAATAACATCATACACAGCCTTGATATTAAACAGTGTAAGCAGCTTTTGAGTGGATGTTGAAATTAGCAAAGGAGCGGCGAGGACTAAAGAGGTTTGAAACTCAATTTCGCTACTGTGATACACAGTGTTGGTAAATAACATCATACACAGCCTTGATATTAAACAGTGTAAGCAGCTTTTGAGTGGATGTTGAAATTAGCAAAGGAGCGGCGAGGACTAAAGAGGTTTGAAACTCAATTTCGCTACTGTGATACACAGTTGGTAAATACCATCATACACAGCCTTGATATTAAACAGTGTAAGCAGCTTTTGAGTGGATGTTGAAATTAGTAAAGGAGCGGCGAGGACTAAAGAGGTTTGAAACTCAATTTCGCTACTGTGATACACAGTGTTGGTAAATAACATCATATACAGCCTTGATATTAAACAGTGTAAGCAGCTTTTGAGTGGATGTTGAAATTAGCAAAGGAGCGGCGAGGACTAAAGAGGTTTAAAACTCAAAGTCGCTACTGTGATACACAGTTGGTAAATACCATCATACACAGCCTTGATATTAAACAGTGTAAGCAGCTTTTGAGTGGATGTTGAAATTAGTAAAGGAGCGGCGAGGACTAAAGAGGTTTGAAACTCAATTTCGCTACTGTGATACACAGTGTTGGTAAATAACATCATACACAGCCTTGATATTAAACAGTGTAAGCCGCTTTTGAGTGGATGTTCAAATTAGCAAAGGAGCGGCGAGGACTAAAGAGGTTTGAAACTCAATTTCGCTACTATGATACACAGTTGGTAAATATCATCATACACAGCCTTGATATTAAACAGTGTAAGCAGCTTTTGAGTGGATGTTGAAATTAGCAAAGGAGCGGCGAGGACTAAAGAGGTTTAAAACTCAATGTCGCTACTGTGATACACAGTTGGTAAATAACATCATACACAGCCGTGATATTAAACAGTGTAAGCAGCTTTTGAGTGGATGTTGAAATTAGCAAAGGAGCGGCGAGGACTAAAGAGGTTTAAAACTCAAAGTCGCTACTGTGATACACAGTTGGTAAATAACATCATACACAGCCTTGATATTAAACAGTGTAAGCAGCTTTTGAGTGGATGTTGAAATTAGCAAAGGAGCGGCGAGGACTAAAGAGGTTTAAAACTCAAAGTCGCTACTATGATACACAGTTGGTAAATATCATCATACACAGCCTTGATATTAAACAGTGTAAGCAGCTTTTGAGTGGATGTTGAAATTAGCAAATGAGCGGCGAGGAATAAAGAGGTTTGAAACTCAAAGTCGCTACTGTGATACACAGTTAGTAAATAACACCGAACACACAGCCTTGATATTAAACAGTGTAAGCAGCTTTTGAGTGGATGTTGAAATTAGCAAAGGAGCGGCGAGGACTAAAGAGGTTTGAAACTCAATTTCGCTACTGTGATACACAGTTAGTAAATAACACCGAACACACAGCCTTGATATTAAACAGTGTAAGCAGCTTTTGAGTGGATGTTGAAATTAGCAAAGGAGCGGCGAGGACTAAAGAGGTTTGAAACTCAATTTCGCTACTGTCATACCACATTGTCTGCCAGCTTGCAGTGTACGTCAGTATCATCATGTCTTGTCAGGTGTATACATGTTCAGACGTTCCTGTCAATGGCACACAATCTCATGTTATGTAACATTATCATCTTTCAACATTCTCACCTCCACAGTATGTCAAAATTATAATGTTTTATTTGTTTAAAGTTTGTTATTGACGATGGAAGTTTGGAAAGGATGATAGGATTTAGGACCTTTAACATGATTATAAAAAGTTATAACGCTACGTCTCGAAGATTGAAATCTACCGTATTCGTCAGGTGAAAAAAATCACTAGGGCATTAAAATACTAAAAAATGTGACCATGGACTGCCACTCAAGTTAAAATGATTAAGTGATACCTGACGAATTGTGGTAAGTCTTGACTGCTGGGAATGAATATCGGTTAGATCAATATCATATAATGTTATCTTATTCCAACACTCGCGCCTACACGGCATTTCAATATCATTATGTTCACGCTATTTACGCTCGTAACTGAATTATAAAATTGCCGCCTTGTATGTATGTATATTGTAACTGGTACGCTATTTTAAACAAGAGAATATTATTATCGTCCAAAATTCCCTTCCACCTCAGACTATACGAATGAATTGTAACAGTGTACAGTGTACTCGTATAATGTGTATTACGCGATCTTCCACTGGTGCGCAATGTAACGTATATTACTCTCATCTCTCATACTACCCCAGTACTACTCACCTGAATTGTAACATTAATCGTGCATATAACTGTCAAAATGTGTTTCTTTCAGTGGTACAAAATGTAATCAACATACTACCGCCAACGCACCTTCTTTCCAGCTTAATTTATCAGAACTGTCAACTTATCAGTCGAAAAGATAGTCCTCTACGCTTGGTTGATGGCCTAGTACAACACTAAATTTATTATAAGTTCTTTCACAAAACACAATGCATGTAATAACCGTTATTATGTTCTGTCGTTTGTCTTTGTACCAGTTTATTCATACATATGTGGATTCATACGTTATCTGGAATGGTCACCATGCTCGCACTGCAATACAGGCTCGTAACTGTGTGTCGCTTATACTTACTTCTATATGTCTCTGACGCTCGTTTACTATCATACGCAATGTTGCTTTCTAGCTGCATTCTTACGTTTAATACCAGACGTTACTCGCCCTGTTGTTTCCTTTATGTAATCTTGGAGATGTTACTTTTGGTTAGGCCTCTTGTGTAATATTTCTGAGATCTTACGTATTCTTCTATTATTTTTAACTCTTACACATTCCAAGAATCACGCCTATGAAATCGTCAGATTCTAGACGCTGTACCAAAAGGAAGGTGGAGAAAAAGAGAGAGAGGGGGGTTGCCTACTGTCTTCCCTTTATGTGGGTAGGGGTGAGACAGCAGACAACACTTACACAATCGACGCCTGTATGTTTCGCTAACAGCTTTCTCTCGCACAAACAATAACGCGTTATCTTTCACCATCTGCGAAGATTACACAGGAGGTTCCTTTTGAAGAACAACAGCAACAATATCTACTTTATCTGTCAACTTGATTGTTTCACATTTTTGTTACATAACAATGCGTTACCGCGTACTAGAATTACATTTTTTAGGTTTGAACAAGCCGGTTTGACTTAAGGGTTTGTAAAAATATAACTTAGATTAGATAACTTACCTCCCATCGTTATATGTTACAAAATTTTTGAAAGATTGTAATCTACCATTTTCGTCAATTATAAAAAATATAATGGATAAAAAAGAACTTAAAATCCGCAACGCGTAGCAATGGACAGCAACTAAAAATAAAAGTTATCATACCCGACAACAGATTGAAGCCTAGAAATTTTTTATGCATTAAACTTCTTATGCCTGACGAAGAGGGTAGATTTCAATCCTCGAAACGTAGTATTAATAATTGTGTACGAAATCCTACTACCCTTACAACACCTTCCATCGTCAATAACAAAATTCAAACAGAGAAGTTAGTTTAGTTATGAATGGCATTAAACTGCTCATAGTTTGTTCTCAGAATTATTTTACCTTCTGGCGATTGTGGAGCGAGAGAATGCTCAGCCGCCAATCTCGCAGATGGCCGACACTGATGTGAGGGACATTTCTGATATAGGGTGGATAAGAGAACCAATCTTGTCTCTCTCATCCTGTATCATCGGTGTTAGCTTTCCTGTACGTCCTGTCATTTGTGATGTCCTCCACTGAACGCTGCAATATTCTTGTCTCTGTATTTCAATAAAAGTTGTATCTAAATTGTTGTATCCCATTACACAACCCTTCCAACAATATTTACTTAGAGACCACAGACACAAACATTAATATACAATTTTAAAATATATATATGAATGTTTGTCTGTATGTCCTTTATAGAATTGTATACTATTTGACCAATCATTATGAAAATTTGTATGTACATTTTTCCACGGAAAAGGTTTATTTGCTATGCCCATTGATGTAGCTCGCCACCAGGTGGCGCTGCAAAAGATAAGTTTTCAAGGCGCCTGCACATTATAAACTGCAATTACGAGACAGTTACGTATATTACATAGCCAAATATGATTTGAAGGCGCTAAGTTATAATGTATATTTTTCTTTAAAATAAACATCAGTTTGAACTTAAAGCTCGACTGTTAGGCAATAAACATACGCTTTTGACAGACTTTCCTGATCCAACAAAGCAAACTCTACATCGGCGTTGGAAATATAATTCACTGATATGAACCAGAAGCGCTTATTCACAGCCAAAGCTTACGAAAAGCGTGCAAAGCCGCGGGAAACAGCTATTTGATTATACTTTATCTCAAAAATAAATACCGTTACCATCTTGTTAAAAGCATCGATTAGCATGTCTTTCTGAAGTAAATGTAAATCAAGACCTTCTTCACCTGCAGCTCAGTAACTGAGAAGCCAATGGTCCGATTTCCGGAGAGATCACTTCAATTTTAAAAGGGCTTGTACCGTTTTTTATGAGAAATATTTGTCAAAACTAAAATTTTACGGGCATATAAAGTATTATCTTAGAAGTAAAAGTACGAACGTGGATTTAATGTTTATTTCTAGCCTGCGTAGATGATTCATTATTTATATACAAATCTAACGAGAACGCGATACCCCACAGCGTATCCATACGCGCAAGCTCACGCTTTCCGTCTTCTAAATCCGCTTTTTTAGGACGAGTTCGGATTTTTGTCTCTGGATTTACATTAGAATTTGAGTTCACACTCACAACTCTTTCATAACCGATGCATATTCATTGCTTTACTTACATTACTGGACAGACCCGACGAGAGAGGGGGAAACCCCGGGGCCCAGATCTGGGGAAGAGGCAGCCTTAGAGAGTACTTGCCGTTAGTATCGAAATTATTTATATATTCAATTACAACATGTCTTTACAAGGACATGTATGTTCATCACCGAGTGCAATAATAAAATGTATTCACTTTAATCAGACAACACCACCAATGTGACACTTGTTTCAATTTGTACCTTTTCCAATATATGTATTTTGTATTTACATTATAATTGTACAGTTATATACAGAATGTCCCTTAACTCTCTGGACAACAGACATCGGCCGTTTATTCAGTTTTGCATTGTTGGCTATTCACTGAGAACCTCAATGTGGGCCATGCCTTGTCATAGTAAAACTCCTCTAAATCAGTTATTTATCATTCAATTTTAATTACCTTGATGCCATTAGATTTGTGATTACATTTTATACAAACTATTATTCTTGTAATTCTTGAGAAAAATTGCTGTTTTTAAGATATTCAAAGTCTAAAAGTTTTGATGGCCGCCATCTTTAAAATGCTAAAAATAATTTCATTGAATATTTTTCAGTAACTGATCTTGTTATCATAAACATTTGAGCCGAATTTGATAAAATTTAACTATTTTTTAAATAAAAAACACATACAGACAAACAAATTAGAAACTAAGCATCGGAGACCCGTGTAACTTTGTACCTTTGTCCAGAGAGTTACGGGACACCCTGTATAATATAGTAATATAATCAAAATTACAGATTTTTATGAAAGCTTTGAGAAAAATTGGTACTATTCGTTTAAAGTCCATACTGATAAAAATTATAATATTGTGAAACATAGAAAGTTATTCTGATCGGCGGGTGAGTCAAATTATAAAAGCTAAATTATGTGAAGTCGTAAGATCTAGACTATCTCACAGGATATAAGCGCGAGGGACCCAAGTCAGCCTATCTTTGCTAAGGTTTGACGATCTTGGAATTGTATCAATTGAACCCGAATTGGCTAGAAGCATTACTTTTTAGTACATAATTCAAATATTTGCCGCCGATAAAGGCGAGAAAATTTTTGATTTCACTGCAGTCTAACAGTGCTTTCATAACTTTGCCTCTAGTTAAATTAGAAGAAGAAGAACATTTTCTTTATTTATAGAATAAACATAAACAAAATAATATCCTTACTAACATTAATAGGAACTAGCTTTAGGTCTCTAAAAGTAAATTAGTATTTATTTAGTCCAAAGGAAGGAACAAATATTAAGCACTAAATACAATGGTAATTTCCACCGTCTGTCTGGTTGCCACTCCTACACACTTCTTATAACTGCAATTAATACAAAAATTAAATTAACAATTTTAACCTTGGCTATTCAAATAGGCTTCAAAATATTACTTTCAATCAGAAAAAGGAAAATGTAATATTTCGTAAGACCAATAGATATATACCCAGTACATAAATTAGTTAAATTGGTAGCTAAAAAATCAGTTTGGGGTTTTCCATTTTCTACATTGCTAAGCTGACAAATTTAATAAAATTATTATTCATTGAACCGGTTATATCCACCAAACACACACAGTTTACAAAAAGCTTCAATGCATAGTTATAGTTCATATTTAATAAGTTTAGTAAAAATAAAATTAGGACGATGAAAAATAAATAATTACGCAAATAAAAATATATATTACGTCATAAAAACAATTTACTATCCTGCTTTTGACATTATAGTTTCATTCTAAAAATATATTCCACTGTTGCCTACATTGCATTGGTACATGTAGTTACACTGTTGATATATTATACATACTGTATTATATGACAAGTTATTTGCACACTTCTTATCTCGTGGTTTTGTAATGTGCATTTTTTTATGCTTCACACACCCACAAATCGTAATAAATGTTAAAGATTTAAAATAAATGTGTGTTATACTCTCAGATAAAAAATTATATTGAAACCCGAGCTGAAACACTAATCACAAAACTAACTAGGTGGTAAAGGCTAAAATTGCCGGGGAGTTACATAGTCTAGCTTGTTTATTTCTGCTGTCAGATCTATAACATAAATTATTTACACGCAATGACTACAAGGTTGTTTGTCGGTAAAAGCAAAATAAGATATCGGTTTTTGACGTTTTTCAACCAAACTGTATCTTTTTCAATTCATAACTTTTGGTAATTTACCGCGTCCGACGCCGGTTCGTTGGCACGCGTAAACCACCAAACTGTTGATCGCGTCGTTGTCACAGCCGTATTAAGAATTATGGATTTTCCTCAGCTGCTACACCAATAACTGGTCAAGATGAAAACTTTAGCAATAAAAACAGTTTTAGTATGGACCTAATTAGTAAGAACACTTATTTAGTAGAACATGAAAAGTTGGAAAGTAAAACAAAAATAGATTACAATAGGTAGGGGGGAGTTTATCAGTGTTTGCCCCGGGGCCAATCCTGCTTTCGACGCCACTGGTACTGAAACGGAATACTACACTCCTTAAAATAAGAAAAGTTCAGTCTTCTTAGTTTCACAAGCGGGTTTTATTATATTCGCATAAACTTAAATTACTTAAAGATTGATGCAAATGACGTAGCTCTCTGTAGCGTCTGAAATAGACTGGCTACATCAGAATCAACTAAACTAGTTCGATAAGTGACAATAAGTTTGACAAAAGATACGTGTAACTTAAGTTGAATAGAGCTGGAGATATAATTCCAATATATCTAACTCTCTGCAGCGTCTGACATAGACTGATTACATCAGAGTTAACTTTAACTACTTCGATACGTAACAATAAGCTTGACAGTGGATACGTATAATTTTAGTTGAATAGAGCTGGAGTCATAATTAGATAGCTAGTGACATAACTAACTCTTTGCACCGTCTGACATAAACTGATTACATCAGAGTTAACTAGTTCGATACGTGACAATAAGTTTGACAGCGGATACATATAACTACAGTTGAACAGAGACGGAGTCATAATTCTATAGATAGTGACGTAACTAACTCTTTGCACCGCCTGACATAAACTGATTACATCAGAGTTAACTAGTTCGATACGTGACAATAAGTTTGACAGCGGATACATATAACTACAGTTGAACAGAGACGGAGTCATAATTCTATTGATAGTGACGTAACTAACTCTTTGCACCGTCTGACATAGACAGATTACATCAGACTACTAATTCGATACGTGACAATAAGTTTGACAGCGGATACATATAACTACAGTTGAACAGAGACGGAGTCATAATTCTATAGATAGTGATGTAACTAACTCTTTGCACCGTCTGACATAAACTGATTACATCAGAGTTAACATAAAACTACATACATTTCGATACGTAACAATAAGTTTGACAAAAGAAACGTGTAACTTAAGTTGAATAGAGTTGCAGTCATAATTCGATAGTTAGTAAAATAACTAACTATTTGCAGTGTCTGAAATTGACAGGTCCTATCAGAGCGGGATATGGAACAATAATGTTTCAAGTTTGTTGCTCTATAGTTAAAAGGCTTTCAATAGTGTTAAAAAAAATACAGTACGTTATAATTAGGCATTGTGTCATAATAGATGTTGCCGCTCTTATTTGATTGTTTTATTCTTTTCACCTGTACATCAGGCAATTTGAAGGCCACTTTTTTATGACCCAGTAAAATTAATATTCAGACCGTAGGATAAACAAGATTGTCTTGTATTCCACATTGTTCGATTAATTAAAAAAAATAATGTGCTGTTTCCTATTTTACTTAACAAAAGTATATATTTAATAAAAGCCCTCCTCAACATAGCTGTTTAATGTAACAAACAACCTTCTAGTAAAGCATTAAGGAGGGAGTAAACAATAGTTAGTTATCTACTTCATCTCTTCAAACTCTATACAAAGTACAAAGAGACATGACGAATGTAGTTGCTTCTGTGGGCGCTCTCTCTCTCTTAAGAACATGTTTCTCCTCTGCCCACTCTTTATGACAGAGAACTAGTTTGTATTAGAGAACTAATAAGTATTGAATACTAGTTAGCATTATAGACTAGTTAGCATTAGAGAACTAGTTAGTATTAGAGAACTAGTTAGTATTAGAGAACTATTTATTATTAGAGAACTGGTTAGTATTAGAGAGTAGTTAGCATTAGACAACTATTTAGTATTATAAACTAGTAATTATTAGAGAACTAGTTAGCGTTAGTGACTAGTTAGCATTAGAGAACTATTTATTATTAGAGAACTGGTTAGTATTAGAGAGTAGTTAGCATTAGACAACTATTTAGTATTATAAACTAGTAATAATTATTAGAGAACTATTTAGCGTTAGTGACTAGTTAGCATCAGAGAACTAATTATTATTGGAGACTATTTAGTATTAGAGAATTACTAATTATTTTATATATAGTTATTTAGAGAATTTGATCCTGTTCTTGCAAGCAGCCCGCCGGCCCGGCCATTGGTGGTGGTTCGGAAGTCAACTTTATGCCGTTGGTCCCGAGGCTAAGTATTAGAGAGGGCTTCTTAGTCCTAACTTCGCCTGATGAAATAAGACATCTTTACTTTACTTTTTAATTAGAATTAGATGTTAGTTACGATTAGAGACTGGTTAGTATTACAGAATTAATTAGTGTTAGAGATTAGTTAGTGGCTATTAGATATTCAACGATGTGGTATAAATAGCAACCACATATTTGTGCTTTCGTATTTAATTATATAATGAGATGTTTCAGATGTTCCCTTGGGTCTTGTGTTAAAACCACTTCAAAACAATTGTTGATGCTTCATTGTTAGTCTCGTTTATTTCTATTTGTGTATAAATAAAAGTATGTACTCCAAGTACGAATGGCATTCATCCAAATTTTTTTATATTGATTGGTTTCTTATGAATGAATATCGCACTCTGAACTAAATCTATGGCCTATAATATCTTAGTGTCCCCAAAAAAACTTTTCAAGTCCATCTTCTGTGTTCGGTAATATTATAAACATGAAAACCCGAAACGTTTTGGCTTAGCTAAAAAATATTATCTTTATTGAAAAACCACATTTAAATATTAAAAAATACGACAAATATGAGTTAAAACATTTATCTTTGCAAGCAATTTTTATAAAAAAATAAAGGGTTCACTTTCTTTACGAATATTTAACCTCCAACAAATACGAACAAAGCAAGTTTAGATGCCTCTTTTATGGAGTAATAAAACTAGAATGTTCCTTGCACTTTTATCTTATAAGTGATTCCGGCGAGCTTCTGATGTGCAAAGCAATTATCGTACAGTTCTCCGAGTGTTAGAATAGGGAGTGAGGTATATTTTGAACTAATAATAGGTTCTCAATTTCCGCCAAAACTTAGTCCTTTGTGATGCTGATAAAATCTACTAAACGTACTTTGATCACAATGCACTACCAAGAAAAGTGTTAAACTAGCTACAGTGCACAACATCTCTAAAAATACACTTGATAACATTCACACTAATTACACATCGTAGTGCAGGCCACAACACAATGCTACTTCGACTCACTGACCACTAAAATCTGAACATTGGCAAATGTCCCAGAGAATTGCCTCTAAGTTTCTACAAATGACAAAAGGTTAACAAAAGGAATGGCCATAAAAATTTTGTTCGGAATAACAATAAGAAAATATCCAAACACTTATATATATATATATATATATATATATATATATATATATATATATATATATATATATATTATAATTAGCCTTAATAACTAAGACTGATTAATCTCCCAGAATTAATCATTGCAAAGCCTAAAATTTAAGAACATTTTTGGAACTTTACACTTTTGAAAGGGGTCAAACAGGCTTGTACAAAGGGAAAAAATGTAATTCAAGTACGCGGTAACATATTGTTATGCAAAAAAATTTGAAACATTCAAGTTGACAAATAAACTAGATATTGTTGCTGTTGCTCTTCTAAAGGAACCTCCTGTGTAATCTTCGCAGATGTTGAAAGATAACGCGTTATTGTTTGTGCGAGAGAAAGCTGTTAGCGAAACATACAGGCGTCGATTGTGTAAGTGTTGTCTGCTGTCTCACCCTTACCCACATAAAGGGAAAACAGTAGACAACTCCCCTCTCGTTCTCACTCTCTCTCTCTCCCTCTCCCTCTCTTCCTCTGTCTCTAAGAAAAAACAAAAATGCAGTAGTATATATATATAGTTCAATTTTTTATCACTATTCCAACGGTAACTTTTATATTTTATATGTCAACTCTAAGCGAGCACGATCACTTTAAATGAACGCTTGCACAAACCGGGAGTAAAAAACAACTGATGATTCTCAACTTACAAACATTAGGAACAATAATTTATATCTTATACCCATTTTTTTATTTCTATACTGTTATTTTTGTTACTTTACTTTGAAAATGTTCAACAGGCGCCATTTTATATAAATTAAAGCACGGACAATTAATTATCAGAACTAATGGCGTTGGTTGGATGTGCTGACGAGTGTAGGGTTGTGTGCACATTTACTAGGTAAGGATGAATTGTACTGGATTTAGTAATACTTGAAATTAAATAATGAAAATATAATGAAGCCTGAGGTATAAGTTTACGACTTTTACTGGAGGTGGATTTGGGGGACAAGGGTTTTCTCCTAACATCTCTCTCCCTCCATCTACCTTTCCCTTTCCCCTTGGGATTTTACTGGGCTTCAGTACCTGATGCTTGATATAGCTCGAGTCAAAATACGATAACTTAAAAATTCTAATCCGTTTCGTTTTGATGAATGCTTATTGAGGGTATCGAACAATTCCATGCGTTTCACTAGATTTACCTAATCTTGTATCCTTCTTTTCAGCATGCCAATACTATAGTGAATAGATTTGTATATAAAAGGGAATATGTAATACATTGTTTTTCTCCATTGATGGAAGTAACATGACGTTTTGAAAAACTTTAGGCTGATTTTAAAACTATTTTACAGTAGCATAGTATGTGCGCTATAATTCCCTTATTTTCTTTACACATTTTATATATATATATATATATATATATATATATATATATATATATATATAGGCTAGACATTAATAAGACTTCTCGTTACAAATGTCCTTTAATATTTCGGCATTCGCCGTTCTCAAAAAGGATGAACAAAAAATAATAAAATAGTACATCAAACAAACTAAATTAACATAAATAAATAGACATTTACGTAAATAAATAAACAAAAAATTGAAAACATGTGATTAACAGCAAAGATAAATATAATGAACAGAGAAAGATAAATAGAATTTAGGAAAAATAAATACATAACGAATACAATTTATCGAATCATCTTTTATTCAGACCAAAGGTTACTTTATATTTTAATATTAACTGATGTGCTTGTTCAAATTTTTTAAGTAAATTTTGTTTACATCTTCAGGTACTTAGCAAATACCTTTCAGTGAATAACATTTTTCCAAATTTTGTTGTTTGTGGGAAACCATATATATATCTTGACAATAATGAAAACCAGTATAAGTCAGTTGTACAGTACCAGGGACAAGTTAAAAGAGTGATATGAAAAGATTTAGTCGACCTTTCTAGTTAATAAGGGAGTCCAATATGGAGCAGCTCAAATATTGACTCGACTGTCTGGCGGTTCACTTACTTTTATAAAACTCTTCCCGTTTTTGGAACTAAGGAAGGAAATTAATAACGTTAACCTATGAAAAATGAACTTCATTCATTTACGCTTTGTGAATCATATAGAGAGTTTAGCTTCTTTGATATAGTCTAAACAAATCGTAACTAAAAGTTTCTAAGCAAGTGTCATAGTTTTTTCAGGAGATTTTAATTATTTTAGTTATATTAATAGATTGTAATAAAACAAATTATTGCTACTTAATTTTTTTTAAACAATCCAATAATTTTTTTAGGCTTTTCGTGTTCAAAGAACATATTATTAGATCCACATGTGTTCCTAGAGCACGAAAGGCGTAACAAAAATAAAATTCAATGTTTAGTCGAGTGCTTGTTCTTAAATTAAGTACTATATTCCGATAAGAAGAAGCTGGTAGAATTTAATTACTCCTATTCATAAAACAGACTCTAAAAGCGCGAACTATGGTAATTAATGGTTTATTCAGAGTGGTTAAAAAATATGCCGGGTGTTTATAAATGAATATCGAGGTTTCAACACTTTGCAGTTATAACTTAAAATTATGTCTCATTCATGAAATCTAAGAGCAATTCAAACAGTTTTTTTTTTTTTGTCACTTGTGCACATGCGGACGCAATGGTCCCTTTACCATCCGTTAGAAAGAGGTAGTAGCTAAATCTGTGACTCATGAATTGAATGAAGGCTTTTTGTATTCTGCAGTTTGCAAAGACCAAATCTGTAGCAATTGCACAACGTGCGTTCCGTATATAAAGTTAGGTTATGATCCTTTAGGTGATAATAAAAATCCATCGATGGTATCATCAGTTTCAAGATCCTGGCTGCCTTTGCAAAAGGGAAGAGTGTGAGACGATTAACGGTTAGTGAAGATAGTATTGAGCGACTGAGGGAGACTTTCACGCGTAGCCCACAGAAACCAGTTCAGAAGGCTAGTCGTGCGTGAATTAGCAATTCCAGTGACGACTGTTTGGAAAGTTTTAAGGAAACGCTTATAACTACGACCTTACCGTTTGCAGTTGTTACAGGCTCTAAAGCCTGCAGACTGTGGTGTACGTGCCTACTTTGCAAACTAAATGTTGCTGCACGACAATGAAGATTATCTGGATCATGTCGTTTTCAGTGATGTACCAACATTTCACCACAGTAGACATGTGAACACTCACAATGTGCGAATCTTGGGCTCAGAAAACCCTCACGAGATTGTACAATTGCAGCGAGACTCCCATCCATTGAATGTTATGTGTGCCATATCAAGGTGGAAACTGGTTTTTACTTATCTTGATGCTCTAGAACTATGGCTATTTTCTCAATTGGAATAAGATGAACTTCATTTAACAGCAAGATGGTGCACCGCCCCACTGGCATACCTCAGTACGCGATTGGTTGATCGTTCATGTTCCCAAATTGTCATGACCACCTCTCTGTAGATCTCCTTGTCTTTACCAAACCTGTTTGTGGCTAATATCTTCTAAAACAGTTCAATATTTAATGCACAGACTACAATGTAGTCAAAGGCTTAATGGAATCATAATTCAAGCTCTCTGAAATCTTTACGATGGTTTAATCAGGGTTTGATTTCAATATTTTAAAGAAAGACTTTTTAAAGAAAGCATGGTCACAGACTTTTACAATACAATTACTGTAGACGTGATAAATGTAAATTTTTTGGGCATGTTATAGTTAGGTCAACATAAAAGCTGTTAAAGGCAAGGATATAAACACATTACGTTATGTACATAAAATATGGCTCGAGGAAGTTACGTATTTTGTGTTGTTTATTTTCATTGATTTCCGAAAGAATTATTTTAAGATATATTAAGGAGAAGCCAAACCCATTTTGTGCCTTTTTTGCCTATCCTCATGGGCCTCTGACCTGTGCGAGGATCTTATCAAACAGAATAAGGAGGAGAGTCGATACAGTACAAGGTCGGTGGTACTGATAAAATATGCAAGGGTCACAGACAGGACTCGAACCTGCACTATATCTAACTCAGACTCAAAGTCTTACACCGTTCATACATCGCCACTCCCACTTAAATATGTCTAAAGAAAAAAAATTATAATGTTTTATGTTATGCATCAATAAGCGATGGCTTCAGTAGTTTTAATTCGTCCCTGTTACCAAAATGCCTAAATTTCCCTCTTCAAATGCCTTTAACTCCTCGTCGCGACGTGATAAAAAATGTTGATATATTTATTTTGTGTTCAGGGAATCTATCTAAACCTACAAATTTAGATTTAGATCGTAGGCGTGGCTGCCGCTTGGATGGGTGACCGCTGAGCGATCCTGTCCTTGCAAGCAGCCCGCCTGCCCGTCCATTGGTGGTGGTTTGGAAGTCACCTTTAAGCCGTTGGTCTCCACTCCAGGTTGAGTGTTAGAGAGGGCTTCTTAGCCCTAACTTCGCCTGGTAAAATAAGACATCTTTACTTTACCTTATTTTACAAATTTAAAATTAAAAAAAAAACATTCCCCAATCCAAAATTAATTGCTAAACCTTACTGTTGTTTACTACACAAGATGTTTTTGTTCTGCATGCAAAAAATATAAAAAATACATTTCTGAAAGGTTAATATACTATTTTGTGAAAATAAGTAAGTTAACTTCTCGATTTTTGCAAAGTATATTATTGTTCTGAGAACAAGTATCTGAGGCACTACAATAGGCTGCATAACAGTAGTATCGTAACTACTAAATGTTCAATTTCAAACCTTTAAAGCACTTTCAACTTTTACTCGGTCTACAAAACCTTATTTACTACTAATATTTTACTATTAATACCTTACTTACTATTACTATATTCTTTATGAATATTTATATATTGTGTCCTTCTTGCATATAAGATCTTAATGAACGTAAATCTAGACCCCATTGCAATATTTTGTTATTTGTTTAATAATGTGATTGAACCATCAAAATAGCTTTCTGAAAATTCAGATATAAAGTGAAAGTAAAATTTAATTTTCAATGGATGATATGATACTATAAAAATGATAATATGGGTTCTCTAGTTACTTAAAAACTCATTTTTTTAATATAATAGATCCAGGAAGAACCGAAACGTTTATTTTTACAAAGATTTTAAATATATTAGCCATAAAATTTTAAAAGTATAATGGAACGATTCGAAATCTCACTGTTGATATCATTAGCTTTAAACATTGATACAAATATTCCTATACTAGTTTAAAACTATATGGAAATATACAATGAATCAGTTACTGTATACGCTATCTAATAAGGGGATAAGTACATTACTAATTTCTCAATACTTTTCAAATTACTAAATAATCTTACCTGTTTCTCAACTTTTATTCTTGTTATTTTCCATTATTAATGATTATACCAATATCTCTTGGTTTAGTACAAAATTTCGAATAAGTGGTATTAAACTCCAAATATAACTGTTTTGTTACTAATAAATTCTCACCAAACGCGTTATACTTTAGATAAATCACGATATTTAACTTTTTACTCATTAAAATAATTGGTTGCTACTTTTGTTATTATTATTCACATCTGTGTCAACACCGTTTATCACTATAACAGACAAGAATATTGAATAATTTTTCATCATTCCTAACAATTAATAATTGCTGTTTTTGTTGCTTTCATATCTCTCAACAAGAAAATATAACTAATTATTCTGACTTTCTTTAATTAATTGTTTGTTTAAACTAGTTTGGACAACATTTTATAGTGCAGCTTTTAACGACGACGATTTATTCTTTTCTACTTGTCTTTGTTCCTGTTTCACATTGTTCTAGTCTATTCCAATCATCGTGTTTTAACAGATTACTAAACACATTTACATCTAAAACCTATGTAATTTATTTTGTCATCCCTGACTAAATGTAGTTGTAATATCCAAAATAACAATAAGAACAATGGTGCAGGAACTTTCCGGACGTTTATCATCGTTCAGTGATACAAAAATTTTATTACTGAATTTTTTGTATCACTGAACGATGGAAAATGTGCGGAAAAATCCTGTTTCCTTCACAATCCTCCCATCGTGAAAAACAAATTACAAAAAGAAAACCATGGTACGTTATTATTTTCAAGATATAATCGATCATTGCCCATATATCCACTATTTCTTCCACTTAACGATTTTTAAGAATTATTTAAGTGGAATTAAATAATTCCACTAACAGTAGAATTACTTAAATTCAAATTACATACAATTTATGAGAAATTGTATGTTTACAATTTCTCATAATCCTCAAGAGAAAGGATTTTTTTAATAAATTGAACTTCAGTTTAGACTTAAAGATTTAAATATTTAAGAAACTGTATTTTCATAGTAATTCTTTTCAAAATTGCGGCTTCTTAAAAATTACAGCTTTATAAGCATACTAACTTTTTACTTATTAGAACAAGCAGTTCTGTAATTTAAAATTATTAAAAGAAATGGCGGTTTGATTATTGCTCGAATTTTTTCTGTTTGAATATGATATATTGCTTTGCCTTAGGTACAGTAATAATACCTGAAGTGGTTGGTAGGAGTTCGGTGAAACCCGGTATTTTTTATATTTAATATATTTTTTAATTGTAAATGAGATTTGTTTAAAATTACGAAAAAGAATTATTATCAGTTAAAATAAATGATAGGGTTTATATCAAAAGTGTTTTAAAATTCCCAACACACAAAGTTGTTCTTTGGATGTAAAGGTAATCAATAACGTAGCAGCAGTACGTGTCTACATGATTACTGCTTTTATTCAAACGAAATTTGGTACAGGGTTACTACTTGCACAATCCTTAGTAAAGTTCGTTTGCTAGGGAACAAACAAACAAAAGTTTCAGGATATTGCCCGTTTAAAACTTTCAGGAGTGATCAATAACATTACTAAGTACGCAGTTGAAGATCTAGAGCTTCGATCTCCCTTCGAGTACCTCGCTAGTGTAGGAAACAACTCTACTACTAAAACTTTTAGAAGTGATCACATTATTACTGAGTACGCAGTTCAAGATCTAGTGTTTTGATCTCCCTTCGAGTACCTCGCTAGTGTAGGAGACAACTCTACTACTAAAACTTTTAGAAGTGATCACATTATTACTGAGTACGCAGTTCAAGATCTAGAGCTTCGATCTCCCTTCGAGTACCTCGCTAGTGTAGGAAACAACTCTACTACTAAAACTTTTAGAAGTGATCACATTATTACTGAGTACGCAGTTCAAGATCTAGTGCTTTGATCTCCCTTCGAGTACCTCGCTAGTGTAGGAGACAACTCTACTACTAAAACTTTTAGAAGTGATCACATTATTACTGAGTACGCAGTTCAAGATCTAGTGCTTTGATCTCCCTTCGAGTACCTCGCTAGTGTAGGAGACAACTCTACTACTAAAACTTTTAGAAGTGATCACATTATTACTGAGTACGCAGTTCAAGATCTAGAGCTTTCGATCTCCCTTCGAGTACCTCGCTAGTGTAGGAGATAACTCTACTACTAAAACTTTGAGAAGTGATCAATAACATTACTGAGTACCCAATTGAAGATCCAGAGCTTTGGTCTCCCTTCGAGTACCATCCTAGCCGCTGTAGAAGACAACTGTACTACCAAAACTTTGAGGAGTAATCAATAACGTTACCGAGTTCACAATTGAGTTCTAGAGCTTCGATTACCGTCCTATCCCCTGTAGGAGGCAAAAGTCTACCACTAAAACTTTCTTGGCTAATAAAATCTGATAGGTTACAACTCGTCTATCTCTTCATAGTTACAAGCTGATACTCAGCCCATGATCCTAGCGTCTCGCGCTTCTTGACGTGACCGTCAAGAGATAGTCATCTCGAAACACGTCAAGAATTTCACGACCAAGCTCTGGACTTTCTCACCTTTTGACTTGAGTGAATAAAAAAAGAAAAAGCCTTGCCCGACGAATGTCAGACAATTATTTACTTCCGGAAATTCTCTACGGACCGTGAAAGTGGCAATTCTGGACTCGCACAATTTCACCAATGTGGTCAATATGTGGAGGCGCAGCTGCAGCTTTTGTAGCCTATCCTCAACTTCTCTTCTTGGTCGTGCTTAAGCGGTTATTTTGCTCACTAGAGAAGGGGTTTCTCAGCGATCTGAGTTAATGTACAGTCCTCGAAGTTAAAACGGATTGTTCCCTTCAAATGCTATGCCACGTTTATCATTTAGAATCATTTAGGCTGCTAAGGCATAGTGAGTGCACCACCAAATTTGCTATGAAGCTTCGGCTCATTGGGAACCTTGCGATGAGCAAAAGAGTAGGTACTCCGCCTAGTGAAGCTTTGCCTTTTCGTCTCTTCAGACACAGATAGAGAGCAGACTTCTGCTGTCCCTGGATCACAGCATACTGAGTTGAAGATTGAAAAAATTGATCTCTCTTCCTCTACCATCCCAGCCGGTAGGAGACTAAACTCTACTACTTAAAGTTCCAGAACATCGATCGTGTTGAACTTTGATCAATTACGTAGCGGCAATAAGACTGACAAGATTACTGCTAATCCTAGAACTGATGGGGTACGACTTACACGTTTATTATATAAATTCGTCGAAATAAAATTTTGATGTAAATTCGCACTGATCAAAGTTTTTTATCTTGACTACTCCACAAAATTCTCCTCATATAAAATTGTGTTTTATAAATTTTGGGCAATTTAAGACAGCTATTTATATTTTTTCTGAGTTTAAGATTTAAAAATAATGGCTGTTTAAAAAGGTTTTCCAATAATTAGTTTAAGGTTATATAGCAAACTGGAAACAAGTTGATAATTCCCAGATCATTTATTTCTAATAAATTTAGTTCCCAAAGATTTTTTAGTACCTTCCGTGGTTATTAGAGGTCACTGAACCTGATTACTCTCTGTTCAAATATTACACGATAACAAGTTAGCAAACTTAATTTCTAACTGATTGTACTGAATCCAAGTTTAAAATTTTAGAAACTACTCTAATATGCTTATGACTATTTAAATGTTCAAGATATGAAATGTGTACATGTTTAAAGCATTAAATTCAACACCGTAAAACTGTTATTGTTGCAGGTCTACAATATAACTTTCATAACTAATATTGCATCTGCAATTTGATATTTAAATACACGAAATCATCCTGGCTTCCAATGAACCGTGATGAATACTTTTAATATATGGTATTTAACACAAACATCAGGAAGACAGTGATTTAAAACTGTATGGACTACGAGAACTAATTTTCCCTAACCAGTAGATGGTGTAAATCCTGACTAATAAAAAAGTATACGTTTCATCGTCTCATGGTATCGTCTACATTCCCAGACCTATTTGTTTGCTATATATAAATAAAAACACGTACTATGTTCGAATCCTCATGTTTTAATTTTTAATAAAAATTTATGGAAATTGTTTTAATTCTATGCCGTTAGTTTTAAGAATATTTAATACGGTCATTGTCTATTTTTATTTTTATATGTTTTAAATGAAAGGTGTTAACCACGGGTATTTATTTCCATTTGTGAATTTCTACCAGATGCCAATAATGTTTAAACGTTGCTAATGTTATACTAACACAAATAAAATGTACAACATCATAAGGAATGAATACACAGTATGTAAAAGAATCTATTTGATAAAACATATTTATTATTTACGATACCTTGCACATTAGGTTCAAAAGAACATGCTGAAAATAGTTCTAAAAAAGCGAAAGAGGCCCGTGCTGAGTTGCAGGCATACGTGAAAATGTAGCAGAAAGTAACAAAAGGATTCTAACTTTAACAGGTATGACTGTCAGATTAAAGAGATCGAAGCTAAAAAGAAAATACCTAATAAAAATTATCGTTAAATATATTGTTAAAAAGACCGATTGAAAAAATCTGTTTGTGTACTCATCATAATGATAATATGTTTAAAAATAGAATATATATATATATATATATATCATTGAAAACATTATCAAATTGACTGCTAAGTAAGATAATGCTAAGTATGATTTATTTATACATCCTGACACGTATAACAATTAAAATATAATGCAAGTATAAACAAAAATAATGTAACACCTTACCACTCAATGTTAAATGTCTTAAATGCAAGTAAATGAAGCAATTTTACAGAAAAAATGAGGGAGAATCGAGGAACGTAAATTAGACAGCGGAAGAAGCTGTCAATATTCGATGTAAATTGTTCTCAAGTAGGTAAGCCCAGGTGTTCCTAACGTTGGGTGCCGAGCCTAATATAATTATAACCAGAGAAGCAGCCTTCCTCCAGTACACTCTTACTAATTGCAAACACGATGAAGCATGTTACAGTAATCTGTGGATGAAATCGAGGAAGGAACTTTGGAGAGAGGAAGAAGCTGTCAATATTCGATGTGAATTGTTTCTCAAGTAGGTAAGCCCAGGTGTTCCTAACGTTGGGCGCCGAGCCTAATATAATTATAACCAGAGAAGCAGTCTTCCTCCAGTACACTCTTACTAATTGCACACACGATGAAGCATGTTACAGTAATCTGTGGATGAAATCGAGGAAGGAACTTTGGAGAGAGGAAGAAACTGTCAATATTCGATGTAAATTGTTTCTCAAGTAGGTAAGCCCAGGTGTTCCTAACGTTGGGTGCCGAGCCTAATATAATTATAACCAGAGAAGCAGCCTTCCTCCAGTACACTCTTACTAATTGCAGACACGATGAAGCATGTTACAGTAATCTGTGGATGAAATCGAGGAAGGAACTTTGGAGAGAGGAAGAGGCTGTCAATATTCGATGTAAATTGTTTCTCAAGTAGGTAAGCCCAGGTGTTCCTAACGTTGGGTGCCGAGCCTAATATAATTATAACCAGAGAAGCAGCCTTCCTCCAGTACACTCTTACTAATTGCAAACACGATGAAGCATGTTACAGTAATCTGTGGATGAAATCGAGGAAGGAACTTTGGAGAGAGGAAGAGGCTGTCAATATTCGATGTAAATTGTTTCTCAAGTAGGTAAGCCCAGGTGTTCCTAACGTTGGGTGCCGAGCCTAATATAATTATAACCAGAGAAGCAGCCTTCCTCCAGTACACTCTTACTAATTGCAAACACGATGAAGCATGTTACAGTAATCTGTGGATGAAATCGAGGAAGGAACTTTGGAGAGAGGAAGAGGTTGTCAATATTCGATGTAAATTGTTTCTCAAGTAGGTAAGCCCAGGTGTTCCTAACGTTGGGTGCCGAGCCTAATATAATTATAACCAGAGAAGCAGCCTTCCTCCAGTACACTCTTACTAATTGCACACACGATGAAGCATGTTACAGTAATCTGTGGATGAAATCGAGGAAGGAACTTTGGAGAGAGGAAGAGGCTGTCAATATTCGATGTAAATTGTTTCTCAAGTAGGTAAGCCCAGGTGTTCCTAACGTTGGGTGCCGAGCCTAATATAATTATAACCAGAGAAGCAGTCTTCCTCCAGTACACTCTTACTAAATGCACACACGATGAAGCATGTTACAGTAATCTGTGGATGAAATCGAGGAAGGAACTTTGGAGAGAGGAAGAGGCTGTCAATATTCGATGTAAATTGTTTCTCAAGTAGGTAAGCCCAGGTGTTCCTAACGTTGGGTGCCGAGCCTAATATAATTATAACCAGAGAAGCAGCCTTCCTCCAGTACACTCTTACTAATTGCAAACACGATGAAGCATGTTACAGTAATCTGTGGATGAAATCGAGGAAGGAACTTTGGAGAGAGGAAGAGGCTGTCAATATTCGATGTAAATTGTTTCTCAAGTAGGTAAGCCCAGGTGTTCCTAACGTTGGGTGCCGAGCCTAATATAATTATAACCAGAGAAGCAGCCTTCCTCCAGTACACTCTTACTAATTGCAAACACGATGAAGCATGTTACAGTAATCTGTGGATGAAATCGAGGAAGGAACTTTGGAGAGAGGAAGAGGCTGTCAATATTCGATGTAAATTGTTTCTCAAGTAGGTAAGCCCAGGTGTTCCTAACGTTGTGTACTGAGCTCAATATAATTATAACCAGAGAAGCAGCCTTCCTCCAGTACACTCTTACTAATTGCACACACGATGAAGCATGTTACAGTAATCTGTGGATGAAATCGAGGAAGGAACTTTGGAGAGAGGAAGAGGCTGTCAATATTCGATGTAAATTGTTTCTCAAGTAGGTAAGCCCAGGTGTTCCTAACGTTGGGTGCCGAGCCTAATATAATTATAACCAGAGAAGCAGCCTTCCTCCAGTACACTCTTACTAATTGCACACACGATGAAGCATGTTACAGTAATCTGTGGATGAAATCGAGGAAGGAACTTTGGAGAGAGGAAGAGGCTGTCAATATTCGATGTAAATTGTTTCTCAAGTAGGTAAGCCCAGGTGTTCCTAACGTTGGGTGCCGAGCCTAATATAATTATAACCAGAGAAGCAGCCTTCCTCCAGTACACTCTTACTAATTGCACACACGATGAAGCATGTTACAGTAATCTGTGGATGAAATCGAGGAAGGAACTTTGGAGAGAGGAAGAGGCTGTCAATATTCGATGTAAATTGTTTCTCAAGTAGGTAAGCCCAGGTGTTCCTAACGTTGTGTATTGAGCTCAATATAATTATAACCAGAGAAGCAGCCTTCCTCCAGTACACTCTTACTAAATGCAAACACGATGAAGCATGTTACAGTAATCTGTGAATGAAATCGAGGAAGGAACTTTGGAGAGAGGAAGAAGCTGTCAATATTCGATGTAAATTGTTTCTCAAGTAGGTAAGCCCAGGTGTTCCTAACGTTGGGTGCCGAGCCTAATATAATTATAACCAGAGAAGCAGCCTTCCTCCAGTACACTCTTACTAATTGCAAACACGATGAAGCTTGTTACACTAATCTGTGGATGAAATCGAGGAAGAACTTTGGAGAGAGGAAGAGGCTGTCAATATTCGATGTAAATTGTTTCTCAAGTAGGTAAGCCCAGGTGTTCCTAACGTTGGCTGCCGAGCCTAATATAATTATAACCAGAGAAGCAGCCTTCCTCCAGTACACTCTCACTAATTGCACACACGATGAAGCATGTTACAGTAATCTGTGGATGAAATCGAGGAAGGAACTTTGGAGAGAGGAAGAGGCTGTCAATATTCGATGTAAATTGTTTCTCAAGTAGGTAAGCCCAGGTGTTCCTAACGTTGTGTATTGATCTCAATATAATTATAACCAGAGAAGCAGCCTTCCTCCAGTACACTCTTACTAATTGCACACACGATGAAGCATGTTACAGTAATCTGTGGATGAAATCGAGGAAGGAACTTTGGAGAGAGGAAGAGGCTGTCAATATTCGATGTAAATTGTTTCTCAAGTAGGTAAGCCCAGGTGTTCCTAACGTTGGGTGCCGAGCCTAATATAATTATAACCAGAGAAGCAGCCTTCCTCCAGTACACTCTTACTAATTGCACACACGATGAATCATGTTACAGTAATCTGTGGATGAAATCGAGGAAGGAACTTTGGAGAGAGGAAGAGGCTGTCAATATTCGATGTAAATTGTTTCTCAAGTAGGTAAGCCCAGGTGTTCCTAACGTTGTGTATTGATCTCAATATAATTATAACCAGAGAAGCAGCCTTCCTCCAGTACACTATTACTAATTGCAAACATGTTAATGTACAATTAACAGATTAATTGTACATTAATCTGTGAATTAAATCGAGGAATATTTGATAGAAGAAGAGGCTGACAATATTCGATGTAAATTGTTTCTCAAGTAGGTAACCCCGGCTGTTTCTAACGTTAGATTTCAGGGCCACAATATAAATATATCCAGAAAAGCAGCTGTCCTCTTTTAACCCTTACTAATCTCATACAGACTTTTACTGAAATGCAATATAACAGTGCGCGATCGTAACCAGTATCTTAAACGTTTGCAATTGGTACTATTAAGAATCCTACAGGATCTTCTACAGTTTAAATCACAAGTCCTGACCAATGCTAAATCTTGATATTGTCTGCTCTCGTATTACAAACTAATAGAGCTCCAATAACAGGAGTTATATTAATTTAGAGCTTTTTTATTTCTGCGTTTCTACATATCAAATTGGTTACTAATAATAACTTCCAGTTTTTATACCAATGACAAAGAGTAAAATACTGGTTTTTTTGCTCTGTTTAATCAAATTGCAACTTTGAACATTCATAGATCAAAAACTTGTTATTCAATGATGCTTAAATTTTGATACGAGATATATGAAAGTGTACTGTAATGTTTCATGTAATTTTGTAGATTTTAAGAATAGTACGGAAATACATTTGTTATCAAAATACATTCTTAAATTTATTTTTACCGGATGATCCTGGAAATTTGTTAGCCTATTGGTCATGTCATTGAACTTGGAATTTTGTAAACCACAATTAAAAATTTTAAAATTCTTTAACACACATTGAACTAAGAACGTTTTTTTTTTAATTTACTGCAACCACCATCTGCTTGTTGCAACCACTTAGTGACAACGAAAGGGAACAAACTAACACAGTACAGAACTGCTCAGAGCTCGGCAATATACTCACTACTGTGACAACTGATAATATCGAGACTACTCCAAAAGATACTTTGTACCGGGTACTTGTCGTCTTAAGAGTACAAGTCATCACAAACTGAAAGTTCTCGGTACAGGTTACTTTTGCGATTCACATACCATACACGTTTACCGCCGTTCCTGGTACAAAGAACTCGGACTCGTTTAGCAGTAACAGTAACTGGAACGTGTAACTGTGCCATTTTAGGAGTGCTCTGTAACGTATGATTCTAAATCAGTTCGAGTACATTTTTCACTCAGTTACTGAAAATACCGAGTACAGGGAGAATCCACAAGAAATAGTAAGAATTACCCTCACTTTTGTAGTTGCTGCGTAACGGTGAAATATTTAGCGTTTTGAACTAAATTGAATTATACGTGCATCGTTGTGTATTCCATAATAAAATAGTTATAAAGTTTGAATTTATATATTTGATTTCAAAGATTCATCATAAATGTTATTTTTAGTTCATAATAAACCAATAGGGAAATGATTTCTTAAATACAATGCTCTTGCGGTTGGGGTGGGGGGGCAGATCCCGTTCGTCCCTCCAGTCGGAGCGCCCCTGGAGGGAAACCCCACAAACCTTATCTAAACAAAAAATAATTAACACGAATGGAGGAGAGTGACAAAGTAATATGGATTGGCCTTTTTATCAGTAAGAACGGACTTCCCAGCTTATTTGATCTCTGAATTTCACGTCCGGTCGCTTAAAAATTTCGAAACTTTTACTACACATTAAATGAAAATTTTTTTCCTGTCTACTGGAATAGTTATATCTATAAGGCAAATCATATTTCTGTCTACTACTGTTATATTGTATCATCGAAACCAGGATCTCTCGTACAACAATCATCATCATCAACAACACTGATCATCATTCCATTTCATTTTGTATCATTTGTACAACACTGATGATATGATGACTATGAAGGTAGGTATAATACTCGCAACACTTATAAATATTTAAAAACTCCATCGTCTTGTAACCTTAGAAAGAAAAATCTAAGAAACATACATTTCTTTCAGAAAACGTAAAATTGATTTAGTTACAATCAACCAGAAATTGTGTTTGTTAACATATTCACTTGCAACGATCAAATATATTATATACTTTGTATATTTCCAAATTAATTGTTATATTTCAATTTTTTTTCGTATAAGACAAAAACAAGACAGATTTCACAGGTCATTCATAACGTTTGCTACGTGTTTATTTTGTCGTAAAGTTTTGTCAGATAACGGTACAAACCTTTGAATAATATACAGTATCGTTACGGGAATAATAGTGAACACATGATTAGCATAACTTATAGCCAATCCAAACTGAAGTATACAATGTTTGGGTAAGATTTTTGGCTAGTCTCAACCAATAGAAAGTTTCAGGGTGACGGCCATTTGCTTTTGTACAAAATTTCTGTCTGGGATATTATACAATATAGATTAGAATTAAGACCACATTTTAAAACAATCTAAAGATACTGATAGTCTTAACATTTTTCCATAAAAGCAGCCGTTAAAAAGATTTAGAAGTACAGAAGAAAATCCAATCTTTAGAATAATTCGAAATAACAGCACATGTGAAACCTATCTTTCTTATTACTGAGGCAGAGGAAATGTGATCTCTTAACGTAGTTCCAAATATTGTCCACTATTATTGTCACTATAACAATTCTCAATATATTGGATTAATCTAGTAAAATAATTCATAGCTATTACATAATCATCTTCAAACCAACAGGAACCCAACATGACCAAGAGGAACTCCAACATTCCCTTGACAGGATAAATAACTGGTGCAGAGTAAATGCTATGGAGCTTAATATAGCCAAGTGTCTTGTCATCAGCTACACTCGAAGCAACACAGCCAGGCCCTTTGACTATTCTCTAAATGGATCCCCTCTTAAGGTAGTAGACAGAGTCAGGGACCTCGGAGTTATTATGACACCCTCCCTAAGCCCTTACGAACACATAATGCATGTTACAAATAAGGCCTCTTCTATGCTTGGGTTTATTGCCCGAACTTGCAAAGACTTCAGATCCCCCTCTACATTGGCTATCCTCTATAAGACTCTTGTGCGTCCTTTGTTGGAGTACTGTTCCGTTGTTTGGTCTCCATATCAAGCAGGCCACATTGTGCTGCTGAACAGAGTACAGGTGCGTTGCTTAAGACTTCTTGGAGTCAAACTGGGATATAATTATCTTGCAACCCCCGTCGCTGAGATTGAGATGCTATATGGACTGCAACCTCTCCAGGAAAGAAGAATATATTGATATTTTATTCCTGTACAGGCTGGTGAACGGCTTCCTCGACTGCCCTCATCTAGTGTCGGATATAGACTTCTCTATACCAAGAGGTACCCGCTCTAAGACACTTTTCTGCAGAAGATTTAGGCCCACATATTATGCATCAAACCATGGAATATGCAGACTTCTAAAACTGGGTAGCGAGGCAGCGCACATCTACTTTTTTCACGATTCAAAATACACCCTGAAAAACAAATTATTAAATGTAAACACCTAACACATGCTTAAACAGATCCACTTACAGTAACTAACAGCTACGATTGTATTAATTATTGATAGTATATTGTTGAGTTTCTAAATTTTATTAATGTTATAGCATTGGTCAACTATTTATTTATCGTTGCTGTTACTGTATTGTTATTATTCCTTGTTATTTATTGTTGTTTTTGTTATTTATATTTATAGTATATCACTCTGTTATTGCCTATGTTGTTCAAGTTAGAGCTTACATAAGACTGTGTATATTGATTATGATTTGTCATCTTGATTGCTAAGTACTTGATTTGTTGAATTACTTTTGTAAAAATGGTGGAACCGTTGAAATAAATAAATAAACGTACAATGATTAAAACAAGCATATCAATTGTTTGTTTCATATTGATTATTGACTATGGTCGATGGAAGATTTGAAAGGACAACCGGATTTAGAAGCTTTTAACTAGTTTCATTTGATCTTAATTTAAACTTAAAGTTTTATACAATGCATGCTCATAAAATTGCATTATGTCGTGAATTTTCACAATGTGGATAGTAACCATTTTGAAACTTTCTATTGGTTGAGAGACTTTTATTGGTAGAGACCTTATCAGAGTAATGAATTGTAACTTATCCGTGTGTATTGTCTTAGTACAAATTTAAGTTTGAATTGGCTGGAAATTATGACATTTAACACTATTTCCGCAACATTGCTGTACATTATTCAACACTGCACCGTTTTAATTTAATTATTTACCAAAACAGAACAATATTACAGCTCTTTTAATACATATTAATATTATGTAATAATTGACCAGTTTTATTACTCTTACGCTTTAAAGTTGACGGCCATTCACAATTTGGAAAAGAATGGTTGTATGTAAGTTTTTATTCGTGTTTTATATTTAAAGTTCTAAAATCCAATTTTAACAACATTTTACTACCTCACGTTGTTTTGCCAAACTTCATTTCTTGGTACATTTGTGCGTTCAATCTCATAAAATTAATATATAACAAAACAAGTGTATATTTATTGGTACATATAAAAACTTCAGAATCTTATAAAGCCAATAATACCAACTACTAGATGTATTGAGTATAAAAATGTGTGCTGTGAATTTATAAAAGAACGCATGCAAAATATGAAATAGTGCCCTGCTACTTTAGAAACCGCCGAATCTAGGGTTCAGGATGATTGAGAGAGCTCTGAGCAGGAGGGATAACTAATCCCCGGTACTTGGAGTGGAGGGAAAGGTCCAGCGGGCTGTTTATCGCAGAAACGGTAGAAAAACCTGGAACGATGTTGCTTATGCGATTTAGCGGTCAGAGTTTACGATACTGACGCAACCACAACCTTAACATCATTGCATTGTCAGTGTCTCCATTAGAAGAAACCTAACAAACATTAATACAAATATTATATTTGGTACATAGTTTCTTCTCGGTCCAAGGCAGATGTCTATTGATTTTGGGTAAAGCGATCAAATTCAAAGGTAATAATATAAGTTGACCGTCGGTAACCAAGATGACAACGAGGAAATCACATGTTAAAGAATACGTGAACAAACTCATTACAAGCACACGAGACAATGACATTTTAACATGAGACATATTTAACACATGTGATGAAGTTACTTGCATCATTGTTAAGAATTTCGTTGCGTTTTGTCGACCCTCAACACTCCGTTTCATCAGCTTATTTAATCTGTAGATACCAATTTGGTAACTTTTTAAGTAGGCAGGACCGTACTAGAATATTACATTTCCCGTTACCTAGCACACATATTCAATTTTAAACGTGAGAATAAATCTTAGTGTAAATATTGTCGTAAATTATGTTTATCATTACGAACTACAACCTTTACTGCAAAATGTATACATTTTTGTTTACATTTTTTTGGAATTATCATAGATATAAGAATAACGGTTTTTAGAAATTCATTGTTAAAATTCAGTAGCTAGGAACTGTCAGTTCATTGATAAAATTGATGAAGTCGGTAGAAAGGATGTTCTTGTAGCCAGCAGTTCAGACGTCGTCGTCCAAACTGCAGCTTCTTGGTCTTCTTCAGGTCCTTTGGAGGGCATTCCATAACTTAGCCCCTGCGTAGGTCGGTCTCCTTTCTGTGGCTGTCAGTCTGTGTACAGGGAATTTGGTAGCTAGAGGCATTTCTGGTGTTGTAGCTGGATTTTGGAGACCGATTCTTGATAGTTTTCTTCGTTTTTCGTTTTTGTTTGTGGATGAGGAACCGCTGAAAGTTGCCTGCTGGAGTGTCCCCCATGCCACAATCATGTACCGGAGGTAAAATTCATAGAGGGTATAATAACCAATCTTTGCCGTGGCTGTGTTGCTAATACTTTTTATTCTGTGGAGTACATACAACTCTGTGCTGAGCTTATTACAAGGGGAACTATGTGGTTAGTCCAAGCAAGACGGCCATCAATTATTATGCCGAGGTAGAATTAGTAGTTTCCTCCAGACTTCCTGTTGTTTTTTTGATGATATAATAAAAAGGATAACTGAAAAAACACAATTAGTAATAATTCAAAAGTGTATTGCAGCTAGAAATTAAATTCACAATTAATCTAATTTCACGTTATTGAAGTGATTTTTATGTCGAAGATTTGATATTATTCATAATAAGCAAAGTAGAACTAGGGTTTTCCGATATATTAACGATAAAGTATTTTGTATAACACAGCTTGTTATAAAAAAATAAAAGTTTCATGTAGAGTTAAAACAATCAGACTCAGAAGTTGTAAACAATGCAAATCAGCTATTTTCTGATTCTGAATTCTGCGAAAACAAGGTTCGTTATTTTCATCCGACAGAATACCACTCGTACAGCTTAGTTTCATTTGTAAAGTCACGTATTGGCGAGTATTTAGAATAAACTATGCAACTAAACTGCTTTATTTTTCTTTCATGAGATTTTTTCTACCGCGGAACAATAAAATTGTATGGCGGTAGACTATAAATAACTCCATGCAAACTATCATGGATGAGCCTCAATAAATGTTTAATAAAAGCAGCGCCTATATACGATATACGTGGCATTTAGTTATTAAACAATAACATTATGAGTATGAGTATTTGAAATAACGTAGAACACACTTTACCCAGTCACGTATAAATCGGCACAATAAAATGTTCTAGACAGTTTATGTTAACCATAAAAAGTATTAATAAGGTCCAATAAAATGAAAAACGACAAATTGAAATTAACCCCAGGGGTAGTCTACTTTCGACTACACGGGAGGCCTCCCCTTTCTTCTGGGAGGCTGGCGACCCCGGGGCTACCTGAGCCTAGCTGTGAGACTCTCCTCACAGTCCTTCTAGAGCTAAGGTCTTTCTTCTCTCTTTCGGATCTTAGCTCGACATCTTTTATCTTTTCTGGGCAAATCTCGCCCACCTCTTTTTTTCTTCGACCCCACGTGGGTGTCACTTCCTCCTTCTTTTCGACCGGCGCATACCGAAGAACCCGGGGAGTGTCCCTGAATTGTCGCAGGGACTGATGTGTGCTTTGCACTGCCGATGGTGTTTTCTCTGGTGTGACACCAGGAGTCAGCCCCTTCGGGCCCTAGTCAGGAAGTGCGCCATGGATGCAGAGGTCGGACTCTGCATTGCTACGGTCGGCCCCCGGTACGTCTGGTTTCCGGTGCTGGGAGTACGGAGGTCTGGCCCCAGGGAACTGGGGTAGAGGCTCAGTCCTCGAGGGTACACCCGTTCCCGATTTTTCCGGGCCGCCCTTGTCGCACGATGCGCTGGTAGACTTAAATTATGGAATCGCAAAAACCCATCGACAACGATACAGAGAGGTTGAGGAAGGAATTCCCCCCTCTCCCTTCGTCTACTGCAGACCCGTTTGCTAAGAGTAGTCGTGTATTGAGGTCCCCTCCTTCGCGACCTCATAGCGAGACTCCGCCTTCGGCATCTCTGCAGGCCATGGCTTCCTATGCCTTACAAGAGACGGGTACACTGGTTGTCTGATGAGTTTCAGTCTGAGGAGACACCAGTCAGAAGTCAGGAAATGCCTTTTCCCTTCGTTTCCCCCGATGAGAAGAGCATGGAGTATGCGGCGGACACCATCTTCACGGAGGTAAAGAGGATGAAAGACGTTCTTCTCGACATGCGAGCAGCTATGTCGAGACAGAAGAGCCTAAGCACGGCAATCAGGAACGGCATGATCTCTCTGGAGTCGTCTCTAGATCTGATTGATACATTTTGGCAGGTCTGGAAGATATCGATGGAGAGACTGCAGAGTGAAAGCCGCGAAAAAGAGACTCAGGCCCCATCACCATCTATAGTGGCAGCAGCCTCTACCACGGCTGGGAAACGAACGGCCGGAAGTCCCCCTGAACATCCAAGGGAGGAAAAGCGGCAGAGAGACGCCGGAGAGCCTCCTTTTGTCGACGCGACAGAAGAGAGCGAGTTTCGCCCCGTAGTCTCAAAAAAGAAAAGCGAAGGCCGTAGATAAGAGCGGGAAGAGGCAAGACCTACCTCCACCTCCTCCCCCACAAGTAAAGAAGCCGGAGAAACTCCCGCGTTCCAGGCCTGGGAGGCAGGTGGTGATTGTCAAGCCTAAAGCTGGCAATTCATACGCCGAAATTCTTGGTGCAATGAGGGCTGGAGTTACTCCCGAAGAGTCTGGCACCGTGATACGCCACATAAGGAAGACTATCACTGGAGGAGTATTACTGGAACTCGCAAAATGCGACGACAGAAGGAAACTCCAGGAGGCGATAAAGAAGGCGGTGGGTGACAGGGGCGATGTTCGCTCCATTGTTCCTAAGGCAAGGCTAGAGATCCTAGATCTGGACGCCTTGACCACCGAAGCCGACATCTCGGACGCCCTAAGCAGGGAATTTCCTGTCCTTGGTGGCGAAATTAGGGTTTCCCTCTTCAAGCCTAACCGGCAAGAACAGAGGAAGGCCGTGGTTGAGCTGATCGAGAGTGACTCCTTGACAGTACTCCGAAAGGGGAAGATCAAGGTCGGGTGGGTCGTCTGCCGGATTCGGGGCCGTGTGGAGGTGGACAGATGCTTCCGCTGTCTCGGCTACGGTCACACCAGGAGGAACTGTTCCGGACCCGATAGGAGCAGTAACTGCTGGAAATGCGGCAGCGCCGAACACAAGGCGGCGGTTTGCACGGGGGCTCCTTCTTGCGTCTTATGTACCGGAAAACCTGGAGCAAAGACGGATCATGTTCCAGGATCAGGTGCCTGTGGGGTTTTCAAGAAAGCCCTGGACGACAGGAAGGCCCGTGCTAAGCCACGAAAATGATCCGGTTTATCCAGGCCAATCTGCAGAGATGTCACGCTGCGGACGCAATCCTTGAACAGCTGGCCTGTGAGACCAACGCCCAGATAGTGATCGTCAGTGAACCCGTCCGAACCAAAACCAGCTCATCTTGGTTTTACGATAGACTCGGCACTGCGGCTGTTTGGATCTCAGACAGTCGTGGGGTCCGTGTACTGAGTCATGGTTCCGGTGACGGTTATGCCTGGGTTAAGTTGAACAGCGTTACCATTTACAGTGTGTACCTCTCCCCCAATTACTCCGCGCGAGAGTATCTGGAAAGATTGGAAGCGCTGGAAGACAGTCTCCGAAACGTCCCTGGGCGTGTTATAGTGGCGGGTGACTTCAACGCGCGTGCGGTCGAATGGGGTATGCCCGTGACTAACGTGAGGGGAAGACATATTTTGGAGATGGTCTCGAGACTCGATTTGGAAGTCGTGAATAGAGGGACAAGGCCGACCTTCCGAAGCACTTTCGGTGAGTCAATACCAGATATTACGATGGTATCGGCCGATTTGTTTCCCTTTAGTAGCGGAATGGCAAGTGATGGACGTCTACACTGCTAGTGACCACGAGTTCATCGCTTTCCATCTTATCGAAAATCGGCTGCCGCGGCGAGCAAATACCCGAAACACTCTTGGCTGGAATCTGGCTAAGCTGGACAGGGGAAAACTCGTCGAGCAGCTAGATCGTAGTATCGAGGCTGGTGTTCCGGGGTTTCCCGATTCCACTGTAACAGCTGAGGTTGAGGCTTATATCGACTCTTCCATGAAACTGATAGAGCACGCTTGCAATTCGTCAATGCCTCGGATACGACCCTACCGGGGCCGTCGCCAAGCCTTCTGATGGACGGACGAAATCGGTGAGCTCAGGAGAACTGCACTAATGTGCAGACGTAGAGCGCAGCGAGCTCGAAACCGGCCTGAAGCTATATTAGGTCGGCAGAGCATAAGGCTGCTAAGAAAGCTCTGAGTGCAGCAATTCGTTTGAGCAAGGCGCGATGCTGGCGTGAGCTCTGCCAGGAGCTGGACTCGGACCCTTGGGGAAGAGGATACAAACTTGTGAGGAAAAAGCTCGGAGGAATAGGGAACAGCACAGAAATGCCCGCTGGAATGATTTCGGCGATCGTGGAAGCTCTCTTCCCAAGTCACCCTGTTAGGCGGGAGGAGAGAGTAGCGAGACCGGTTCCAGACGTTCCCATTTTTACGGAGCAGGAGCTTGTAGCGGCGGTGTCTACCATGCGCAACAAGAAGGCTCCAGGACCTGATGGCATTCCAGCTGAGGTTTTGAAGGTTGTGGCGGCGAGTTATCCGCTCTTGCTGCTGAATATGTTTAATGCATGTTTGGTAGCGGGTGTGTTCCCGTCGCGCTGGAAGGTTGCTAGGTTGGCGCTGATCAGTAAAGGCAAAGGTGACTCGAACTCCCCATCGGCATACAGGCCACTTTGTATGCTTGACACCGCGGGGAAGCTCTATGAAAGGTTGCTGAAACCCAGATTGCAGTCGTCCATCGAAGCCGCCGGAGATCTCTCTTCCCGGCAGCACGGCTTTCGAAAGCGACACTCAACTCTGAACGCCATTACAGAGGTGATCAGTGCCGTCCAGCAAGCCGAAACAGCTTGTCACCAGGCTCGGCCGATTGTGCTGTTGGTCACCCTGGACGTAAAGAACGCGTTTAACTCTGCTCGGTGGGAGGACATGCTAGAGGCGTTGCAGCGGGACTTCAGCGTGCCCGACTATCTCCTGGTCGTTGTGCAGGACTACCTTAAGAACCGTCGGCTGTTGTATGAAACCAAAGACGGAAGGAAAACGAAAGAGGTCACTGCCGGTGCGGCTCAAGGGTCTATTCTCGGCCCAGACCTATGGAATGTTTCATACGATGGTTTGCTTCGCCTCGAGATGCCCCACGACGTATTCCTCGTGGGTTATGCTGATGACGTGGCTGCAGTCATCACGACGAGGACTCCGGACTTGGTACAGTTACGCCTTAATCAGGTAATGATTCGGGTAAATGCCTGGATGACGAGCCATGGACTTGAGCTGGCGGTCGTCAAGACCGAAATCGTTATGCTCACTCGACGGAGAATCCCCACTCTGATCTCTATGAATGTGGGGGGTGTCGAGGTTCGGACAAGGACTGCGGCGAAGTACCTGGGTGTGTTACTCGACTGCCGTCTTCGGTATTGGGAGCACATTCAGGCGGTGTGTGACAAAGCCTCTAAGGTGGTTATGTCTCTTGGCAGGCTGATGGCTAACGTAGGAAGCCCTAGGTCAAGTAAGAGACGCCTCCTCATGTCTACGGTAAACTCAACCCTTCTGTATGGCGCAGAGGTTTGAGCGGGTGTCATGAGGATAAGGCGATACAGTCAAAAGCTGTTATCGGTACAGAGAAGAGCGGCACTTAGGGTTGCCTGCGCCTATCGCACCGTTTCCGGTTCGGCCGTATCGGTCGTGGCTGGGGTGATTTCTATTGATCTGCTGGCCATCGAGAGACAGACCGTCTTCCGGGAGGCTGCCGAGCGGGGTAGAGAGGATGCCTTGGCTGCTGCCAGGGTGGAGACTCTGCAGGTTTGGCAGCGGAGGTGGACGGGAGGATCGGACGGTCGCTGGACCTTCCGTCTCATTCGAGAGCTTCAATCCTGGATAGATCGTGGCCACGGGGAGGTAGATTTCTACCTGTGTCAGTTCCTGACGGGGCACGGTTACTTTAGGAAGTACCTCTACAGGATGGGAAAAGTCAGGTCGCCTCGGTGTGCTTACTGCCCGGAGGAAGATGATGATGTTCATCACATCTTCTTCGCTTGCGGGCGCTTCACCGAGGCCAGGCGAACGCTCGCCACCACAGTTGGCGATGTTTCGGCAGAGACCATTGTGGAGATGATGCTGCAGAGTGAGGACGCCTGGAATGCAGTCACCACTCATGTACATGCGATCCTTCATCAGAAGCGTGAAGACGGATGCTTGGCTGACCCCTAGCTTCCGAAACAAGTAGCTTTGTCCTGGTTGGGACATAAGACACACGGACCAGGCAAGATGTCATCCGAAAGGGTTCCGGCCTGGGCCCTCCGTGGCCCGTAGGAGGTTTAGTGGGTAGTCCGCAAGGGAGTCCCACACTCCGTGCGCAAATGCATTCCCCCTACGTTATAAAAAAAATAATAAAATAAAAAAAACAAATTGAAATTAAAAATATGTGAAACTGCTTGTGAACTAAAACGTAAAAAAGGTTTTAATTTAAATAAAATTCGTAATAATTTCTACCTGCTTATTTCTAAACGTCCAGTAAGATATTAAAATTAATATTAAATACTGAAATAAAAATAATTAAATAAATATTCATTAAATTAATAATTTTTATAATTTTACAATTTTTATAGTTAATTTATTATTTTATTTTATTAATATGTTTGTTATAATTAATAATTCAAACCTTCTTTCTTTTCTCTATTTAAGAAAGAAGTTTGATAAATCGCTCTTTTTATATCTGGTTACTTAAGAAATTAATTTAATTAATGATTTATGTTTAATTTGTATTTTTAATTAATTTTTCTCAAGACACAGCTGGTGATCTACTCTATTTATGTAGGTATACTTTCTGTGTTACTTGTTTGAATTCTAATTTTGTTTTACGTATTTTAAATATTTTAGAGATTCATTGAAGAGAATAAAAATCGTTCTGAAATATATATTTTGGGGGCATTATTAAAGAATTAGCAGTGAGGGAAGGGAAATAAAAATGTTTTTTTAAATTCAAAAAAACTTTCCACATACTAATGTGGACGATTCTTTAAAAAATGTTGCAGATGAATTTAATAAATTCTTCGTCAATGTAGGGTGAATATTAGCAAACAATATTAACTCAGGCGGCGACCCAGTTGCGGTCGACGAGGATTGCCGACACAACAGTTGTTTCACGCTGCACCCTGTCACAGAGGAACACATCTTATGCCATGTTTCCGGTCTGCGGTGAGGCTCTGCTCCTGGTTGCAATGGCATTTCCGGTGAAGTACTTAAAGTGCATTTAATTACTGCACTTAATTAATTTAAGCATCAGTTCTCGTATTTTTCCAATTATTTTTAAGATAGCTAAAGTTATACCGAACTACTATAAATCTTATGAAAAAGTAATTACCGACCGATCTCTTTATTAAGTGTACTGTCCAAAATATTGGAAAAAATAATAAAAGAACAGTTGGTGGAATATTGTTTTGTTCGTGATATCATGTCGAAGAATAAATATGGGTTTCGGTCAAACAAAACCATTTCAGATGCCTTGTTTGATGTCTATAGAGAAATAAATTTGTTAATATCAAGTCAAGAGCGTCTAATTTTAATTTTTTTTAGATCTAAAAAGGTATGTTATTCTGTAAACGGGAATAAGTTCTTAGCCTACCTCACTGATAGGCGACAGATAACGATTTGTGGTGTCAAAAGTGATCAAATACCCATTAATTAATTACGGAATGATCCAACATTCGGATTATTATGCCGTTTTTTCCTGTTTCACTTGGCATAATAAATAGGCCAATTGTTAGGTTCACTTGGGCCTATTTTCTTTTTAATATATATAAATAATATATGTAAGTTGAAAAATTACTTTTCAACTAAATTCCTTTTTTCTGTCGATGACACTCTTCTTTTCATGAATGGAACACCTGGAATGAAGTACGCTTAAATGCTTTACGTGATTTGATGATCGTAAAAAAGTTGCTTGATCAAAATATTTTAAAAATTCAAAACATAAATGTATGCCTGTTTCGTTGACTAAATGATCAGATTATGATCTCTCAGAGTTGATTCACTCTTGTGGAAATTGCGTAAACACTAATTGTTATTGTGGAAAATACACCGTGTTAGCAGTTAGAAGTATCTGAGAATTATATTTGATAATCGTATGAAATGGACGGAACATGTTGAGCATTTGGAAAATAGATTGAGAAAATATATTTTTAAGTTAACTAGTATTCTGAACGAGAACGAAATTAGATTACCTTATTTTGCATTTATACAGTCGATTCCGTCATTTGATATTATTTCGTGTGGCGGAGCAAATAAAATTGTAATTCATGCAATTAGTATATTTCAAAACTCAATATTAAAAGTTGCTTTCAGGAAAAGTAAGCATTGCCCGACCCTCACCCTATTCCAAGAGACAAACGTTTTTACTGTTTTCATTAAAACTTTATACATGTGTACAATATTTGTATTCAAATATTTATTCCAATTACTCATAATTACAGCACTAGATACTCTAGAAACATAGGAATTACTACCTCTAATCTTATTAAATCGTTTTTAACTACTAGTTTTTATTACATTTCTTAACTGCTCTACATAAATGTATACTTGAAATATATGAAGGCCTAGAACTTTTCAAACACCGGCATTGGAAACTCTTAAAAGGAAATTATCAGAACGGCTTATCAGTTTCAGTGAAGATGAATAGAGATGAAAATTGTTGTTTAGCGGCAATCGACAACAGGTTGCGGCAAAATGTTATTTCAGCAACTGTTGCCGACTGACCATTGCGAAACGATTATCCGCCTATCCAGTGCGCAACGTTCTTTGAACAACGGTTTCCAGTGGCTGTTGCTTATAGAACATTATTTAAATACAATAAATTACTAAATCACGGAATTTTTTACTATCTTAACACATTGGAGTCTGGCTTGCAATTTTCTGTTTTTATAGCCTGGTCTGCATAAATTCATTGGTTTTCAGATTTTTTTTTTAGAAAACTGTTAAATATTATGTATATGATATTATATTTTATTGAAAGTTCTATCTTTCCTCTTTAAATTGATATGCAAAACTGTATTCCTATAAAATCTAATAATTTTTTTTTTAATTCCAAAAGTTTTCTTTTTTGAAGAAAAATAAAAACTCCCGCATGTCTTGTGTTACTTGAAAACTATCTTTTGAATAAATAAAACAAGTAATTTCAATGTTTTTAAAGGCATTTACTATATACATATTTACAAATAATTTTAATTGCCAAAAAAATTTCAAATGCTAAAAAAATTATTGTTGTCGTAGACAGACTGACGACGCACCAGGCCACGTCAGTGGATAAACAAAAGCCTCAAGCGGGTATGACGTAGTAGCGCCTAGCGGAATTTTTCTGAACTAACCATCAAAGCTGTCTTTCTAATGCAGCAGACGGCACTCGAATATCACTCGAGCAACTCCGTATATCAATCGGCAAAGCTGTGCTCGAGTCACGCTCGAGCGCCGGCCGGGGGTTTAATGGCGCTCGAGTCTGGCTCGAGCGTAGACTCGAATGTGTTTTAATGTATTCAAACTTTATCATTGTCTCCTTAGCCTCGTTACTATAATTTATTTTGATATAATTAAAAGTACAAGTTGGTATAATTAAAACATACTTTTAAAATTAATCTCACATTTTCCGTAAAATTCTTTGATTATAGTCATTTATAATAACATTTTTAGCACACAATTTTACAGGTGCAACAAAGCATTGCAAAATTTAATAAAACTCTTATTGTATGACTGATTAACCATTCATATAATTTTATCGTTGAGAATTAATAATACAATTAATACCAGATATTAATTACTATTAATACGTTTTTACAGTACGTATTAGAATAATCAATTAGTAAGAAATAAAACAAAAATTATTTCAGTTTTTGAATTGAATAAGTTTTAAAAATGCACACATAGTAACTTTACACAATTATAGAACACATATGAACATAGTAGAACTGAACAATTTCTTTTGTGTATTGAATATAACTGAACAATTAGTTTTGTCTAATAAATATAGATTACACTAAGGCTTTTTAAAACTGAAATACAGGCTGATATTATCGAGCTGTAGATAGATTTCCGGGAATTAAACAATAACAATGGTCACACTACAACTCTCTTATTCATTAAAACCTCTTTGCTCAAATAACAGCTGAACAGCTTTAGACTGTTTCTAGGTCAAGGTTACCGTTGCCGGCAACGAAACGAATGAATTCAATGTTCGTTGTCATCACGTTGCCAAAATAACAGGGAGTTTCTCGCAACATGTTGCTGGAACACCTTTGTTTATCTTGTTACGTTAAATAACGCCCATCTCTAGATGAAGTCAAGGCCCTCATTGTGACGTGGTGCAACAGGCAGACCTAACCTTGCTCACATCACTTACCCATCAATCAGTCGTTGCATCGTGCATTGTTACATGCGGTTGTCCCTGTACGATAATAGGTTTATCCCACTTATATAGCTTATTAATTAAGGTTTATATTAATTATTGACCTTAATATATTATTTGCTTTCATTATGTTTAGCTTAAAGAGGATGGTGCCATCATTAACAGAAAGTTCTCCCACTAAACCTATTAACATTAATTATTGTTCTTTTCTTTTTAATTTTTTTCATCTACTTATTTCTAAATTTTAATCTATACAATTTTTTTTTTTCTAAAATTCGTTCCAATTATCCGACCACAATGGCTTGGGTCTACGCACAGGTGTACTTGCCCATGGAGACCCTATTTTCCCTACTGGAACTGTATCCAGTAACATATTTATATTTATTCTTTTTATTTTCATACATAATTACTATCTTCATTTATGTTTTAAAAGAAAAGTGTGTATTTTAATTTTTATTCTTGGGAAATAAACATTCATTCATCCATATATAAATACGACCAAATAAGATATTGTACCGTAATGACATTTAATAGACTACTCAGACTGTACAGGTTATTCTTGTAAGTTTAATCAGAAAAACAAGTCTAAGCTTTAAATAAGTTTTACTATATCAAATACCATTCTATTAATCATTGGAGTGTTGTTAATTTTAGAGACAATTGCTTTTCGAAACCTACATTCCAACACTCATTATGTAGCTATTATGGTGGAAGGGTTCGTTCAATGAAAGGTGAACTGGAGCTAAACTCAACATTCACATTCATTAACCGTTTGTCCAGAGGGTTGGTGGATCCAAATAGATAAATAAAAGATTTCCATCTCAAGAAATCTTTAATTGACTTCCAAATCTGAGTGAGATCAGTGTTAGTGCCTTTTGGTTCCTTAACAATTGCTTGATAGTCAAACATACAAACACTCGGGCTGTTATTTGAGTTTTATTTATTTATTGGTATTTCTAAACTTGTAATGTGTCCAAAGTAAGAACTTCACTGGAGAAAATCTTTAAATTCGAGATAGAATAGATAATATAAAGTAACATTATCTTTACAATTGACATGAAACACAATAAAATATGTCACTATCTATAGTAATTAAATTAAATTTTACATCCAAATTTAATTTATTAAGAATTTGAAGATCTGACATTATTTGTAATAAGTGATTTATATGGATAATATGATTTCGGATATTTTCCGTCGTTGTGTGTTACAAAATTGATAACACAAGCTTTCGACGATTGGTATCCATTCTCTTCGTTAGGAGTGAAGTTAACAGGTACATAAAAAAGAAAGAAAATAAAAACGTTACCCTTTTTCATTCATTTTTCTTTACTGCATTCCTTTTTATGTACCTATCTTTGCACCTGACGAAGAGGATAGATTTCAATCGTCGAAACGTTGAGTTACATATTTTGTTATATATCACAGTGGCAAATGCCCGAAATCTTATAATCCTTTCAAACCTTCCATTATCAATAAAACATTAAACAAATAAGTGCTTTATAATGGAAGGTTTTATTCCATTTGCTAATATGTTGACAAATAAACTACGTTGCCGTAGCACAGCCTAGAATAAAAAATAGGTCCGTCGCCTGTAGAATTCTATCAATGAATCAGCGAAACTCAATTATATCTTGTCAACAATGCAAATCAGATTTCCTGATGCTGAATATTTATGTGGAATAAGCGTTGGTTATTTCCTCACCATAGTCACAATACCGCTTGAAAGGTTTAGTTTAGCCACCACGCATAAGTGAAAACATTATATCTTCACATATAAAGTCATTTTAATTCACTTTCGTTTAATGTGGTCACCAAAACTTTGTTTGTACATTTTGTGAAACTATATTCCCCAGAAAAGTTTTATTTTGTGTTTATTAGTTTGATTTTGTAAATTAATTTTACTCATCCCTATAAAGTGCTAAGAAATATTAGTCACAATTTCACTGTAAATTTATGGTTCTATTTGTTTTCTCAGCGTAGGAATAAAATGGTATGTGACGAAACTAAAAAACAGTCTAATGTCAATTATATGTAATCGTAGACTTATTTTTGGACTATGATTTTAGATAGAATTTAGTCATATTTAACTGTCACTGTAGAGTAGAAGTAAGACAGCGGCTCTAATCGACAAGTCACAGGTTCGATTCCCGGGAAAGTCAAATAAACATATAGAAATGGGGTTTAACCCAATAAAATACATGAAATAGTTAAAGAATTATAATTTGTTTGTGATATAATTTAAAACTATTCACTTCGTTTTTTTATTTAATCTTCAGAAATTTGCCAAATTTATACCAGCGTTTTAACTATAATAATAATACTTTATTTTCCACCATTTACAAACAAATACAAAACAATTTACATTCTTTGGAAATACACTGACCAAAAACCAGTAGCTGGTCAACGTAACGAAAACAAAACGATTTACTAACATAAAATAAAAAGAGTCCTTTCCTAATAAAAAAAACAATATTCAGCTAACAAGCTGCTCTCCACGACGCTTTCATCTGACTAAAACGTCCAGAGGCATATAATGAAAAACAGTATATATACACATACATACAGTATACATAAATATACAATACAATCAATCATATTTTTATTTCTTTCAAACAATGTTACATTGTATTTGCAAACGTCAATAAAGAAAAAAATAATAGACAAAGTTGCCATTATATCCATCTAACCCATATTCACAATACATCTGATATATTAATTATAAGATTGGCTAGTACCAATTACAAGGAAAAATAACAAAAAGTTGTAATAATGGTTAAATAAAATAAATTCAGAATTTAGTGTAGGCTACTATTTAAAAAATTAAAATTTGAATATTCAGCTCAAAACAATTGTTAAATCACCAATATAATGATTTGTCAAAAGCCAAGCTTTCAGCATTTTAGAAAAACAATTCAAGATATTACATGATTTTATTTCGCTTGGAATCTGATTAAAAAGCTTCGGTCCTATATACTGAATGGATTTCCTAAAAGATTCTTTGTTTACTTTCGGTATTCTGAAAATTCTGTTATCTATACTTCTAGTCCTGTGCAACAAATCATTTGTTCCAACATTTCCACTGCGCAAATAAAAAATTCTTAATCCTTTATACAGGGTGTTCTGAAAAAAGGTGCCCATAAGTCAGGGCGTGATTCCTCACATCAAAATAAGAAAAAAAGGTCTAATTAACATAGGTCCGAAAATGCTTAGTTACCAAGTTATACAGGGTGAAAGATTTCGTCTGAATTTCAGTTCCCCTGCTGCAACGAAGCCCTACGGGTATTTGTTGGCTGTTAATTAAGATGTACAATTTAGCGTAATTTATGTAAAATGAACTGAAAAATTGAATAAAACCGTTTCCAGACCTGTAGCTACAGTAATTTTTAAGATATGTGACGAAATACGCGAAACTTTGGTCCCGAAAAACAAGTTACATTTAGGTTTGAAGCAGATTTACTATGTTAAATGTACAATAAACACAAAATATTTTTTCACGGTACTTGTAGAAAATTTAATTTCGAAGAGAAAGATGTAAAATAAGTCTATAATAGACAAACGCAAACTTTAAAAAATAATCCTTAATTACATACAAAACGCATGAAAAATAGACAAAATCTGTTTAAGCTCTATACAAATGTAATATTGAAATTAAAACAGCTGTTTTATTAAAATATTTGATTTGAGAAACAAAATAATTTCTATTTAAAACATATGTTTTAACAATGTAACATTGTTTATAATAATTTAAATAAACATTACAAGCAGCTATTTTTCCATTGCTCATTAAGTGCGTGTGTTGATCTGTACTTTAATACAAGTTAGTGCGAGTGCCGTTGAAGTTAATTTTTGATAGCTAATAATATCTTATTCATCATGGCAGGTAATATGAATATTATGTACACTAATGGTGAAATGGCAGACATGCATTTAATGTACGGTCTTGCACATTGCAACAGTCGTCAGGCTAGACGACTCTATCAGGAACATTTTCCTCATAGACAGTTACCGACTCATAAAATGTTTTCTTCCATTCATAGAAGGCTAAACGAGACGGGAACCTTTAAATCTGGAAAAGTTGGTAGATCAGGACGGCCACGTACAACGTGTACAGCTGAATTGGAGGAGGGCGTGTTGGACGAAATAGAGAATCATCCTGGAAGAAGTACTAGAGAACTAGCCTTGGATTTCGGTGTTAGTAATTCAATTGTCTGGAAGATTTTTAACACGAGCAGCAGTTGCATTCTTATCACTATCAAAGGGTCCAGGCTCTTTTTGCCTCGAGATTACTTTCCTCGTGTTCAGCTATGCCAATGGCTTATATCCAAAGGTGCAGAAATCCACATTTTTTAAATTACATTATCTTTACTGATGAAGCAAAATTTTCAAGAATGGCTATTCTTAACACCCCACAATACTCACATGTGGGCAATTGAAAATCCACGTGCTATTTCAGAGAACCGTCACCAATATCAGTTTTCTATAAAACGTATGGGCTGCTATTCTGGGTGATAAAATTTTTATTAGTTTTTTACCTGATACGCTCAATGGTGAAAATTATTTACATTTCTTGACGACTAATCTGAATGAGTTACTCGAAGATGTGCCACTATACACACGCAACAACATGTGGTTCATGCAAGATGGAGCTCCAGCTCATTACACATTACAAGTAAGAGAATTTTTAAATGAAGCATATCCAAACAGATGGATTGGTCGAGAGCCCCAGTAGCATGGCCTGCAAGGTCACCTGACCTCAATCCTCTAGACTTTTCTTATGGGGACATTTAAAGACGCTTGTCTACGACTCGCCTGTGGATACCATAGAAGAGTTGCGAATAAGGATTTTTAACGGGATTCAAAGGATACGTGAGACACCTGGGATCTTCGAAAGAGTTCGGCAGTCTTGAGAAAGACGGCCTGGATGCTTGTATTTTGAATGAGGGGAAACATTTTGAACATCTACTGTGACGTGGTTAGTTTTTTAGGACAAGTGTAACTTTTTTGTTGAATGATAATTCAGATAACTTTTTTATGTATGATAATGTATGATTGTTAAAAAATATTTACTTGATAAAAAAATAATAGTAACTCATTAATTTGTTTTAATAAAACAGCTGTTTTAATTTCAATATTACATTTGTAGAGAGCTTAACAGATTTTTGTCTATTTTTCATGCGTTTTGTATGTAATTAAGGATTATTTTTTAAAGTTTGCGTTTGTCTATTATAGACTTATTTTACATCTTTCTCTTCGAAATTAAATTTTTTCTACAAGTACCGTGAAAAAATATTTTGTGTTTATTGTACATTTAACATAGTAAAATCTGCTTCAAACCTAAATGTAACTTGTTTTTTCGGGACCAAGTTTCGCGTATTTCGTCACATATCTTAAAAATTACTGTAGCTACAGGTCTGGAAACGGTTTTATTCAATTTTTCAGTTCATTTTTACATAAATTACGCTAAATTGTACATCTTAATTAACAGCCAACAAATACCCGTAGGCTTCGTTGCAGCAGGGGAACTGAAATTTCAGACGAAATCTTTCACCCTGTATAACTTGGTAACTAAGCATTTTCGGACCTATGTTAATTAGACCTTTTTTTCTTATTTTGATGTGAGGAATCACGCCCCTGACTTATGGGCACCTTTTTTCAGAACACCCTGTATACATACAAATGTTCTACCGGCAAGATTGTTAACATAATATACAGGGGGAAAGCACTTTCTCTTCTATTTTTGTTCAATATTATACGAATCAAGTAGTTTTTTGTTGTTTTTAATTTATTGATTAAATACTTGTATGTACCTCCCCAGCTATGTACAGCATACTGCAACCTTGATTGTATTAGGGCAAAGTATAATGTTCGCATCAAGTTCGTATCACAAAAATTTCTGAGAAAATAAAAAGTTCTAACCGTAGATCTCAATTTGCTATGCAACTCCGCGATATGCAAATTACTTACTAACTTTACTGCTTAACTGCATGGATGTTAACTATACTGCATTACTTCGGTACATCTTGTTAACACGTGTGTGGTCTGCTGTTAGCATCTGGCACGGACAGGTTTAATCAATCAGATCTGCCTTCTCCTACATATTACAATCATATGTGGGACAATCAGAGCGGTCAAGGCTTACATATTACAATCAGACGTGCAATAGTCAGAGCTATCTACGCCTAAACATTACAGTCAGACTTGGGACAATCACAGTTGTCTTCGCCTACATATTACAATAATCGTAATCATAATTTATTTATTACAACATGAATACAAAGGCGAAATTAGGGCCACACAGCCGCCTTTCTTCTTTGGATTTATCCTCAACAAAATCCAAAATCCAACTACTAAACAAATAGTATAAAAGTTAGTCAACTTAAATTTATTTATAATTTGTTTAAATTTTCTAAAAATTAAGAAGAAAACAAGAATTGTACTAATATGCGTAATAACACATATTACATTACAAAGAAAATGCATTTACACTCAGACGTGACATAATCAGCGTTGTCTATGCCTACATATTACAATCAGATTTTGGCGAATCAGAGTTGTCTACACCTTTATATTACAATTGGCCATGGGAAAATCAAAGCTCTCTACGTCTATATATTACAATCAGACGTGAGGCAATCAGAGCTCTCTATGCCTTCATATTACAATTAGACTTGGGATAAACATACGTGAATATTAAGCTTAAAGGTGTTTTTACCAATAACTTCTAAAATATTTATTATCAATAATTACTTTGAAGTGTATTATCAAGTCATCATGCACAGTTACAGTTTTATAAACGTTTATTACAGTGATAAATACAATTAGGAAAGAGTCTTATCTTACAGGACTAAAACTCTTGTTAGACTTTCGTAAATAATGAAATTGATAGCTCACATAGGATCTGAGCGATCTTTAATTAAGCCTGTATGTGAAATAACTGGTTTTACGACAAATTGAAGAAAGAAATAGGAAACTTTAATTCTAACATCAAATATATTTTATTTTTAATACTTTCAATACAATCCTGATGCAAAGGATGGCCTCCATCATCTTTGGTCTGTCTTTGCCTACATATTACAATCAGACGTAGGACAATCCGAGGTATCTACGCCTACATATTACAATCAGACGTGGGACAATCAGAGATATCTACTCTTACATATTACAATCAGACGAAGGATAATCAGAGCTGTCTACTCCTATATATTACAACAATCAGATCTGTCTACGCCTGCATATATTGTTGCAATTAATGTCTTCTAATAATTTTTATTTAAGTTTTTACTTTAAAACAAATTCACACGCTGTCTAATATTAAGCTACTACAGTATTAGCCTTTTCAAATATCTTGATGACTTCCATAAAGTTTCTTCCTTGTTTCAACTCAATTTGGAGGAATAATATATACTATACAGCCTCATATATACCTAATATTAGGTACAAAACATAGAGAACACTTTTTCGTCTGAATCACATTATTGAATGACTCGAGGTTTTTCTCCTACCTTTCAAACATTTGTCTAGCAATTCTGATTTAGATACATTTCATAAAGCTTAATATGTTTTCAGGCAAATAAAAATAATGTTTCTCTGCTCACAATGAAAATCAATTAGACTTCACAATGAAGCACTTGTAATGTAGCAAATCAAATCGCTTTATTTACTTACTCTCTTTATAAACGGTAAAGAGAGTACACAGAGAAATAACGAGCACATTTGCCTTAATGAGCTGTCGACCTCACCATTTAATAGGATTTTCTTCTTGACTACTTTCTATGACAGGAGCTATTAAGAGTAAAGGAAGGGTGTTTAGAGAACATAAACCGTTTATCTAAGTTATGAATAATTTTAACATTATTATACGAGCTCGTATGTGGGCTAGAGACTGTACCATTTAACAGCATTGTTCCCTTAAGAATATTTCTACGATAGAATCTCGTAAGTTTGCAAGATTTTAAAAAATCAATTATATTTATTTCCAATTTAGATAATTCTTTAAACGTCCAGCACTCTTAAATTCAATGTTGTATGTTTCGTTTAGTTATTGAGTGTACGAATGCATGCACTCAACTAAACCGGCTACAAAAGTGTTATGTATTAAATTACGGCTACAAAAGTGTTATGTATTAAATTACGGCTACAAAAGTGTTATGTATTAAATTACGGCTACAAAAGTGTTATGTATTAAATTACAAGTTATGTGCTACCATCAAGTTGCACACCTGTTGGACATTGTGACGACATGTAATGTGAGGCAATGACATTTGAGACATTTGACACATTAATTTAACTCTGTTTGTATTGTTCTTCAGCAACACAAATTACCTAGTAATTATCCAAGACGGTTAAACTTGGAGCTTCATTGTGTGTGTGCAAGAAACTATGAGCTAACATTATGTTGGACACCTGTTGGGCATTGTAATGTCATGTAATGAGAGACAATTACATGTGAGACATTCTTCAGCACCACAAATTACCTAGTAATCGTCTCACACAGTAAAACGTAAAGCGTCATTGTTTGTGTAAACAAATATGAGCTAACGTCCAGTTCCACACCTAATAGACATGGATAAGTCAAGTAGTGTGAAGCAATTACATGTGAGACATTGGACTCACTAATTTAACTCTGTTGGTATTGTTCTACAGCACAGTAAATGTCCGTGTAATCGTCTTGGATAGTTAAACGTAAAGCGCCATTGTTAGTGTAAGAAACTATGTGCTAACATTGTGTTGCCATGGAATGTGTAGTAATTACATGTGAGACATTGGACTCACTAATTTAACTCTGTTGGTATTGTTCTACAGCACCGTAAATGTCCATGTAATCGTCTTGGATAGTTAAACGTAAAGCGCCATTGTTTGTGTAAGAAACTATGTGCTAACATTTGATAGACATTGCGTTTCCATGGAATGTGAAGTAATTACATGTGAGACATTGTACTCACTAATTTAACTCTGTTGGTATTGTTCTACAGCACCGTAAATGTCCGTGTAATCGTCTTGGATAGTTAAACGTAAAGCGCCATTGTTTGTGTAAGAAACTATGTGCTAACATTTGATTGTGTTGCCATGGAATGTGTAGTAATTACATGTGAGACATTGGACTCACTAATTTAACTCTGTTGGTATTGTTCTACAGCACCGTAAATGTCCGTGTAATCGTCTTAGATAATTAAACGTAAAGCGCCATTGTTTGTGTAAGAAACTATGAGCTAACATTTGATAGACATTGCGTTTCCATGGAATGTGAAGTAATTACATGTGAGACATTTCCCCTCACTAATTTAACTCTGTTGGTGTTGTTCTTCAGTACCATAAATGTCCGTGTAATCGTCTTAGATGGTTAAACGTAAAGCGTCTTTGTTTGTGTAAGAAACTACGTGCTAACATTTGTTGTATACCGTGTTGCCATGGAATGTGAAGTAATTACATGTAAGACATTGGACTCAATAATTTAACTCTGTTGGTATTGTTCTTCAGCACCGTTAATGTCCGTGTAATCGTCTTGGATAGTTAAACGTAAAGCGTCATTGTTTGTGTAAGAAAAGACTGCTAAACGACTGTACACGTGTGTTTTGTCTGTTGTACCGCCTCCACACTCCAACACCGCTTCTTCACTTTCTCCTCTCGCCAATCTACTTCTGTCAAGTTACCGCTAATGGTTTTTACATATAAGGTTTTTAAATATGGAAACACGGAATATTCATGTAAGATATGTACTAAGCTTTCATCCGGGAAAATACGATTTGCAAACGAGATTATTTAACTTTGTAATTGATAGAGTATTCATTTTACGTTTGATTAATTACATTTATATCGTATATCCATGACCTAAAATCTCATGAGTTTTAAATTCAATAAATGTTTACCTGAATTATATACTGAATTAAATATTCTCAATAAACATTGTAGTGTATATACTTCACTTATATGTGCACATGTTATTTTATATTTAAAATTAATGCCACATTATTATATGTAACTCATCAAGATTTAAGCATTCTGCGTTTTATATTTATTTCTCCATGTTGAACTACGCTATGCTTACCATTTACATTTATAGTTTGTTTGCTGTTTGCTTGTTCCTTTTGTCGTTTGCTCATTACTGTTATGCCGTTGAATTATGGACGTAAAGTTTCGGTGATTTGAAATTAATTTACCTGGTATCTGGGACTTATGTTCATTTTACAGATGGTGGTGGCAACACTGATAAGTTATTTTAAGACAGCAAATAGATAGCTTTTTTGCATATCTTTCAAAACTAGCTGTTTCCCGCGGCTACGCACGCTTTTCGTAAGATTTTCCCGTGTGTACGCACTTCTGGTTCAATTCAATTATATTTCCAACGCCGATTTAGAGTTTGCCGTGTTGCCACGATCAAGAAATTCTGTCAAAAGTGTACGTTTATAGTCATTGCACACGTACATGTACTTTATGATAAAGTGGTCTAACACTAAAGCGTTAAGTTCAAAAGAAATATATTTTAAAGACAAATATACATCATAACTTAGCGCCTTCAAATAGTGTTTGGTTATTTAATATACGTAACTGTCTCGCAATTGCAGTTTATAATGTGCAGGCGCTTTGAACACTTTTATCTTTTGCAGCGCCGCCTGGTGGCGAGTTACATCAAAATGCATAGTACATAAACCTTTTCCGTGGAAAAATATATATACATCCAACTTTTCATAATGATCTGTCAAATAGTTTCTGAGTCTATCAATGTCATATACAAACATCCTTTTATATATACAGAAGATCATTTAAAAGAATATAGTATGTTTCAACTTTTAAGAAATATAGGATTAATAAAATAATACAGAGTCTGATACCAAAAGGATTTTTTTTTATAAATGTCGTTTTTAAAATTAATCAACAATTTATTCTAGTTCTTTATCAAAAGAATCTTTATGTTGTTGACAACCAGTATTCTCTTATAATTTAAAACCTTTGTATTGTGTAGCCGGTGTGGGAAATCTTATTATTTCAATTTGAAAATTAAATGTTTTATGTTAACATATATTTATTTGTTTATTATAAAGCCTTTATATAATAAATATTATTGAATAGTAAAATGTATTACCCTACATGACAGGACTGATCTCTACGGCAAACCCCGAACAAAACTAATGGTAGCGGATGTTGAGTTATTTCATTTCAATTTAGAATTGAGCCACGGACCTTCCGGTACATTTTGAACTCAATAGTAACTTCATTGTGTCCACTGGGATATTCATAATACACTATTTAGTAGTACTCGTTATTTAGTTACAAATCATCTCAGAATTTCCATTACTTAAATTTCCATATTTCGAGGAGGATTCCTGAGGTTAACTTTCCAAAAAAGATAATATTTGATTTGTAAGGCTAATATAATATTAACGCCACACCAAACCTCTCATAATCTCTCTCATTTTAAATTATTTCTACTGTAAGTGTCGCATTTTTACTAGTGCTTATATCTGGATGATAGTTTGTAAGGCGCATAAATGTTTATATTCAGACGGTGCGGCATCAGTTTCGGACATTTTATAGGTGTTTTTGGTCTTCTGCTTGTGCTGGATTTCAATTTTTGTTATAAGGACGATAAGTTAGGAATTTCTAATATCTCCAAATACACTGAAATTTTATCTTTTCTGACACTATGTTTGCAGTTGGCCTTGTACAACCTTGAAGGGTACATCACACATCTGACAGCAGATTAGGCTCGTTTCACATGGCTTCTATGTTTGTATTGTACAGAATTGGGAACCGAAATGTACGCAGAAAGACTAGGTTTGTCCGATACAGAAAAAATTGGTACAGTGGAAATGAATAGGTTTTACCAACCGACTGAAATTTAATAATTTTCTAAATTTCGCAAGGAAGAACTTATAATCTTCACGCGTGCGACCACGCTACTGGTCTGATCTTCTTAATCACTACAAGGGTGAGAAAAAAGAAGCTTTTCTAGTTTGGCTTGTTTACGGTCTGTCTATTTTTTACATGTTTAAGGCGGCCCACTTTATGCATGTTAAGGCCGGTCCACTTTAAGCGTGTTTAAGGCCGGTCCACTTTATGCATGTTTAAGTCCCGTCCACTTTATGTATATTTAAGGCTGGCCCACTTTATGCATGTTTAAGTCCCGTCCACTTTATGTATATTTAAGGCTGGTTCACTTTATGCATGTTAAGGCCGGTCCACTTTAAGCATGTTTAAGGCCGGCCCACTTTATGCATATTTAAGGCTGGTTCACTTTATGCATTTTTAAGTTCGGCCCAGTTCATTTATGTGTAAGACCCGTCCATTTTATGCATATTTAAGGCCGGCCCACTTTATGCATGTTTACGGCCGGTCCACTTTATGTGGATAGATTATGGCTATCTATAACCTTTCCCTAATTTCAAAAAAACGACGGAAATACCTTTTGTTACAATCATCCAGCTATAACATTACAGTCAAAAAATGTTGTCTCGGTATCGTCCTTTCTTGAATTTCACAGAAGCAAAACAAATTAAAGCAATTTTAGAACAGCATACATCTCATCTCACTATGCGGAGTACATATGCGTGATTCCAACCAGTCTACTCTGAACAGCCGATATTTGAAGATAGCAGCTAATCGTGAAATCTATCTTTCTCCGGGCTAAGTTGGAAAAGAAACTGCTAATTAAAGCAGTGTAAACAATTATTGATAATAGTCTTATTACTTGGATAGAGTCTTTCTGGTGTAAAGGTTAACGTCAATTGACTTCTGATTCTACAAATACGGTCCCAAACATCCTTATTTAATTACATCAAACAAGATCCTTCCGCCGGATTTCGAGATCCACTTTGCAGAGTTGGTCGATATTAGAACATCGGATTCTATTTAAATAGATGTTGAGTATCAAACCGTGTCATTCGTGAATGTGCTGCGCTTTAAGATTAGCAAATCAAGAAAAATTATTTTCAACGTATGCTAGGAGGGAAGGCTGTGTGTGGCATTCTAACGGGCATTTTCGGGGAGATCAAAACTATTTGAACTAGGCATCTTGGACCATTTTCAAAAACGATTACTATAATACATTTTTTTAAACACTACAGTCGTTAAAAAATTCTTTCCCCATCTTCCATTCCCGTTACCCTTGAACGATTGAAGTTACTACCCTTAAAAATCTTTAAATCGTTCAAGCAAGTTCTCCAAGATAACTCACGGCCACAACAGTAACCATGGTGGGGGTTTGTTTTTTATTAATTTGGTTTATTTTAATTCCAACCAAACACCCCCCCCCCCTTCACCCACCCGTCACCAATTTTCAACGGTCTGTGCTATCAAAACACACATATGTGAATATTTATGAGCTTTTAACACCTTTCCAAAGGTACTGCCACTGTTTCGGCATTACTCTCAAGTTTTCTCACCAAAGAATTACAAAATAGAACTGCGTTTTTCTTCCTTCATAAATTATCATTAATTGGGCATTTACAATATTCGGTTTTGACAAATTTAAAACCTTTCCTTTTCATTACGTGACATTTTTATCAACTAAGAAATACATAACAAACAGTTTTAATCCGTAATTATTTTGGCATTGCCATAAACTCCCGCGATTAATGGATGGACCTATAAAATTTGGTTATGTTTATTAAAATGTATTGTAGCATTTGTTATTTAATTTTCAGCAACCGCTTTGTGTCATTATAGATAAAAATTACAACATTTTTTACATTTTTTGATCTGACAATATATTTTTTAGGTTTTCCTTTATTTCATTGTAATATAATTGTCAATATGTAGCGTAGAGGTAAGGCTGCGACTCTAATCGAGAAGTCACGGGTTCGATTTCCGGGGCGGGTCAATAAATATTTGCAAATGAGTTTGGACCTTCACCTCTTAAAAACGTTTAGTATCTTCGATTAAAATGCCATTGGCACAGAAAGGACCCCCTTAAAAATACTAATCCACGTTAGAATAGAAGATGGAAGAAGTATAGTGTTTAGTATACTTTTTTACTATGTGTAAATTTCCAATTTCATCCGCTAAACATACGAGTAGCGTGCAGGAAACGGTTGTTTACTTAGTATTTTACGGTTTCCCCTAAGATACAGAGTTATTTGGGTAAATGTACCCTAGGATGTCCCCAAAACTTTTATTCTCAGAGAAAATCTCCGCGTATTTTATTTGGTTCAAATAAACAGAGAATATATTTACATTAACAAATAAGTTTAAGTATTTTGTTTTTTGTGTATTTAACCAGTTTACTTCATCAAATTTTCACAAAGGCAAAAATATAACTTGCAGTGCAATTATAACAATGAAATGAAATTTGCCTAAGGAGTAAGGGCTAACAAGCCCTTCCACTCGTTATTGTCTTAGTTAACACCTGTGCACTAGGTTTATATAAAACAAACTTGAATGTTCAACAATATACAACGACAATAAGTACGGTATCTAGGTTTAATTTCGAAGAATTTACACACCAGTTGTTTTAGGTTATTTAACTGTTGGATACGACACATGCTCCAAAATAACCCCAAACTGTCTCAAAATCTCTGTAAGAGACATCTTTAAAGCTTAAACACGTTGGTAAACTGTTTGTACACAATTTCGATACTATGACAATTTAGTTTAGGGATACTTTTCTGTAATTGATTTTTATCAATGCATTATTGTTTGAAAAAATATTTGTGCTTTATATTGAAATCTCGTAAAATAGTTTCTGAGATGTACATCTCAAGAGATATGCAGCATTACTTCAAGTGGTTTATGAAAGACTGTGATGCACTCATTGGCTGAGGCCACCCAAAGATCCAAAAATTCATTTAAAGATATTTAAATGTGATTCAGTAAGGGAAATTCTAGAAGCTCCTTTATGATGTCTAGATTTTCTAAAAATTTGGAACCCCAGATTTTACCAGAGGGCAGCTGAAATGCTATGTCTGGGACTTTTTGATGCTGGAAGGTTTTAATACCAGAGGCTCCCGGAAACCAGAAATTTCTAAAAATGGAAGTCGTCCAGGTGCCAGATTTTAGAGATCGGATCCCTCAAGTGAAAGTGAAACTAGGGTTTCTCAGTGCCTACAAGATTAGGTATTTTGGAAAGAGGAAGAAAGTTCCTATAGGCTCGAATCTCCATCAGACTAGAGCCCAGATTAAAGGTCCTAAAGGTCGGGAGCTCAAGTTCGTAAGGCCTCATAATAAACTAAGTAGTATCAAGCTTCTAAGAGTATCAAAAGTCTAAGTGATAGAGGCCAGAAAACCAAGGGGTTTCTTCCACCTCTTTGCTCCTTCACTCTAATGCTCCCATCATTTTAATTCGCTTTTGTGTTCTTAGTAAAAACCAAATGAGTTCTTGGAAAGTGTGGAATAATCTGCAACACAGCAATGGCAAATTTCAGATAAAATATGTCTACTTTCATCTTAAAACACCTCCATCATTAATTAATTGTATATTTTCATTCTGTACATATCTGTAGGCGTTTTCAAAGACTGAAAGTTATCAGAAATATAGAAACTGTGTCTTATGAAATATATGCTTCTCGTGAATATTTTAGTAGTCATCTTTAAGTAATATATAAGTTTTAAATCGTTTAAAATAATCTTATGTTAGACATATGTAACACTTTTTCCAACACATTAAAATCACAACATATTTGTGTTTTAAATGAGAATTCCAGATTTAATTGTTTCAAACTGTATCATGTACTCGTATCAGAAAATATCAACATTGTAAAAATGTTGTCCATACTGATTCCAATCCGAATGTCGAAGATCTTGATTAAGGTGGCAAAGGCCTTTGAAGTCGATGGTCAAAGCAGATTTGCGGACTGTGCCTGATTCTCATTACTGGAGGTATTATGTTGCCTGTGTTCCTTACTGATTAATGTGGCTCATTGAATAGTCGACACTCGTTGTCTCTGGTGTGACTACTCATTAAAATGATAAATTATAGAAACAGTACTACCTAACGACGTTTCCTATGACTTAAATGAATTTGAATCGACTCGCTTCATCTTTTATTCACAGTTTCGTATAGATTGCGAGATTACTTAGTGAAGGCATTTTTGAATATGGTAAAATATGTGGTTACACATTTTATAAAACGTCTAGTTAAGGAATGTATGAGATAATTTAGTCTAAAATTACTAAAAATCTCTATCACTATATCTCAGCCTCTGAGATTTGAAATGAAATATTTCTTTATTTGAGGCGAAATTAGGGCCTCATGTCCCTTTCTTACATTTAACCTCATATAGAAGCTAGAACAAATATTCTTATTTTTTAAATAATAATAAAACTAAATATTTTGCTGTCACATTTTAAATATGAATAACAAAAAGTACAACTTTATTAAAGAATATAAACTAACAAAAATGTATAATGATTAAAAAGGTATATAAACATATTTATAAACACATACTCACACAAAATAATAACATATACTTGAATATAATGAATATTAGAAACACACTACCCTCACACACTACTCGTGCCAGTGTAACCACGGCGAAAGAGACCTATGCCGACCCCGCCCCAACCATATTTAAGCTACTAATCATAAACATAAGACTATTCTTTTGATCATATTATAAAATATGATCTCCCAATTTTAAAGCCAAAATCGGTTGTGTAACCGACTTTGGGTTTATCAATCAAAATAGGATAATTCAATTTGATATGATAGTATAGCATTCAAATTGAAAAATGTTTTTTTTAAGGGTAGGAATTTATTATTTGCGCACTTACCCTGAAATGTGAAAATGACGAAGTGCAACCTTTATGTTTTCAATATACTGGGTGCACTGTTAATTCTGTGTAAAATTCAAATTATTCCGTACTGAATGCTATGGGTGCACCATACAGTTGAGTGTACATACATAGGTACACGTATCCTTGGTTTGAAGTTTGTTTTTGAAGATAGAAGGAATGTGCAGGAAACATAAGTTTTTTCCGGACATTTGTCAATGTTCAGTGATACAAGAAAATCAGTAACACTACGTTTCGAGATCTGCAATCTCATCTCTTCCTCAGGTGCATAACTAACCCAACACATAACTACAATTTAAATTAAACAAATCATACCAGAGCGTTATAATACGCAGGAATCACAATCGCCGTGATGTGTATTGACTCCACTAACTCCAAGGTATGCACTATATGCAAACAAGACACAACACTAATTATTAACTACACACTACAGGTCACGATATGCCTGCACTCGCCGACTAACCACCTAGGACTGACCAGAGACCAATAGAAAATGACAATCGTCACAGCAGAAACAATTGGAGCCACGGTATAAAGGAGGGAACGGGAGTGAGCTTGTTTTATTATTGGTTCATTCTAAATGTACTTCTTAACATCATATTGAGACTCCGCATCGATTTATTAAAAATCTGTAATCTGATACTTTGATGTCCTTGTCAGTTCATATTTTTAGAATTGGCAACCAAAGCGGCTTAATTCCGACTGATGGTTGACTGCTCGGTTGTTCTGCCAATTTAAAGTATGAAGCCTAGATTAATTTTTTTGCAACTAAATGGGTTTCTTGTGTATTATGTCGGCTTCATCCGAATTCATACGATGGTCTTCGGACCAACAATGATGTGCAATTTTTAACTTGTTGGAAATACTCACTTAAAGAGAACCAGACGTTTTAAGAAGTTCATTTATAAGGCACGAATATTAAAATAAGCACGTTCCCGTTCTCCCCTTTTTGTCGTTATATTTTTTCACGATAGTCATTTAATATTGGCCTACGATCTGTCCTAGGTCAGCAAGTGAAGACTTATTGTGTCATTTTCGAGAATGTCGGTTGATATTAATTGGCTGAATGTAATAAGTCGAACGTTAGATGAGTGACGAAAAATTACAATGTTTACGTTTCTGATGCTCTGGAAAGAAGAGAAGTAATAAGGAAATCGTAACAGTAGAGGAACCCGGTAGGATGGAATCGTTAATTAGTTTTGTCATTAGGACAAGAAGCCGAAGCTTCTATTGCATTTAAAATTATAAGGTCTTCTGTGAGGTTTCCTGTGCCACAGGATTGAGAATAGATAAGAGTGGAGGATTGGGAATGTTTTCTGCCGCGATTTAGTCGGAAAATCATCATACTAGACACAGAGCACCGCCTCGGTCATGCCAATTCGCACAATCATCATGAGGACATATTTTGGACAATGTCTCAGCCATACCACCTTAGACAATCTTAAGCTAGGGGGCTGAGCTCGATTAATACAACTCTGCTTGTAAAATATTGCAAACGTATTATATGAATCAGGTACTATTTTACAACTTATTTCTTGAAATTTTATTGCAGTCATCTGAAGTCTTGGTTCTAATGAAATGTGCTAGAGAGGACGTCGTGAATCCAGCGACTTGTCGGCATATCTTGCTTATTGAACTTATTGTGTAAATTAGCTTTGTGTTAACCCAGAATTTATACCAAACACGTTTTGAACAAAAGGGACTGAGCGTTGTGTTAGCCCTAAAAAGGATCATCAACACTAGGCTAAGCGCTATATTAATGAAGCATTCCTTACAACACGTGACATAGTATTTTATAATACGTTAATCCCAAAATCATGACTTCGTTTCAAACAAATATAAATAGAGATGCAACCCCCTGTAAATGACTGATCCCTTCCTCTCAATTTGACTGATCAGACTCTCCCAAACGGGTGGACTTTAATAAGCGGCCTACACTTGTTATTCGATTGCTATTATCGAATTGTTCGATTGTATTTATCCGAAGGATAATTCGATATTACAATTTATTTAACTTAACATATGATTTCAACTTATTAGTTATAGTAATTGTTATTTAAACAATAAACATCAAGAAGTAACTAATATTTCTAAACTTTGAAAAATATCTATGAATATGAGGGAAATATGTGAGATATTTCTCACAAGTGACTGTTTAAGTGGCTTCAATTTGGTGGTTCATATTTGGCTCCTGGTAACCCATGGGGAGAATTCTTTCCTCCATTTCACAAAAGCGGTTACTCGTTGATACCAAGCTGGGCAAGTTGTAATATTGCAAGGTTTCTTTGATATGGAAGTCTAGGCCATAGTTGGTTTTGTTGTTTTGTAATGTTATTGTTAAACTTGTTTTTAAAATTGTAATGTACGAGATTCTTCTTGGTATGGTTATTTATAACTCTTATTGTGTATGATTTTTACATATCGAAGTTGGATAGTACATCGAATTATTCGATAATAGCAATCGAGTAACGAGAGTATGCCGCTTATGAAAGTCTCCCTTGACAAACTTGTAGCATGGTATATCATGGTCCATTTCTTAACTCATGATTGATATTGAAAACGTTGGGATGAATATAATTTTCAGAAAAATGGTTTGGATCCTTTACAAAACTTTATATAGTTAGATATAATTTCATTTTTAGGTCCCAAGGCCTGAAATCTATTCAACTATGATCGTATATGACAAATCCCAAAAGTAAACAATTCTTGTACTTTTTGTGGTTAAACAAGCTGAAAACTAACTTGCACAAAACCAATTTGGCTAAACACGTTGCAACAGGTATAGTAAAACCAACGCGTAACATGAAAGGTTTTAGTTTTTAATGATTAAGACAAATTTAAATTAAGGCAAAAACACTTCTATTGAATCATTAGGCTTCTATTTGAAGCCTCACAAATTACCAAACTAAGAGATTCAGAAAAACTGAAAGGCAATTGACCACCCCCCTCCCCCCAAGTGTATAATCCATGAAGGTCCAATAACGTTTTACAAAATTTATAACCGTTCCGCCATGAAAAGGGCTTTAAATATTCTCGTACATCGCAGACGAGAGGACTGCCTCACCCTGCATGGCTTATGTATTAGGTCAAGGGTATGTTATATTTGAGTTAATTCTACAAGACAAGGTAAAATTCGAAACAATTTCTTCGTTTAGCGTACTACGTACTTTATAGAGCGTACACTGAACTGAACTTTTGGATTTACAAGAGAAAACTACCCCACTTTGCGTAAATCGGGTATAAGTCACTGCTGCTAGAATGTTCACAAACAAATAGAAGGACTAACTTTGTAATTTTGCGTTACTTTTCCAGTGTCATGTATCACTGTGTTCAGCAAACCAAAAAGTTATAAGATATTTATACAATAACTTGTACATACAATGTTGTATATAACACGATTAACCTGCTTGCCTTACTGGTAAAGCCGAAACATTAAAAATATATCGCATAAAATTTGGAAAATTCTCGTCTCATTCTTTCCATATTACATTGGTCCAGTTTATACATTTTTCTTGTGATTGAATTTTACATTTAATTCGTTTTTTATCGGTAAGGCAATAGAATGCAATAACCATGTAATGTCTTATTTTTATTTCCGAACCTATATTTTATCATATAAGACATAAGATTTCATTTTAAATCAATATGCTTCAAGATTGTAATTTCTCGCCTATAACAATATTTGGTATGACATTATATATATATATATATATATATATATATATATATATATATATGCGATGCATTTTTTCTAAAAAAATACGTTTATTTGTTTTGTGAAACATTCACCACAATACCCCAGGGCGGGTGTTTCGGTTTCCCTTGATACCCTCGATCAAAGCTAATTTACCTCAATACGAAGTCTGTCTTTGACAAAATATTGTAAAGCAGAAATTACTTATTTTTATCGTCATATATTTATTTACTTTCCAGAACTAACCATGAATGTAATTGTTGAAATTATGTAACAAATATATTCTAAGTGTTAGTCTGCAAAGGGTGAAGTTTATTGTCATATAAAGAATCTTATTCGGCTAAATCAAATCTGGCCTAATTTGAATGGATTTACTTTTATTACCAAACAATTGCACTTTGAAAAACTACAGTTCATTAAAGATCTGATGTTTTATTTTAGAAAAGTACATACACTGTTCAGTTAGCAAGTTGTTAATTTTGCGTGAATATCAAAATTTATTGAATGTATCAATTTAATGTACACTCGTCTTATTTATGTATAAATTCGGTCTAAAATCAAACCACTTAATAGAAATAGTGCGTAAACAATCAAGTATTCCTGTTATGAATTATAAAAAATTAATTATAAAATATATTTCTAGACAGTTCATACATAATGAGGCGTTTTGAAAAATAAAAGTGTAAATTTTGTTTAGTCTGTAAGGATTTTACTGACTTGCATTACAACCACATTGGGGTTTCATAAATATTTCCTTTTATATCTGGCCCCTGGAAGGAAAGTGAATTGGGGTTGTAACAATGGAGAGCGTAGTATCGTCAATGCTCCATTCAAACAAATATACGAGAAGGCCTACCTTATAGCAAGGGTAGTACCATCTGTGAGCTCACTAATAGCAACAGGTACCGCGGACACCGGGCGTACGTAGGGGTAGGCGCGCACTCCCAGACTGGTTAACGAGGGGGCGGCGACGACGCACGGACACCCGCGCACACGCGCACGCTCGCTCTTATCACACAGTTGTAAGAAGCACATGTTGCTTTTAGTAGAGCCTGTTGGTTAGGATTAGGGCAGCTCATACTTTCATCATGTGTTCAGCACAAATATGCCTCTCCGAGAGTAAATTTGTCTGTCTGCTAAATCCTACAATCGTTCATCAACTGAACGGACACTGACACCAGCACTATGGCATCAAAGTATTGATCGTGTCTAGTGCCTAACTAAGGCATGTCAGTGTAGTTTTACAATAAATCCTACTATCGTTCATCAACTGAACGGACACTGACCCCAGCACTATTGCATCGAAGTATTGATCATATCCGGTACTTAGCTTAGACTTGTCAATTGCTTTGTTAGTGTAGTTTTACAATAAATCCTACTATCGTTCATCAACTGAACGGACACTGACACCAGCACTATGGCATCGAAGTATTGATCGTGTCTGGTACTTAGCTTAGACTTGTCAATTGCTTTGTTAGTGTAGTTTTACAATAAATCCTACTATCGTTCATCAACTGAACGGACACTGACACCAGCACTATGGCATCAAAGTATTGATCGTGTCTGGTACTTAGCTAAGACGTATCAATTGCTTTGTCAGTGTAGTTTTACTATTTCATCCTACAATCGTTTGCCACTTGATGAAACACTGACATCAGCACTATGGCATCAAAGTATTGATCGTGTCTGGTACTTAGCTAAGACATGTCAATTGCTTTGTCAGTGTAGTTTTACTATTTCATCCTACAATCGTTTGCCACTTGATGAAACACTGACACCAGCACTATGGCATCAAAGTATTGATCGTGTCTGGTACTTAGCTAAGACGTATCAATTGCTTTGTCAGTGTAGTTTTACTATTTCATCCTACAATCGTTTGCCACTTGATGAAACACTGACATCAGCACTATGGCATCAAAGTATTGATCGTGTCTGGTACTTAGCTAAGACGTATCAATTGCTTTGTCAGTGTAGTTTTACTATTTCATCCTACAATCGTTTGCCACTTGATGAAACACTGACATCAGCACTATGGCATCAAAGTATTGATCGTGTCTGGTACTTAGCTAAGACATGTCAATTGCTTTGTTAGTGTAGTTTTGCAATTAATCCTACTATCGTTCATCAACTGAACGGACACTGACACCAGCACTATGGCATCAAAATATTGATCGTGTCTGGTACTTAGCTTAGACTTGTCAATTGCTTTGTTAGTGTAGTTTTACTATTAAATACTACAATCATTTGTCACCTGATAAAATACTGACAGCAGTACAATGGCATTAAAGTATTGATTGTGTCTGGTACATTGCTAAGACGTGATAATTGCTTTGTTAGTGTAGTTTTACTATTAAATCCTACAATAGTTCATCAACTGAAAGGACACTGACACCAGTCAATTGTCAATTACATCAAAGTATTGCCCTTGTCTGGTACATTCCTGAGACGACGTGTCAATCGCTTTGTCAGTGTAGTTTTAATATTAAATCCTACATTCGTTTACCACTAGTAAAATTGCATCAAATTATTGACCGTGTCTGGGACTTTTCTAACACGTGTCAATTATTTTGTTTGTGTAGTTTACATGCAGGTGCGGTCATAAAAACTAAATATAATTTATCTTCAATATCGTAAAATAAATTCGTGTTATTCTAGAAAAGGTTTCAATAACTTGTAATGTTTAAAATTAAATAGTTTATTTGCATTCTACAATACATAGGATAGTAATATTTGTTGTTTTTAAATATTTGGTGATTAACAATCATCCATCAATAGGGTCCTACTACACATTTAAAATTACGAAATTCTCACATTCGTGCTCCATTCCTCCCGTGGATTCAATTACAAGCTACTTCTGGAGTCAATTTCTTTAATTGTGTTGTATCCCAATCAAATACACTGGGAGTGCCGATGGCCGAGCGGTCTAAGTCGTTGGACTTTGGGTCGAGTTAGAGATAGCGCTGGTTCAAATCCTGTCTGTGACCGTTGCACTTTTTATCAGTACCATCGACCTTGTACTGTATCGACTCTCCCCCTTAATCTGTTTGATAAGATCCTCGCACAGGCCAGTGGCCCATGAGGACGGACAGAATAAGGCTTAAAAGGGGATTGGTCTCTCCTTTAAAAAAAAATCAAAAACTCGTAAAAGCGTTTTATAGTAAACGCTATATGATAGCGATTTATATTAGTATAGTAGTTTGTTACGGGTTTTAAAACCTATATCGTTGAGGCATTTCAAGCTAATCGTACAGGAAAATGTTACGAAATTTTTTATGACCACCTCTGTGGTTAAATTTATTTTTCTTTTTTTCCTTTAATTTTAAACTTTTTATAGTTATGAAAACTGATGTTTAAGCTTGATAGTCATATTCTATTGATGAACAGAAACAGAAAAGTCATTTTATTTGTCATAAAAACTAATTGTACATAACTTCTACTTAAAATTTGCAGGTAGTCATTTTGTGGACGATAGTTTTGTGTGAATTTTAAAACTTTTACTTTTAAAATCGGTTGAATAGTTCGATCAGAATACTTTCTTAACGTTATTCCTCGTATTTATCTATGTCCAAGTATTTGTCTAAACAATTATTGCCCGTGAGCTGACTACCTGCAATTTGGATTTTCAAATTTTAAATACAAGTTCTGTAAAGTAATTGGGTTATAGTAAATAAACTAATTTTTCGGCTTCCACGCATCAACTTTTATGAATGTCTAGTTTGTAATCAGTTTGCAAAATTAAAATTGGTTGAAAAATTAAAAGGGAAACAGAAAAATAATTCTACTTCTTTTTGCTGCTGCACCACGGAGGCTCAGTTCAAAACTATCCCGACACGTTAAGCCGGGATAGTTTAGTGAGTGAGTGAGTGAGTGAGTGAGTGAGTGAGTAAGTGAGTGTGTGTGTGTGTGTGTGTGTGTGTGTGTGTGCGCGTGTGTGTGTGTGTGTGTGTGTGTGTGTGTGTGTGTGTGTGTGTGTGTGTGTGTGTGTGTGTGCGCGCGCGCGCGCGCGCGCGATAAATTTGGCCTAACACGCCTAATCAGTACCACACATGAAACCCTGAAGATAATTTGGCACAAATATGATCAATGTGATTATTCCATTTTTTAATGGAAAAGACATATTTTGTATACTTCCACATAAAATTTATTAAAATAGCGCTTTCGCCGGTTAAGGCATCATCAGTTTGACATTGATGATGCCTTAACCGGCGAAAGCGCTATTTTAATAAATTTTATGTGGAAGTATACAAAATATGTCTTTTCCATTAAAACCAACTTACTTCCACCAAGGATACAAAGCAGAAAATGATTATTTCATGTCAATCCTCGATCACGGTGTATCTTAGGAACTTTGAAGAGTAGACTTCCTTCAATAATGAATCTGCCACCTAACGGCAGGACCACAACGTCTATAGAACGCAGACAATGATGGAAATTTGACTATGATGAGTTTACCTAAAGATTGAAGCCGTTTAAATTATGGACACAATTATTAAGACCTACAAATTTCTGTAGCACAGAAATTTGTTTTGAGCTCCCTCTAAAACAGAGTTTTGTCATCGGCTAACTGCACGAGCTTCCCTTGTGCAGTAATGACAATTCAATGCAACATAATTGCATCAGGAAACAATTGGACTGAGTATTGATCCCTGGGGGACACCGTAGCTCAGTGGGAAAGGTTTTGAAATTCGATTCAAATTTTATGAGCTATATGGATTGATAATGAACTAATCCGTAAAGGTCTTGGATGTCGTGGGATTCAAATTGGTCGAACAATGGTTTATGGTTAAACGCAGTCAACTTTCATTAAAAAAGTCAGGAAACACAATTAATCTTCTCTAAAACCAGATCGACAAGATTCACTACTACGTGAATTGTCTATTTGCTAATATTCCTGTTTAAAAAGATAGATAAACTAATTTGGTCGCTCATTTCAAAGTACGCTCTAAGCAGTTTTTAAAAGCCACATCGAATTAAATATATTGATGTCATGGGATTTTTTGAATGATTTGATCAACCACTTCCTCAAAATATGGGACTGCTGGACGTTGTCTACGTCACAGATTCACCTGTGGAAGTGATGAACGAGGATCTTGTCCACCAATGCAACAGATCCTAAAAATCGACTAAACTCATTAGTAACCTAAGAGGTATCACTCACAAGTCTATCTAAAGTTTGGATTTTAATAAAATTTGTTTAATATCATTGTTTACATTTTTTATGATACCCCAGACAGTTTTGGAGATATTTTTTGAAAGAATAATATTAATTTTGAAACATCACACACTTTCGTACCCAGCGCCACCATTCTGTAAGTTCTTTTGTACATTCGAAAACTGTTTTAAACTCTTCATTGGTCCTTGATCTATAAATTCCAAAAACACAAACACCATTGTTGTATTTTTTCTCGAATTGTAGATTTTTCTTGTGATCCAAGTACAAGTACTGCGTGCCTTTTTAGTACAAACCTTAACTGTTCTAATGAGATAGCAGATATTGGAATGAGAATTTAAATAATAATTAATGCAGGGGGTTTATGGATATTTGCGTTCGTTCAGTAATACAAGAAATTAATAACTACGTTTCAACGTAAAATTTTATTATAACAGGAAAAACGTAGACGAGAAACACAAAGAAAATACGAGAGATGGGATAACAGAAAAGTCCAGAAATGCATATTATAGTTGGTCCGAAGATCATCGTATGAATTAGGATGAAGCGAGTATAATACATCGGGAACCTTATTTTTTTTAAAGGAAATTAATTGATGCGTCATACATTAAATCGGTGGATCAACCGAAAAGTCAACCGTTGGTCGAAATTAAGACGGTTTAGTCTTAATTTGTTTAGAATTGGCTAGTTAAGGTAAGGAAACATTTCTTATCCAACAAATTAGAGATTTATAATAAACCTATTTGGAGTCACAGTATGACTTAGATGTGTTTACGGGGATGAACTAATAATAAAAATAAAAGACCCAATCCCGTTTCCTGATTTTCAGCCATTTTGTTTCTGCCGCACGATCTTCATTTACTATTGGCCTCCAGTCGGTTTTCAGTGGTTGGTCGATCAATGTAGGCCTATTGTGACCTGTATTCTTTATTTCAGTTTCAGTAATCAGTGTTTTGTTTTTATTAAAAACATGTTTTAGAGATAGTATGTCAGGAATTGGCAATACAACTTAGCAAATAGAGTCAGACCTTGATGGATAGAGATCGCTCTATTGACCATATACACAGCGGCATTAGTGATGTCATTATCCGATTGTGTATTAGTGGTGACCCTAATCCGGGATTGTATTCATAGCTCAAGATTAATGATCTTAGCAAATCGAATAAGACCTTGATGGATAGAGATCGCTCTATTGACCATTGACACAGCAACATAGTGATGTCATTAGCCGATTGTGTATTAGTGGTGACCCTAATCCGGGATTGTAGTCATAGCTCAAGATTAATGATCTTAGCAAATCGAATAAGACCTTGATGGATAGAGGTCGCTCTATTGACCATATACACAGCGGCATTAGTGATGTCATTATCCGATTGTGTATTAGTGGTGACCCTAATCCGGGATTGTATTCATAGCTCAAGATTAATGATCTTAGCAAATCGAATAAGACCTTGATGGATAGGGATCGCTCTATTGACCATATACACAGCGGCATTAGAGATGTCATTTGCCGATTGTGTATTAGTGGTGGACCTAATCAGGGATTGTATTCATAACTCAAGATTAATGATCTTAGCAAATCGAATAAGACCTTGATGGATAGAGATTGCTCTATTGACCATATACACAGCAACATTAGTGATGTCATTAGCCGATTGTGTATTAGTGGTGACCCCAATCGGGGATTGTATTAATAGTTCAAAATGATTGGTCTTAGCAAATAATAAGACCTTGATGGATAGAGATCGCTCTATTGACCATATACACAGCAACATTAGTGATGTCATTAGCCGATTGTGTATTAGTGGTGACCCTAATGCGGGATTGTATTCATAGCTCATTATTAATAATCTTAGCAAATCGAATAAGACCTTGATGGATAGAGATCGCTCTATTGACCACATACACAGCGGCATAGTGATGTCATTAGCCGATTGTGTATTAGTGGTGATCCTAATGCGGGATTGTATTCATAGCTCAAGATTAATGATCTTAGCAAATCGAATAAGATCTTGATGGATAGAGATCGCTCTATTGACCATATACACAGCAACATTAGTGATGTCATTAGCCGATTGTGTATTAGTGGTGACCCTAATCCGGGATTGTATTCATAGCTCAAGATTAATGATCTTTGCAAATCGAATAAGACCTTGATGGATAGAGATCGCTCTATTGACCAAATACACAGCGGCATAGTGATGTCATTAGCCGATTGTGTATTAGTGGTGACCCTAATCCGGCATTGTATTCATAGCTCAAGATTAATGATCTTAGAAAATCGAATAAGACCTTGATGGATAGAGATCGCTCTATTGACCATATACACAGCAACATTAGTGATGTCATTAGCCGATTGTGTATTAGTGGTGACCCTAATGCGGGATTGTATTCATAGCTCATTATTAATGATCTTAGCAAATCGAATAAGACCTTGATGGATAGAGATCGCTCTATTGACCATATACACAGCGGCATAGTGATGTCATTAGCCGATTGTGTATTAGTGGTGATCCTAATCCGGGATTGTATTCATAGCTCAAGATTAATGATCTTAACAAACCGAATAAGACCTTGATGGATAGATATCGCTCTATTGACCATATACACAGCGGCATTAGTGATGTCATTAGCCGATTGTGTTTTAGTTGTGACCCTAATCCGGGATTGTATTCATAGCTCAAGATTAATGATCTTAGCAAATCGAATAAGACCTTGATGGATAGAGATCGCTCTATTGACCATATACACAGCAACATTAGTGATGTCATTAGCCGATTGTGTATTAGTGGTGACCCTAATCCGGGATTGTATTCATA